>NC_045428.1:587983538-588321038 GCF_902635505.1 Sarcophilus harrisii
CTTCTCTTTTTCTCTCCTCTTCTCTTCCCTCCCTCCTTCCTCTTTTCTCTCCTTCCTCTTCTCCTCTCTCTTTCCCTTCTCTTTTTCTCTCCTCTCCTCTTCCCTTTCTCCCCCCCTCTCTCCAGCCCAGTAGGACTTCCTTTGCCCCTGGACCTCCCCGCCAGTTTCCTCCCGCCCGCCCGCCTCATACGCAGCTTCTGCCGCTCCAGAACCCGAGAGCCAACGCCAGGAGGCGGAGCCTCGGCAAGGGGCGGGGCCCGGGCGGGGCCGCCCCGAGGCGCAGAGCATGGTGGGAGAGGAAGCGGAGCCCACGCTGCGCAGCGTGGATGATGGCGGGGGTCGCGGAGCCGCGGCGCGGCGCGGGACGGAGGCACGTAGCGAGGGGCGTGGGGGGGGTCGCCGTGGCGGGTACGTGTCTCGGCCGCGGAGGGCGCGGGAGGGCCCCGGCTCCCCTCTCCCGCTCCCCGGGCCTTGCTGCCGTTTCGCGGAGGGGGACCGAGGCTGCGGAGGGACGGGCCCCGGGTCTCAGCCGTGGGGGAGGTGACGTTTTGCATCCCCTGCGCTGGAGCGCCAGCCTCCATCCCTCATTGCCAGGGGCAGAGGACAACGCCGACCGCGCGCCTGAGGCCTTTGCGGCACCGCATTTCCCCCCTTCTCGCCAGGGCACCAGGCGCGCGCCGGCGAGTCTCTCCGACTCCGGGTCTAGCGCGCCGTGGCGCCTCCCAGCGGCCGCAGGGGGCTGGGTGCCGATCCTGCGGGCCACTCCCTAGAGGGATCCCGGCCAGTGGGTTTTTCTTTTTGTAAAGGGGGGGGCTTCAGGGCCTGACGCAGCTCTCCTCTTTGATTCCAGCGGGGAAAAATGGCTGTCTGCCAGCCACAAAGCATAGGGAGGGAGGGGCTGGGGTCTGGTACCCCGAGCTTGTCGGGAGGAGGGGCGTGTCTTTGTCTATTCAGTTATCTATTTACGCGAGCGGTGTTAACTAGCGCTGACACACTGTCGCTCGGTGGGGGGCCTGGGGGGCAGGGGGCAGCCGCGACAGTGACAACAGCCCTCCCGCGGAGGAGGAGCCGGTCCGGGCGGGTTTCTTTTGATCCCCTCGGCCTGGGGGGGCGGTTCCGGAGGCGCAGCGGTTTTGGAAACTGAGGTAGGTGTGCCTGGGGGGCGGGGCTTTCCGCCGCCCTTGTGCTGGACTGAAGGCTGTGGGCCATTCTTTCCAGGAAGCTGGCGGAGCTGAGCGTGGATGAGTTCCTCACCTCGGGCTTTGACTCGGAGCTGGACAGCGGGTCCGAGGAGGACGAAGAGGCCCGTGGGGCCCCCGCGGGGGCGGCAGCCGCCGGGATGCCCAAGAGGAAGCCCACCGCCCGGGAGGGGCCGGCCCCAAAGTAAAGGAGGGGGACCGGGTGGTTACAGGCCTGTATTCTTCCTCCTTCCTCTCCCCTCCCCCTCCCTCCCGCCTTGATTAAGCTTTCTTGGTTCCTTTCAGGACTTAAGCTCTCCCACCCACAGAGCCCCCTTTCTCCAGAGAAATGCCCCCCCCCAGTTATGTAGAAGGAGGTGTGCAAATCTAACGTTGCTGGTAATGAATCGTAATCTCCCGGTCTCCATGGTAACTCCTGAGACCCCAGATGGGCTGCAGCCCACAGTTTAAGAAGCTTTGGTCCCTCCATCCCACGTGGGCGTGAATGGCCCTCCCGGCCGCCGGAGATTGCCAAGGATCTCCACCCTGTTAGCAGCCAGCTTGCTGTGCTTCCCCGGGGACGCTGCCATCTGTGAGAAAGGCCTGCTGAGGGCGCCTTCTTAGGCCTTGCTCCCCAGCCTCCGCTGTGCGTGTGGGGCCACGTGGCGGGTGTTGGGCTCATCAAGCCCCCCGGTGGGCGGCCCTTACGGTTGAACCCGAAGGTGCCCCTGTCATGACCGGAGGCCTAGGGGGTCCCCGTGGGATTGAGGAGACCAGGAAGAGGTGATATAATGACCTCAGATTATCTGACAGTCGCCTTGCTCAGAGCTCCCAGGACCGCAGGCCGGCCGGTCCGACTGCCTGCGGTCGTTCCCTTTTTATAAAAGGGCCATCCAGAGCTTTCGAAGGCCTCCGGGTGGGACACCCTCTAGCTCTCCTGGTAGCCGTTTCCCCCGAGCACGGCTCTGCCGTCGGAGGTCCCTCCTCTACCTGAGGAGCATCCGTGGGCCAGTGTGGAGAACACCCCTCCTGGCCCTTGGCCATCTTCATTACCATCTTGTTTACGTTATCAATTCATTATAATCTATGCACAATTGCCGTTAACCATGGCATCCAGAACTGAACGGGGTCCTGTAGACGAGACCCAATTAAGGCAGGATGCGATTTCTCTGTTACCTCTTTCTCTTGGGAGCCAAGACTCGCATTAGCTTTGAAATCTGCTGCCCCAGTGACGACTGCTGACTTGGAGTGAGCTGGGGGCCCATTAAAATCCCCAGATTTTTATTATTATTTTTTGGGGGGGTAACTTTTTATTGACAGAACCCATGCCTGGGTAATTTTTTACACCATTATCCCTCACACTCACTTATGTTCTGATTTTTCCCTTCCCTCCCTCCCCCTCCCCTAGATGGCAGGCAGTCTTATACATGTTAAATATGTCACAGTGTATCCTAGGTACAAGATATGTGTGCAGAACCGAACAGTTCTCTTGTTGCACAAGAAGAGTTAGATTCAGAAGGTAAAAATAACCTGGGAAGAAAAACAAAACTGCAAACAGTTTACATTCATTTCCCAGTGTTCCTTCTCTGGGTGTAGCTGCTTCTGTCCATCATTAATAAATTGGAACTGAGTTAGACGAGATCTTTTTTTTTAAGACTGCTTTCTAATCACGCTTCCTGTGTCTCGTACAGATGAAGTTGAAGTTTTTTAAGCCCACATGTGAAATTCTACACTTATTTCTGTTGAATTTCCTCTGACTGTGCTGTCCTGCTGCTCTGACCTGCTGTGAGGTCTTTGAGAAAATAGCCCAATGCCTTTTTTTCCCAAATTGTTGACAGCCAACTTAATTGTTGATTAAAGAGCACAGGCCGCATCCAGGGTGGGGAACTGGAGGCTTCCAGCCTGCTGCCATCGAACAGCTGTTGGGTGCTTGTGGGCCAGCCATCCAGGCAGTTCTGGGCCCATCTGACTCGTCAGAGCCCCTCTCTGTTCTCTCCCGGGGAGAGGCACAAAGCACCTTTTTTGGTCAAACCCTTTGCTGGGCAGAGCATCTCTGTGCTCTGTGAGTTCAGCCCCATCAGGAACAGTGGAAGCCACCTGGGCTCCTCTGTGCTGAGCTGCCCCAAGGGAGGCTGGCTCCTGACCTGATGCTCACCAGCCATGTTTTAGGCGCTCCATCTTGGAGTTTTCTCCGAAGCTGGAAAAGTCAGCTCTGAAACCCCCTAGCTTTTTTGGTCCTTTTATTGATTTTAGTCGTGAGGGGCAGTGTGCTGTATTTGGAGTCTGGGGTCCTAGTCTTGATCCTCACTCTGTCAACCTCATTTTCCTTCTCTGTCAGGTGACCCCTCTGCTTCTGACCATTCAGGGTTCTGGTGTCTGTGGCTTTGCACCCCCCCCCCCCCCAATTTGTTTTACTTGGTTCAGCCCAACTTTCTCCCATAATGTTTTGTGCTGGGTGACTGCCCTCCCTCCCTATGCTGGCTCGCCATTCCTCCGGCTGCTCGGGACCAAACCCTCACTTAGGAGTGTGGGAATTGTCCGGCCTGACCCCCACCCCACACGCCCGCTTGCGGATCCCTGGGGACAGGCACCTGCCGGCGGCAGCCCCGTCCCCCCCGGGGCCATTCTCATCGCTGGGCCCTCCTTCTGGAGGCATCTCCCTGCCCTTTCCCTTCACGGGGTGCCTGGGCAGGCCTTTGACACAACCCTTACGTCCTTGGCTGCGCTGGCTGCTCTCTCTGGACGCTGCCTGCCCAGGGCTGAGGATGGCGGCCCCTCTGTACTCCCGGAGGCTGTGCCTCTCCCGGGCGCCCGGGGCCAGGCTGGCTGAGGACTGACCCTTTCGGGCCCGCCACAAGCCAGTTGCCCTCCTAGCAGCCCGTGGCTGCCCTCTCTACTTTGTCTGCTCAGCCAGCCAGAGGACCTTGCTGGATTAGTTATTGGGAAGAGTCAGTCCAGGCTAGCTCCCTCTAGTGCTATCCTGGGGAGCTAGCCTGGACTGACACCCCCCAATAACTGCGCTCCCCGGGATCCCTCAGATGCTCCAAGTGTTTCCAGGATACCGTAATGTGTCTTATGGCCAAGGGAGGTATGCTTGGATCGCCGAAACCTGGGTTCTTTGTGGTTTGCCTGTGGGTACCCTCCCTCTCTAGCTCCGCTCCCCCTTCCCAGCTCCCTCCTTGTGGGCGCCTGTCTCCCCCACCTCTGCTTCCCTTCTTTCTGGCCTCCTTGGGAGCCGTTCCCCACCGTGCTCCATCCCCCGTCGCTGCCTTGGCGCTGCTTTCCCCTGCCTGCTGGGCTGCCCCTCCTCCCCTGCACCTGCAGGCTTCCTCCAAGCCTCGGCCCAGATCCCCCTCCTGTCCTGAGCCCCCCTTTGGGGGTTACCTTCTTTGTGCTGAACCGTAAGGGCTGAACCCCGGAATCTGTGCTCCAAGTGCGGCGGGGGGGGGGTGCTAACCGGGCAGCAGAGCGACACGCCTCCGCTCCATGGCCATCCTGACCCCGTCCGCCCTTGTCCCCAGGAAGTTAAGGAAGGGCCAGGCGTCCGAGCACAAAGACCAGCTCTCAAGGCTGAAGGACAAGGACCCCGAGTTCTACAAGTTCCTCCAGGAAAATGACCAGACGCTCTTGAACTTCGATGACTCGGACAGCTCCGAGGAAGAGGAGGAAGAGAAGTTCCACACGCTCCCGGAGGAGCTGGAGGTGGGGGGGGGGGGCACAGTAGGAGTGGGTGGGCAGGGGAGGCTGTAGCCCATGGGAGGTGGGCAGGGAGGCCACAGGCCACACAGTAGGAGGGGGGATGGGACCTTTTTTGGAGAACCCCAGGCTCGCTGCAGGGCTGGTCCCGACACCATTTGTGCCTGCCCCCGGCGGGGCCTGGCTGGGCCAGCTGCCTCTTGGGTGAGACCCTGTGTGGCAGGGGGCCCTGGGGCCGGGGAGCCTGCTGCTCACCACTGGCCCTGGCCCTGCCGCATTCAGGAAGCCAGTGAGGATGAAGAGGGCGAGGAGGAAGAGGAGCAGAGCACGCGGAAGAGCCGATCCAAGCGGGCTAAACTGACCCTCAAGATGGTGGAGCAGTGGAAAGAGTCAGCCAAGGTGAGGGTGGGAGGGAGGGAGAACAGAGGTGGCTGGGGGGCAGGCCAACAAGCCCTGCTCAGACTGCCCTTGTCTGTGGCTCCTGACTCCGTCCCCGGAGCTCAGGCCTTCTCTCTCCGTCCCACGTGTCCCTGGGGCTTTGTGACCCAAGCAGGTGACCCCCTCTCCCCCTCCATCCCACAATGACATTGAAGAGCAGGGGCTGATGGGGAACAGGTGTCACGTCCTAGGCCTTGGCCCCGAGACCCGGGCTCAGTCACTAAGAAGTGTGAGGGGAGGCAGAGAGGCTTAAACCCAAGGGACATGAGACCCGTGGAGGCCCGGGTCCGAGCCGGGAGCTGTGGGCAGTTGCTCTGAGCCATGCCCCTCTCCCACCCCCGTGCTGTGGCTCAGACACCCCCCAGGAAGCTGCCAGAACCACCCTTGGCTTTGGGGGGGGGGGGTTATGTTCTTTTCATTTGTTTGTAGTGCCACTTTCTTTCAAATTTAATTTTTTTAATTAACATTTTTTATCTTTAAAACACGCATGGATAATTTTTCATCACTGACCCTTGCAAAACCTCCCAGCTTTCCTCCCCCTTCTCTAAGTGGCAAATAATCCCATATGCGTTGGATGTGTTAAATATATATGCTGAGTCTAGCACATGTATGCGTATTTCCAAAATTCTCATGCTGTGCAAGAAAAATCAGCTCAAAAAGGAAAAAAAATGCGAAAAAACCAAATGCAAACAAACAACAACAGAAAGAGAGAGTACACTGGACGATGCAGACAGAAAGAGCGACATGTAGTGACCCACACTCGGCCCCCACTACCCTCTCTGGGTCAGACCATTGGGACTGGCCCAGCCTGGTTCATTGGGAACCCCCGTGGTGAGGCTGGTCTGGCCTCCTTGAGGCTCAATAAGCCCCGCCTCCGAACCTTGCATATCCAGGCCCGGTTCACCTTCCTCCCTATACGCCGTCTTCCTTCCAGGTTCCCCAGCCCGTTCCCCTCCTTCTGAGGCCCAGAGGAGGGAGCCCCCAGTTCCAATCTGGCCTCAGACATCCCCCAGCCATGTATCCCCGGGCAGGTCACTTCTTCCAGTTGGCCTCAGTTTCCCCAGCTGTAAAAGGGACTGATCACAGTCCCAGCTGGGTGGTTGGGGGGACCCAGGGGGCGGGTGTTTGGGGAGCAGAGGCCTGGCCCCCAGCAGGGGCTGTTGCACTGGAGCTGCATGAGGGGGCCTGCTCGCCTGCCCTCAGGGAGCCTGGCCCCAGGTCCACAACGCTCCTTTTTTCCTGCCCACCTCTAGAAGGACCTCTCGCCGCGCCTCTTCCATGAAATCCTGCAGGCCTTCCGGGCTGCTGTGTCCACCACCCACGAGGACAAGGAGCACAAGGAGCCCAGCAAGTTCCGGATCACAGACAGCGCCGGTGAGCCCAGCGCAGAGTGGGGGAGGGGGCTGGTCATGGGAGGCCAGGAGCCCCCTAACACTGTGGGTGTCCTCCAACCCCCACAGTGTTCAACGCCATCATCACCTTCTGCATTCGGGACCTGTTCCCCTGCCTCCAGAAACTGCTGCAGCTGAAGCCACCCAAGGACAGGACCAAGTAAGAGGGGCTGCCACAGTGGGGGGGCTCAGGAGCGGAGAGACCTAGAGGAGAGTCCCACCTCTGGCACTTCTTCCCAGAGTGGTGGTTTGCTCTGCCTCGGTTTGCTCTTCTGTGAAACGGGTACTATACCTTCCCCTGGGGAGCAGGGAGACCCAAGTTAGAGAACACACGTGAAGCGCTTTGAGAACCTCGAAGGCCATAAAAAGGACTCTGGTTTTTCTTCCTGGGGGAAGGTGTCTGCAGGGGAGGCAGGCTCTCACTGGCTCCCCCTGGTGCCTGATTGACTCCCCAGGCTGCCCTGTCTCAGCTACTCGGCTCCCCAGAACCCCCCCTCCCCCAGGCCAGATCCAGCTTGAGCTCTGCCTTCTCCTTTCCTCCACCGCCTGGGCTTGCGCCATCTGGGCCAGTGGCCCTGTGCCCATGATGGACTCTCAGCTCCCTGGGAGTTCAGGGCAGGCCTTAGACCCACGGGCAGCCCTGCAGCGGGTGGTGGTCAGTGAGTGTTGCTGACCCAAGAGCTCCTGCAAAGCCAGCCCGCAGGCAGCCCAAAGCCGTTGCCATTGGGAGGACTCGGGGGGCTCCAGACGCTTTTGGTTTATTTAAGTAGGAAATTTTCAGGTTTTTCCAATTACTTGTCAAACTTGTAAAACGTTTTTTTAAGTGTTGAGTTTGGCTAGAAACAGTGGGTGCCCGTTGTTGGGGGGTGGGGGGGTGGCTAAACACGTTACAGGATGGGAGTATGATGAAATGTTATTGTTCTATAAGAAACGACCAGCTGCCTGATTTCACAACTGATTACACGAACCAATGCTCTGAAGTGAAATACCAGGAGAACGTTGTACACGGCAACAAGATTATGTCATGATCAACTGACGGGCAGGGAGGGCTCTTTCCAATGATGAGGTGGCTGGGGCCAGTTCCAGTAGACTTGGGATAGAGAGAGAGCGGCCTGCGGCCTGAATGTGGAGCACAACACAGTATTTTCACCTTTTTCTTGTTTGCTTGCTTTTTGTTAGTTTTCTCACCACCACCACCCCCATTTTGATCTGATTTTTCTTGTTTAGTACACTAAAAGTGGAAATATATATATAGAAGAATCTCACATGTTCAACATATATTGGATTACTTGCTGTCTAAGAGAGGGGGGGGTTGGGAGAAAAGGAGGGAGAAAAATTTGGAACACAAGGTTTTGCAAGCAGGAATTTTGAAAACTCTTTGTATTTTGGAAGATAAAAAGTTATTATCAAAATTAAAAAAAAAAAAATCTTGAGTTTGAGATTCTCCCCCTTCCCTTTCCCCTCTGGAGAAGACAGGGGATTTTCCACAGATTATACATGTGCAGTCATGTGAAACATTTACTTATTGGCCACATTGTGAAAGAAAACAGTTTTTAAAAAATAATAAGAAGAATAAAGTTAAAAAGGCATGCTTTGGGTCTGCCTTCAAACTTCATTAGTTCTTCCTCTGGAGGTAGGATAGCATTTTTCATCATATGTTTTTGGGAATAGTCTTGAATCGTATTATTGAGAACAGCTAAGTCATTCACTGTTGATTACTGTTACAACATGTGTACAGTGTTCTCCTGGTTCTACTCGCTTCACTTTGCATCAATTCATGTAAGTCCAGATTTTTCTGAAATAATTTTTTAAATTAGCTTTTTATTTTTTATTTATTTTTTTATTTAATAGCCTTTTATTTACAGGTTATATGTATGGGTAACTTTACAGCATTAACAATTGCCAAACCTCTTGTTCCAATTTTTCATCTCTTACCCCCCCCACCCCCTCCCCCTCCCCCAGATGGCAGGATGACCAGTAGTTGTTAAATATATAAAATATAAATTAGATACACAGTAAGTATACATGACCAAACCGTTATTTTGCTGTACAAAAAGAATCAGACTCTGAAATATTGTACAATTAGCTTGTGAAGAAAATCAAAAATGCAGGTGGGCATAAATATAGGGATTGGGAATTCAATGTAATGGTTTTTAGTCATCTCCCAGAGTTCTTTCTCTGGGCGTAGCTGGTTCAGTTCATTACTGCTCCATTGAAAATGATTTGGTTGATCTCCTTGCTGAGGATGGCCAGGTCCATCAGAACTGGTCATCATATAGTATTGTTGTTGAAGTATATAATGATCTCCTGGTCCTGCTCATTTCACTCAGCATCAGTTCGTGTAAGTCTCTCCAGGCCTTTCTGAAATCATCCTGTTGGTCATTTCTTACAGAACAATAATATTCAGATACCACAATTTATTCAGCCATTCTCCAACTGATGGGCATCCACTCAGTTTCCAGTTTCTAGCCACTACAAAGAGGGCTGCCACAAACATTCGTGCACATACAGGTCCCTTTCCCTTTATGATCTCTTTGGGATATATAGCTTTTTATTTTTCAAAACTTATGCGTGGATAATTCTTCAACATTAGCCTTTGCAAAATCTTATGTTCCAATTTTCCTTCCCATCCCCCATGCCCTCCCCTAGGTGGCAAGTAGTACAATCTATGTTAAACATGGTAAAAATATATGTTAAATCCAATATATGCATACATACTGATACAATTATCTTGCTGCACAAGAAAAATCAGATCAAAAAGGGAAAAAAAAAATGAGAAAAAAATAAAATGCAAGCAAACAACCACAAAAGAGTGAAAATGCTATGTTGTACTCCACCCTCAGTTCTCACACTCCTCTCTTTGGGTGTAGACGGCTCTCTTCATCACAAGGCCATTGGGACTAGTTTGATTCATCCCGCTGAAGAGAGCCATGTCCATCAGAATCAATCATTGTATAATCTTGTTGCCGTGTACAATGATCTGATTCTGCTCATTTCACTCAGCATCAGTTCATGTCAATCTCTTCAGGCCTCTCTAAAATCATCCTGCTGGTCATTTCTTATAGAACAATAGAATAATAGAACAATATATTTCATAACCAAATATACCATAACTTTTTCAGTCATTTCCCGACTGATGGGTATCCACTCACTTTGCAGTTTCTGGCCACTACAAAGAGGGCTGCCACAAACATTTTTGCACATTCGGATCCCTTTCCCTCCTCTTTGGAACATAAGTCCAGTAGAAATACAGCTGGGTCAAAGAGTTTGATAACTTTTTGCTGCTCATCATTTCTTATAGAAATAATATCCCATTACTTTCACATACCGCAATTTAGGTGATGGGCATCCCCTCAATTTCCAGTTCTTTGCCATTATAAAAAGAGATGCTGTAAATATTTTTTCTTTGATCTCTTTTGGGTTTCAGACCTTTTGGTGTTGCTTAGTCAAAGGACATGCATATTATAACCCTTTAGACATAGTTCCAAATTGCTCTTCAGAATAGTTGAATCAGTTCACAACTCCACTAACTCCATTAATGTCCCAATTTTCCCATGTCCTCTCCAACATTTGTCATTTTTCCTTTCTGTCCTGTTAGCTAATTGGATAGCTGTTAGGGGACACTTCAGAGCTGTTTGAATTAGCGTTTTTCTAATCAATACAAATGTAGATTTTTTTTCATATCAATATAGATCACTTTGATCTCTTCTTCTGAAAACTGCCTGTTTGTTTCCTTTGATCATTTATCAGTTGGTGAATGATTTCTATTTTTATAAATTTAGCTCAGTTCTCTGTACACAAACATTTAAAACATAAACTCCCCCCTCCCCCTTCCCGTTTTCTGCTTCCCTTGACATCTTGGCTGCATTGGTTTTGTTTGTGCAAAACCCTTTCAATTTAATGTGATCTAAATTATCCATATTATTCCCACAATGTTGTCTATCTTGTTTGGTCCTAAATTCTTCCTTATCCACAGATCTGATGGGTAAAACTGTTTCATGTTCCTCTAATTTGCTTTTGGTATCTCCCTTTTATCTCTAGATCATATATTCATTTTGATCTTATCTTTGTATCTGGTGAGAATGTTGATCTATATCTAATTTCTGCCCAAACTGCTTCCCAGTTTTCCCAGCAGATTTTATCAAAAAGGGAATTTTTGGCTGAAAAGTTTGTCTTTGTGTTAATTAAACACTAGATAACTGCGGTCATTTACTATTGCGTCTTGGGTACCCATTGATCCATTACTCTGTTTCTTAGCCAGTAACAGTTTATTTTCATGACTACTGTTTTGTATTACACTTTGAGATCTGATACTACTGGGGCTTTTTCATTCTTTTTTTTTTTTTTTTTTTTTTTTTTTTTTTTTTTTTTTTTTTTTTTTAATTCCCTTGATAGTCTTGAGTTTGTTTTTTCAGATGAATTTTGCCATTTTTTTCTATAAAATAATTTTTGGTAGTTTGGTATTAGATAAATTGTTTAGGCAGAAATGGTATTTTTATCTTGTTGGCTCACCTTACCCATGAACAATTGATATTTTTATCAGTTGTTTAAATCTGGCTTTATTTGTATGAAGTATTTTATAATTGTGTCCTTATAATTCCTGGGTTTGTCTTGCTGGGGAGACTCCCAAATATTTTTTATTGTTTGTAGTTATTTTAAATTAATTTTTCTATCTCTTGCTGCGGGACTTTGTTGGTAAAATATTAAAATACTGATCATTTATGGGGCTTTATTTTACATACAGAAACTTTGCGAAAATTAGTTATTTCAAGTGGTTTTTAGGTGATAACACCATTCTATCATCTAGGAGTGATGAGTGATAGTTTTGTTTCCTCATTGCCCGTTATAATTCCTTTTTCTTTCTTTTTTTTCCCCTCTTATTACTATTGCCTTAACTAGGATTTCTAGTTCAGTATTGAGTAATGGAAATGATAATGTGCATTTTTGTTTCACTCCTGATCTTATTGGAAAGGTTTGTAGTTAATTCCTGTTGTAGCTAATGTTTGATGATGCTTTTTGAAAGACACTACTTATAATTTTATAGTAATTTTAATTTTATAATTTAATAGGAATTTATTTTTATAATTTTAAGGATAGTTTCACTTATTCCTATTCTTACTAGTATTTTTAAGAATGAGTATTGTATTTTGTCAGAAGCTTTTTCTGCATCTGTTGAGGTCATAATATGATTTTTGTTGTTTTTCTTATTGATATAGTCAACTATGCTGATGGTTTTCTGAATATTGAACCAGTCCTGCATTCCTGATATAAGTTGGTCATAGTGTATGATCTCTGTGATATATTACCCTAATCCCCCTAATCTTTTAGTTAAAATTTTAAAGTCAATATTTGTTAGGGAAATTTGTCTACAGTTTTCCTTCTATGGTTTTGCTTTTCCTGGTTTAGATATCAATCAATGTGGAAGGACACCTATGTCTATTTTTCCAAAAAGTCTCTTTAGTATTGGACTTAAATATAGTATTTACTTGGACCGATGCTGGAAATTTTTTAGACAGTATTGATGGCGTCTTCAATTTCTTTTTCTAAGATCTGGTTATTTAAGTATTTTTTTCCTCTTCTGTTAATCTGGGCAATTTGTATTTTAAATATTCTTACATTTCACTTAAATTATTAGCTTTATTGGTATGTGTAATTGGGCAAAGTATCTGTAATTGTTTTAATTTTATCTTTGTTGACAATGAATTCACTCTTTTCATTTTTTTGATACTGATAATTTGGTTTTCTTTTTTCTTTTTTTTTAAATCAAATTAACCAATGGTTTATTGTCTTTTTCATAAAAGCATCTCTTATTTTTACCAGTTAGTTCAGTGGCTTTCTTAAAATTTCATTCTTTCAAAATTATTTTCATTATTACTATTTGAATTTCAGGATTGGTATTTAATGGAGGAATTTAAAATTTCGTTTTTTTCTAGTTTCTCTGGTGACCTATCCAATTCATTGATCTGTTCTTTCTCTATTTTATTGATATAAGCATTTAGAGATATAAATTTTCCCCTAAGTGCTAAGTACTTTTTTGGCCACATCCCACAAATTTTAGTATCTTGTTTTATTGTCATTCTCTTTAATGAAATGATTGTTTCTATGAATGTGTTCTTTAACCCACTCATTCTTTAGGATTTGATTAATTAGTTTCCAATTTTTAATCTGTGTTTCTGTAGCCTTTTGTTGATTGTAATTTTTATCATATTATTATCTAAAAAAGATGCATATGGTATTTCTGCTTGTCTGCATTTTGTTGTGAGATTTTTATGCTCCAACGTAATTCTTTTTTTTCTAATATTTTATTTGTTTTTTATTATTGACAATACATATGCATGGATAATTTTTCAACATTGACCCTTATAAAAACTTCTGTTCCAACTTTTCCCCTCTTTCCCTCCACCCCTTCCTCTAGATGGCAAGTATAGCATGTTAAATATGTCAAAGTCATATAGTTCGTTTTTTGTGTAGGTGCCATGTATTGCTGAGAAAAAGGTGTATTCCTTTCTATTCCCATTCATTTTTTTCTTCAGAGGTCTAGCATATGTAACTTTCCTAAAATTCTCTATTTAAATATTTATATAAAAACACAAAAGGTGTTTTTTTTTGGTTGGTTGGTTTATTTTATTTTTGAAAGATTTATATAGTTAGAAGAGAAAGTTGAGGTCTCCCATAATATCATTTTATTGTTTATTTCCTCTCGTGACCCATTTAACTTTTTCTTTAAGAAATCTGGTTGCTATATCATTTGGTGCATATAGTTTAGCACTGATACCACTTCATTGGCTATGGTACATTTTGCAAAATGCAGTTTTTCTACTTAGTTCTTTAAATTAGACCTATTTTTGATTTGTCTGAGATCATGATTGCTACCCATGCCTTTTAAAATTTCACTTGAAGCATAATAGATTCTGTTCCAATCTCTTACCTTTACTCTGTCTTTCAGCTTCAAATGTATTTCTTGTAAACAACATATTGTAGGATTTACTTTTTTATCTACTATTTGCTTCTGTTTTATGGACGAATGTGATGTTCTCTAAAATATAATCGTTCTCTGGGAGCAGGTTTTTTGGGTGGCTTCTGGAGACAGCTTTAGTTTCAGTTCAGAGTAATAATCACGTCAAATGTAGCCAGGAGTTAAAAGTCCAGTCTTTTTATTGTCTTTTCCAAAATAGCCTGGTTAGCTTTCTCAGAGGCCCATCTCTCTCCTTGGTTCCAGGAGCTTCTGTTGCCAGTCCTTTGCCTCTTCCAGCTTCAGCCTCTCTTCTTCCGAATCTTGGCTTCTCAGTCTCCCCAAAAGTCTCTAGTTGGCTTGTGGAAGCTCCTTATATATGATCTCTCTCTCTCTCTTTTTTTTTTTTTTTTTTTTAAATAATTATAACTTTTTATTGACAGAACCCATGCCAGGGTAATTTTTTTACAACATTATCCCTTGCACTTACTTCTGTTCCGATTTTTCCCCTCCCTCCCTCCACCAGATGGCAAGCAGTTCTATATATGTTAAATATGTCACGGTGTATCCTAGATACAATAAATATGTGCAGAACCAAACAGTTCTCTTGTTGCATGGGAAGAATTGGATTCAGAAGGTAAAAATAACCCGGGAAGAAAAACAAAAATGCAAACAGTTTACATTCATTTCCCAGTGTTCTTTCTCTGGGTGTAGCTGCTTCTGTCCATCATTGATCAATTGAAACTGAGTTAGATCTTCTCTTTGTCAAAGAAATCCGTTTCCATCAGAATACATCCTCATACAGTATCATTGTTGAAGTATATAATGATCTCCTGGTTCTGCTCATTTCACTTAGTATCAGTTCATGTAAATCTCTCCAAGCCTCTCTCTATTCATCCTGCTGGTCATTTCTTTTTTTTTTTTTATTTAATAACCTTTTATTTACAGGATATATGCATGGGTAACTTTACAGCATTAACAATTGCTAAACCTCTTGTTCCATTTTTTCCCTCTTACCCCCCACCCCCTCCCCGAGATGGCAGGATGACCAGTAGATGTTAAATATATTAAAATATAAATTAGATACACAATAAGTATACATGACCAAAACGTTATTTTGCTGTACAAAAAGAATCAGACTCTGAAATATTGTACAATTAGCTTGTGAAGGAAATCAAAAATGTAGGTGGGCATAAATAGAGGGATTGGGAATTCTATGTAATGGTTTTTAGTCATCTCCCAGAGTTCTTTCTCTGGGCATAGTTGGTTCAGTTCATTACTGCTCCATTGGAACTGATTTGGTTGATCTCGTTGCTGAGGATGGCCAGGTCCATCAGAACTGGTCATCATCTAGTATTGTTGTTGAAGTATATCATGATCTCCTGGTCCTGCTCATTTCACTCAGCATCAGTTCGTGTAAGTCTCTCCAGGCCTTTCTGAAATCATCCTGTTGGTCATTTCTTACAGAACAATAATATTCTATAACATTCATGTACCACAATTTATTCAGCCATTCTCCAATTGATGGGCATCCACTCATTTTCCAGTTTCTTGTCACTACAAACAGGACTGACACAAACATTTTGGCACATACAGGTCTCTTTCCCTTCTTTAGTATCTCTTTGGGGTATAAGCCTAGTAGTAGCACTACTGGATCAAAGGATATGGCACCGTTTGATAACTTTTTGGGCATAATTCTAGATTGCTCTCCAGAACGGTTGGATCCATTCACAACTCCACCAACAATGCACCAGTATCCCAGTTTTCCCACATCTCCTCCAACATTCATCATTATTTTTTCCTGTCATCTTAGCCAATCTGACAGGTGTGTAGTGATATCTCAGAGTTGTCTTAATTTGCATTTCTCTGATCAATAGTGATTTGGAGCACTCCTTCATATGAGTGGAAATAGTTTCAATTTTTTCATCTGAAAATTGTCTGTTCATATCCTTTGACCATTTATCAATTGGAGAATGGCTTGCTTTTTTATAAATTAGAGTCAATTCTCTATGTTTTAGAAATGAGGCCTTAATCAGAACTTTTGAATGTGAAAAATTTTCCCCTGTTTATTGCTTCCCTTCTAATAATTGTCTGCATTAGTTTCGTTTGTACAAAAACCTTTTAACTTAATATATTCATGATTATCCATTTTGTGTTCAATACTGATCTCTCGTTCTTTTTTGCCATAATAACTCTCTGTGGCCAGGTTCTTGTTTGCTTGTTTTTTTGCAGCCCATTTCTTGACATTTAACTTTAAAGTTGGGCTTTGCTCCCAAGGTACAGGAGCTTCAGGCTTCTCACGCTGCTGTTTCTAGAGCTAGTTCTGCAGATCTACAAGTTTTCTGTTCTCTCAGGGTGGTATAATAGGAGAGGTGTGGTCACTGCTGCCCCGGCCCTGTTCTCGCTCCTGCTAGTCCTTCAGCCTGGGCCACGTTCCTTTCCCCTCCCCCCCCCACACCTGTTATCCCCCTATCCAGCTGCCCCCAGCTGGCCCCTGGCTTGCCGCCTGTGGCCTGTGCAGGACCCTGCTCCACTCTGACCCAGCGAGACAGACCTTCTGGGTTGTCTGGGCCTGGAAAGTTGCCACCCCTGCCTCTGGAGCCTGAGCTCCAGAATTTGTTAGGAGTGTAAAATGGGTGGGGGAGAATTGGGGAGAGTCTTGAGGGAGGGGGTGATCTCGGGCCTGGTCTGGGGAGGGGGTGATCTCGGACCTGGTCTGGGGAGGGGGTAGTACATCGCAAAAGCATTGGTTTTCATTCATCCAGCATTTATTAAACACCTGCTGTGTGCCCAGCACTGACAGAATACAAAAGCAAGGGAAAAATTGTCCCTGCCTGTAGTGAGCTTTCATGTAGGAGCTCCAGGGGCTTGCCCAGGCTCGAACGGCCAACCTACGGCCCAGCTGGGATTTGAACCAGGGGCTTCCTCCACTGTGACACTCACAGCAGGCCCTTCCCAGATGCTCCTTGAGTTTGATTCCTTGGGGGCTTGAGAGGAGAGAGGTGCTTCTGGTCCATCCAGCCTGGCCGGGGCACAGGCTGAGGTAGCGAGCTTCCCAGCATTGGAAGTGTTCCGCTGTGACCCTCTCTGTCATGGCGGAGAGGGGAGGGGGGGCAGGATCCCTACAGGGCCATTGTCTCCCCTTAGGTGATGTACTGTCGGGCCTGGCACCTGCTGACCTGACTGGGGTCAGGGGTCCCTGGCTCCGGGCCTGCCTCTGATGCTCGGGCCCTGTGGAATCTTGAGCAGGCCGTGGCCCCCCAGCCCCTTTTCTTCATCTATAAAAGGCAGTTGGCCTTGGGGGCCTCTGGGTCTGCGGTTCCCACCCAGGCCCATCTCCCCTGTTCTGAGGTCTGATTAGTGAGAGATGGCTCAGCCTGGAGGGTAACTCCCCCCTCCCTCCCGGAGAGTCTAACAGACATTAGGCTGTGAGGGCCACTGCCCCAGGAAAAGGGGACTTGCCCTGATTTTCCATTTTATAACGTTCATTCTTATTTTTTCTCAAATGTAAATAAAAATTCTCATTATTTATTTTTGAGGGATTTTTGAACCTTTGATTTTTCCCAAATTACATGTTTTTAGTGCTCATTTTTACAAATGATAGTGAGCAGACACAGGTCACATGTGCACAGCCAGGCAGACCGTTTCCATATTGTGCGTCCCCCGCTTCTGAAGAGCACCGATGACATCACCAGGGCGGCAGCCAGACTTGCGCAGGTTTGGGTCTCAGCAGGCCTCGCCAGGCCCCAGAGTCCACCCGAGCAGGGCGGCTTCATGTCTCCCTTCGTGGCTCCTGCTGCCGGACGCAGGTGGCGGCTTCTCAGAACGCTGCTGCCTTGGGGCTTTGTTGTGTGTCCCGGGGCTGGGCCGGAGCCGCCCGGTGTTCCAGCTGCTTTGTGGTTGACTTTTGAGGCGGGGCGGCATCTGTGGGTTCCGAGTTCCGTCTCCTCATTTCCTGTTCTCCTTCCTCCCCTTTCTTTTTCTTATTTTTGCAGCTCACGTTTCTAGCACGATGTCTGGCTTTCTCTTTGTTCTTAAGAACTCTTCCTTTTTTTGTGTGACACAGTCGGGTTCAAGTGACCTGCCAGAGTCACACAATTAGGATCAGGTGTCCGGGTCCAGATTTGAACTCGGGACCCCCTGGCTGCAGGGCCAGTGCTCCACCCCCTGCACTCCCTGGCTCTCTTGGCTTATTTTTTCTAAGATCAGCAATCTCTTTTCTCTCTGCCCCCCTTCTCTCGTGTTCTCCCCCTCCCCACAAAAGACAAGTCAGACTTCAGAGCCCAGCTAGTGCAGACGGTGTCCAGGGCTCCCTGTGTAGCAGTAACATGAGGACATGGGTCCCCGGGATCTCAGGTCTTGAAGCTTTCAAAGTCACCCCTCCTGGGTTAAGGAAAGCTCAGTGTTTGTCTCCATTGTACAGATGAAGAAACTGAGGCTCTGAGAGGAGAAATGGAGCTTGAGGCCGAGAGAGAGGCATTTATTAAATATCTGTGGTGTGCCAGACATTGCCTGAGAGCTCGGGACACATTCAGCAAGCATTTATTAAGCACCTGTGGTGTGTTCTGGCTGATACTTTGTGGTAACAGAGAAGACAAGAATGTGCTCCTTGGGAGCTTGTGTTCTCATGAGGCGGATGGTGCACGCGCACAGATAATGCCGCAACATACACGTGTGTGATTCTACACGTGTCCGCTTTGTGTCTGGATAGGAGACACGTATGTTCTAAATGCACGACCATGTTGCCATGGGGAAGGGAAGCAGCCTGGGGGGAGGGAGACTCCGAGCCAGGACTCGCATTCGGGACCCGAGCCTCCCCGGGGGCCCACGCTGATGCCTCTCTCTTGCAGGCTGGTGCAGCCGTCCAGCAGCCCCCTCTGGACCAAGCTGCGGCTCGATATCAAGTCATATCTGAACTCCGTCACCCAGGTACCGGGGAGGGGTCCGGGGCCTCCGCCTCACCTGCGCTTTTGCAGGCTCCTAGAACCAGGGGGTGGGGGGCTTTTCTGGAGGGGTTCTCGGCCATTCTCAGGTCTGCTCTGATCTCCTGCTTTCTCCCTCTACAGCTGGTGTCCTGCCTGACCGAAGCGTCCGTGGCCACCGCCGTCCTCCAGCACATCAACGCCATTGTCCCTTATTATCTCACCTTCCCCAAGCAGTGCCGGGTACTGCTCAAGGTGAGGCCCCGGGGCTGGGCTAGGGAAGTTAAGCCCCCCCTGAGCCTTGCAGCCAGTGCCCCCCATTAGGGGGGCAGTCCCTTCCCCTCGCTCCCTGTCCCAGGGGGCTGCAGTAGAAAGAAAACCTGTGAGCCGGCTCGGCCCGTGGGCAAGGTCCTCTGGTGCGCAGAGAGGAGCCTGGCCAGCCCGGACCTTCTGGGCCCCCTCTCCCCTCCAGGCCTCCTGGGCCGGGCCCATGACAGGCCCGCTCCTGTCAGGCCCTGGCCCCCCGGGGAGCTCCTGCCCTTCTGTTGCCCCAGCCCATCCATAATGCATGGCCAGGCTTCCTGTCTCCCGCTGTCCCCTGGCCCCTCCGTGCGCTGGGCTGATGGCCGCCGTAATTGCTCCGGGGGGGCTGACAGCCAGTGCACTGGAGCTTGGCCCTCTGAGGGCTCGGGGGAGGAATATGTTACAGGGCCCGAGTCAGGCGGGTGGCTGAGAGTGAGGGGGGGCCAAGGGGGGGTGTGGAGTGGCCCTCATGACGCCTGATGGAAGAGGGCGTGCCCTGGCTCCCTCCCACCCAGCCTGCAATGTGTGGGTGCAGTGGGGGGGGGGAGACACCCACGTTTGATGGAAAGCTTCTCCCATAGAGGATGGTCCTGCTCTGGAGCACGGGCGAGGAGACGGTGAGGGTGCTGGCCTTCCTCGTCATCAACAAAGTCTGCCGCCACAAGAAGGACCCCTTCCTGAGCCCTGTTCTCAAGGTGACTCCCCGGGGCCCGGCGCTCTCAGGCCTGACACCCCAAGCGGCCTTGGCTCCGTCGGCCCAGTCCAGGGGCAGCAGCCTGGCCTGGGTCTCATAGCCAGGAGGGGCAGAGGGGGCCGGCTCCTGGCCCCCTCCCTGGGGACAAGCCCTGGGGCCCTGCGGGCGGGCGGGTGAGGGTGGGTGAGGTTGGGAGGGAGGGGCCCCGGTCCCTGGTTCAGTGTGAACAGCAGGAGGCCGGACTGGGCCCCCCCTGACTGCCGCCTTCCCTCACAGCAAATGTACATCTCCTACGTGAGGAACTCCAAGTTCACCTCGCCCAACGTGCTCCCCATGATCAACTTCATGCAGCGCTCGCTGACGGAGATGTACGCGCTGGACCTCGCCCTCTCCTACCAGCACGCCTTCCTCTACATCCGCCAGCTCGCCATCCATCTGCGCAACGCCATGACCATGAACAAGAAGGTGTGGGCGGGCACGGGGAGGAGGGCACGGGGAGGAGGGTTGTGGAAGGCCATGGGGAGGAGGAGGGTTGGGGGAGGGCATAAGGAGGAGGTTTGGGGGAGGGCATGGGGGTTTCCTCAAGGCTTCCGGCCCCAGCCCCTCTCTTCTGCTCCCAGGAGACCCACCAGTCTGTGTACAACTGGCAGTATGTGCACTGCCTCTACCTGTGGTGCCGCGTCCTGGGCCCTCCACCCTGGCCGAAGGTCCGGCCTCATCTCCCCTGGCCCAGGTCTCATCGGTGCATCAAGTTGGGGCCCGGGCGGGAGGCGGGGAGGAGGCCCGGGGGTGGAAACCCTTCCAGTCCTGGGCCCTTGTGGGCCCTCCCCCGCGGCTGGGCTGCCCAGGTTCTGTTTGCAGAGAAGCTTGGGAGCTAATGAAGCCTGCCAATTCTCCTTTATCCAATTTCGCAGGGCCCCAAGGGTTCCCCTCCCCCCCTTGGGCAGGCTTGTGTTTGGGGCCCAAGGTTGGCCTTGGACTGGGGAGCCGGGAGGGGCCCCCAAGGGCCAGCTGATTCCCCGCTTGTTTTACGGAGGAGGAAACTGAGGCAGGCAGGGCACCGGCCCCGGAGGCCAGACGAGGGCTCGGAGAATCCAAGGGGCTCCCGGGAGGGAGGGTGTGAGGCCCTACAGGAGGTGGCCTCTGTGCCAGGGAGGGGCAAATGCAGGAGCAGAGGCTCTCGGCCCCGTGCATCTGTATGTGTGCGGTACGTGTGCATCCGTGTGCATACATGTGGCGGTGCATGTGTGATGTGTATGCAGGTGGCACGTGTGTGTGCTCGGGGCCGCCTCTGTCCCTGCTGGGCTCCCTATGCACTGGGTGCATCTCCTTCCTTGGCCAGGAGGTGGCGCGGCTCCCCAGCAGGAGGCGCAGGGCTGGGCCCAGTGGGGGAGGGGAGGTGGATGTCCCACATGGCTCCAGGCAGAGCAGAATGGGCAGCTTGCTTCTGCCAGATAAGGAGGGCGGCCGCCTGGGGAGCCCCCTCCCGGCCCCCTCCTCCCTTCCCCTCTCTCTTCTCTGGCCTGGAAAGGGCATTAAAAATGTAGGAAGGGAAGGGGGAGGGGGCGGGCCGGGAGCCTCCGGAGGAGTTTCAAGGCCCCCCTTGCCCAGAGGTGGGGGCTGCAAAGCAAAGGTGGGGGGGGGGGGGCCTGATCTTCAGGCTCTGCAGTGGGGGGTGCTGCCCTGGCCGCCTCCCCCGCTGGCCTCAGCTTCCTCCTCTGGAAAATGGACCCATGTCCTCTGAGGGCTCCTGGCCCCCTGGGAAGGGCAGAGGTGGGGGGAGCCCCTGGCTCGGCCCCCTCCCTGACTCTGTTTCCCGCGCCAGGCTGGTCCCCACGGCCCGCTTCTACCCCCTGCGGATGCACTGCGTGCGGGCCCTGACGCTGCTCTCCGAGAGCACCGGCACCTTCATCCCAGTCCTGCCCTTCATCCTGGAGGTGAGTTTGCCCTGGGACCGTGGACGCTGCCGCCGACACCTGTGCCCCCAACTCTGGGTTCAGCAGAAGGGCCCGTGGGCAGTGAGCCCCATTGGCCTTTGGCCAGGAGGCAGCCCCTGCCCGCGCCTGCTGCCCTCACGTGGCCGGAGGTCTGTCCGGGGCCGCGCTGCCTTTGCCAGCTCCCCTCGGTCGGGCCCCGGGGGACGCTGCCCAGAGAGGGAGGTGCCCTCCCCCGGCACCCTGGGCTGTGTCACGCCCAGACAGGATGGGGGCGTGGTGACCCTGGAGAAGTCCCCTTGTCTCCATTGGGCCCGCACTGAGGGCAGCTCCTCCCGTGCCCTGCCCGTGGGGGCTCCTGCCACTCCCCGCTTTGGGGCCTCTCCCAGGGGCCCCGGGGCACAGGCCGGGCGCGCTGCCAGGGGAAGGAAGGAGGGCGGGGGCGGGCGGCCAGGAAGGGGGCGAACAGGCCGACCAAACCCCAGACTCCCCCGTCGCTTCTGCCGAGGCTCCGGCCCTTGTGGTTTTGCACTGTAAACGTCCGTCGGAAACCACATCCTCCCACAGGGGGGCCGCCGCTGCTCCCACTCTCCTCCGGCCCGCAGGCTCCCCAGGGCCCCTCCTCCCTGGCCCAAGATGGGCCCCCCTACCAAACCTCGGGGCCCCAGCAAGGCACCACAGGGCACAGCCGCCGCCACATCCGCCGTCGTCCTTCCCCCCACCCCACCCCGGCATCTGGTATGGGGGCCCTCCCCCCCCTCCTCTTCCCTCCTCTTCCCTCCTCCCCTTCCTCCTCCCCTTCCCTCCTCCACTTCCCTCCTCCCCTCAAGCCCAAAACCCAACTGCAGTGGGAGGAAAGGGCAGGAAAGCAAACTCTGGGAATCAATCATTAATTTCCGGGCTGCTTTTCATTTAGAGTCTGGTGGGGGTGGCCCCAGGGGGAGCACAGCTGGGGGTCTTGCTGGGGGGCCCCTCCTCTGCAGCCCCCCACTCCCCATCCAGCTGCTGGCTCCTCTTCCTACCCCCCCCAGAAAGTGGTGTTCTTACCCCCTCCCTGAGGGGCCAGTCCCCCGCTGGTCAGCTCAGAGCATGCCAGGCAGTGTGGCACAGTGGGCAGTGCCCGGCTTCCAAAGTCTCCCCCCAAGGGTCCCCCTTGGCCTCCCGTCTTTGTGATGGAGGTTTGGGGCCTGAATTCATTGGGAAGGGAGGGGCATTCAGTCCCCCAGGTGGGCCAACAGCCCGGGGGGTGGGGTTAAGTTCCCATTAATGCTGGCAATTTATAAGCAGCCTGAACCCCAAACCTCCTCAAAGGTCCTTTCCCCTCTCCCCTCTCTAACTCCCTCCTTTGTCTTTTTTCCTTTCCCAATCCTTCCTGGGTAACCTGGGGCCGGCTGGGCTGGGGAACAGGCGGGGTGGGAGGCGCAACCCTGTCCGGTCCAATTGGGCGCGGACCGGGCCACCGATGCCAAGGCGAAAACCTGATCGTGTCCAGTTTTAAATTGATTCTCCAGGTGGGGATGGTTTAATTTTTTATTTCCACAAGCTGCTGAGAAAATCGCCTGAGCCCTCAGCTGGTCCTTGGTGGGGGTGGGGGGAGGTCAGAGGCCACGCAGCCCCCCCCTCCCCCCCCCCCAGTCCTTTCCTACTGAGCCTCTCCTGGGCCGCTGTGGCCGTCGTCCCACGCATTCGTGACTTGCCCTGGGTCCCGTAGCTTGTGAATGTCCGGCGCGAGGTTTGGATTTGGGCCCCCCACCCGCCTGGTCCTTGACTCCCGCTCTGCCCAGTAGTGCCAGACAGGAGAGCTGGAAGCACTTCCGGCTTTCCCGGGGGTGACAGAGGCCATCATGAGCCCCTCCTGAGAGCAGTGTGTGTTCCGGGGACTCCTGGGCCGGCATCTGGCTCTGGGGGAGAGTTTGGGATGGGGATGAGGTGAGGGAGGGGCCACCTGGAAATAGCGAGGGGGGGCTTGCTGGGTCCAGCTCCGGAGCCCCGCGGCCCTGCCACAACCCGTCCTTGGTTTCTCCCTCTGGCCGGTGAGACATTAGCTTGGTGATGCTAGCAAAGGGCGCTGGTGCCCCAGGGGTTTCTAGGGGCCGGGTGGGGTCCTCTGATGCTGTGGGAAACTCACCTGAAGGAGCCTCTTCTGTCCCCGGCCTGCCCAGCCCCCCAAGTGGGCACGGCGGGCGTTTGGGGGGTTGGAGCCTGTTTTGTGGGCACAGGCTGGCGAGAAAACCTGGGACTGAGGGGCCCGGGGCAGGCTGCCGAGGGCTGGAGGCAGAGACGGGCACCCCAGAGCCAGCGGGCACTTGGCCGGCCCTTGCACAGAGCAGCTGAGTGGGCAGAGTGCCAGCCCCAGCCTGGGCAGCCCGGGTCAGAACCCGCCTCGAGTTCTGAGAAGCCGCCCTCTGTCACGTTGCAGATCTTCCACCAAGTGGACTTCAACAGGAAGCCCGGACGCATGAGCGCCAAGCCTATCAACTTCGCCGTCATCCTGAAGCTGTCCAACGTTAACCTGCAGGAGAAGGCCTACCGGGTGAGGGCGGCGGGAGGGGGACGGATGGGGAGAGGGGCCAGGCCAGAGGGAGGGGCCTCAGGAGGCCGGGCATGGGGCTGACCCAGTGTCACAGCCATGGGGCTCTCTGCTTGAGGCAGACCTGCCTCAATGTCCTTCGGGAAGAAGCGGCTCCAGGTGAAAGGTCTCTGCGGCTCAGCCCCTCTCGGCCCTACCCGGGCTGGCAGAGCCTGCGAGCAGAGGCCTTGGCCAGACCTGGGCCTGCTGGTCCAGGCCTGTGACTGGATGTGCTAGCTTGGAGGCGCTGCAGGCGGGCTGTGGGGAGACTGAGGGGACTGGTGGGCCTCCCCAGGCTGATGGAGCCTTGCAGTCAAGTGCCTGCTGTTCAGGCTCGAGGAATGAAACTCCTGCGGCTGAGACAGCCGTCAGGGCCTGGTGGGGAAGTGCTTGGCTCCAGGAGGTTGTTGGGCAGAAGAAGGCATTTGAGGGAGAGACGGGGGCGGCTCTGGGAGAGGCCCGGGCCTGCAGGTGGGAGGGCCCCAGGCCTCCTGCTCAGCCACACGGGACTCTAATGGCAGCTCCCGGAGCCACCTCCCTGCCCTGCTGCTTGCCGGCCTCCTGGGGGCGCTAAGCCTGTCTCCTCCCGTAGGATGGCCTGGTGGAGCAGCTCTACGACCTGACCCTGGAGTACCTGCACAGCCAGGCCTGCGCCATCGGCTTCCCGGAGCTGGCCCTGCCTGCCATCATCCAGGTGAGGGGCCCGGGCCCTGTGTCTCTGGGGGGGAGAACCTGCCTGGGGGGGAGGCCTCCAGGGAGGCGTGGGGGGGGGGGGGTAGGCAGGATGTCCGGGGCCTCGGGCAGGGGTCAGCTGCGGCTCCTGGCAGCGGGCCGAGGCCCTGGGGTTGGCCCTGGGCCCTCCCCGTTCTCTGGCCCTCGGGAGCCGGTGCTGAACAGACATCTGACCCAGCGGTGAACCCCGGGAGCGGCTCCACCCCAGGCCTGGCGCAGCTGGCCGCAGAGCAGCCGGGGGAAGTGGATGGGCAGTCCGGGGTCATGGGGGTCGCCTCCAGCTCTGGCTTCCTGTCTCCCTCCCCAAGTGCTGGGGAAGCACCTACTATGTGCTGGGCACCATCTAGTGCCGGGTGCTGGCAGATGAGGGACAGGAGAGCCCCCCTCTGGGGGGCAGACATGGACACGGGCACAACAGTTAAAGAGAAGGGGGTCATTGTGTCCCCAGAGAAAAAGTGCCGGGTCTTCCCCGTGGACCCCTGACAGTCCCCCTGGGCCTGGAGGTTGGGCAGCTGGACCCCGGGGCCGGAGGCTTTGGTCTCTGCTTTCCTCCTTCCCAAGGAGGCCTGGGCCAGGGGCAGCTCCCACCGGGCTGGCCTCCCCTCCCCCTGAGTCTGTCTCCTGCCCCCGCCTGTCTCCCCATCCCCATGTGTCTGTCCGCCCCCTGCTCTCCCCCACGGTTTGCTCAACGCCCCAGATGTTTCCGATCATGGGGAGGCCCTGGTCTCTTACAGGAAGGCGGCGGGTGGGGGCGGGGAGCGCTGCGGTCCCTGCTGGCAGCGGCCGTCGCTGTTTAGCCCTGGCAGGCTGACAGTCGGTGCCGCTAATCACAGGCCGCCCGGCGGGGAGACGGCGCGCGCTAATTACACACACGCACAGGCCCCGAGTGTCTCTGTCTCTGCCTTTCTCTGTCTCTTGTCTCTGTTTCTTTGTCTTTGTGTCTGTCTCTCTCTCTCGGTCTCTAACACACACAGAGCCCTGTGCTTCCCTGTCTGACATTGCCTCTCACTGAGCCGGACCTGGGTCTCCCCTCTGACAGCCCCCAGACTTGCCCCAGCCCTTCTCATCAGGGACCATCTGCTTCTGGGGGGAGACCCCAGGATCCAGGTCTGGGTGGGGGGCTGGGTGAGGGTCAGGGTGGGCCCCATCATGGCAGGAGCCCCTCCCTCTTTTCTCTCTGACCTTTGACTGCCAGCCTCCTTTCTCAGAGCCCACAGGCTCCCTTATGTTGGGGGACAGGCCTCAGATCAGAATCCAGAGAGAAGAACAGGCCCCTCCCCTCCCCCCTTCCCCTTGGGCCATGCCTCGATCAAGGAGCAGCATTTCAGCCCCTGCTGTGCCCCAGCCCGTGACTTAGGCCCTGGCCCTGCCCGCCAGAAACTTACATTCTTTGTCCAGACAAAGTCCTTGGTCATTGGGGGGACATGGGGATGTTGGTACCTGGGACAAGGCTGCCTGCAGCAGGCCTTGCGTGAGCCGGGCCTTGGGGGGGTCCTAGAGCCAGGGTCCGGGGCAGCTGGGGGGTGGGGTGTTTCCCCTCCCCCAGCTTGAAGTGTCCGCCTTGCCCTCCCCCGCCCGCCATCCCTGCTCCGGGCCCTCAACGCCTACTGGGAGCTGGCAGCGACTAGAGGAGTCTGGGGCCGTCAGAGTCTGTGTGTGTGGTGCCCCCTCCAGGCCGGGCGGGCCACCCCGGCTCCTCCCCTGGGTCCTTCGGGGATACTCGGACCCGCTGGTGGCCGTGGCTGGGCTTCTTGGGGTGCTCTGGATGGTGACTCCTCGGGCCCGAGTTCCCCAGCCAGGATGTCTCGGGGGGGGATCCCCTCCTCTGGCCGTCCTGTTGGCAAGGAGCCCCCAGTTTGGATCGCCGCATGGGCCGGCGCAGGGGGTGGTGGGATCCACTCAGCCCCCTCCCCCTGTTTCCTGTGACAGCTCAAGTCCTTCCTGAAAGAGTGCAAGGTCGCCAACTACTGCAAACAGATCCGCCAGCTCCTGGAGAAGATACAGGAGAACGTGGCGCACATCTCCAGCCGGAGGCAGAAGGCGGCCTTTGGTGTGTCCGACCAGCAGGCCGTGGTCAGTGCTTGCGCGAGCCGGCCCGGTGGGGGTGGGGGGACCGGATGAGTCTGGGCAGGGCAGCCAGAGCCCCTTGGGTACCTGAGCTCATTGGGAATGGGCACTGGGTCTGCCCTGGCCCAAGAGCTGCTACCCACTGCTGTTGGGGGGAGGGTCTGCAGCTCCCTTACCCTCCTCCCCTAGAGAGAGAGGGTCCCTGCCTCCCCGATCGTCCGAGGCTCTCCTTGGGGCGCCCCCTGTTCCTAGAACCTCTGATAGCCAGGGGGCTTTGCCTCAGCCCGTTCCCTCATAAAGAGAGCCAAGTGGGCACTGAGCAGCCACCTGGTGCCCCTGCCCTGTGCCCCATCGGCCCGTGGGGGGGAGGGGGAGGGGGCCCACGTGTTGCAGGCTGAGGGCCACTTGCTGAGGGTCTGTGCCTGGCCGCAGTTTGGGGGACACCGAGTGTGGTGCCCGGGGTCTGACACACAGATGTGCCCTCAGGATGCCTGGGAGAAGCAAGTGCAGGCAGAGGGCACCCCCCTCACCAGGTACTACAGCCATTGGAAGAAGCTGCGGGACAAGGAGATCCTGATGGAAATCAGCGGCAAAGAGAGGGTGAGGGGCCGGTGTTGGGGGGTGGGGAGAGGGGAGGGATATCTGTATGGGGTGGGGGAGGGGAGTCTCCCCCCTGGGCTCCAGGTCCGGGCTCTCTCTCCCTTGAAGGGAAAACTCGTGTGTGCACTCTCACACACACACACACACACACGCACACAAACTGGCTGTAAATGTACAAACCCCGTACACAGACGCACACACCAGCGAGCACAAACACCAGGCGACACGAGCCCCCCAGACAGCACACACACACACACACACACACACACACACACACACACGGGACACGGCTCATGCCCGCACACAAACGGGGCCGCCCGGGGCAGACGCAGCACAAAAGTGCTCCACAAGCACCTCCTCCCTCCCCTCCCCCCAGGCTGTCCGGGCCCCCAGGTGCTGGGGGGGGGGGGGGGGCTGCAGGGTCCCAGGGCTGGACAGTCGGGAGGGGGTCCCAGGGCTGGACAGTCGGGAGGGGCCCAGCGTGGAGCTCGCCCAGCTCTTGAATTTGTCCCCCGGGTCCCATGGGGAGGGGCTCGCACGGGCTGGTCTGTCTGACCTCCCTCTTCCCTTCAGCTGGAAGAGCTGAACTTCCCAGAGATAAAGCGCCGGAAGCCGGGAGACAGGAAGGAGGAGGACCGGAAGGAATTCAAAGATCTCTTTGACCTGGACTCTGACTCGGAGGAGGAGGAGGACGGTGGCTTCTCCGTGAAAGGTGGGGAGCGGGGCAGGGCCTGGAGGCCAGACTGGGAGCCTGGCTCAGGAGGCTGAAGGCCGGCCTTGGTCCCCAGAGGCCCGGCTCTGAGGGCGCCTCTGCTGCCTCTGCCCAGGGAAGGGGCTCTTCACACTGGGAATGCCCTGGTGCCGCCAAGGGTGTCGGGCTGAGTGAGACCTGATGTCCATCTGAGAGCCAGGGACCTGTGAGATGGGGGGCTCAGGGCCGCCTGGGAGCGCTTCCCCTCCGCCCACCCCCTGCCCTTCTGAGTCTGACCAGTCATCCCCAATTCCTCTCATAATCAGTCCTCCGGGCACGCCCCCCTCCCCCCTCACTGCCTTTGTCCCGAGGCACCAGAATGCAGAGTGGGAAAGCCCAAGGCTCCTGTGCTCTCTGGGGGCTGGCCAGGGCGGTCTGTGGCCTTGGCTGGGGCCAGAGGGGGCCCAGAATTCCCCACTGGGGGATAGTGCGGGGCACAGAGAGACACAGAGCCCCTGCCTCCAGCTGCCCCCTCGTGTCACCGGCAGGGCTGAGGCCTTGGAGAGCAGTCCTGGACAGACGGGACACCTGGGTCACCCTCAGGGGGGAGGGGAGCAGCTCTCGGGCCCCTGGGAGAGGGGCAGGACCTCAGTGCCGGCCTCGGGAGCCTGGCGGGCACCTCAGTGTCCAAGAAAAGCTTTGCCCATCCTCGTTCCTGCGGTTCTGGAGGGATGGGAGGGCGAGGGCTTGGACCCCGGGCACAGAGGGCAAAGACCCCTGGTCCCAGTCTGTCACCGACCGCTGGGTGCCAGGCCCCGAGCAGAGCCCAGGCGCAGATGGATGACAGGAGGGGGACGCTCCGGGCTTGGGAGGCAGGCTGCTGTGTGCCAGCCTCGGGGGCCTGGGCCAGGGGTTGGGGGGACTGTGCAGCCAGCTTGGTCAGGGATGGGGGGCCGGCTCTGCCCCCTCCCCTCGGCCCCTCCCGCTCTGGGGCTGGTCCCTCGTCCCCTCTTGCCTTGGGCTCCTGGGGGCAAGGGAGTGCACCCCAGCTGGAGGCCATTAGGGAGCAGACTGGGGAGGAGGCCCCCGCCCCAGTGTCCTCCCCGGCCGGCGTCTCAGGGTGTGGCTGTGTCTGGGCCCATTCTTGGCCCAGGGAGCAAGGGCACCGGGCCAGAAGCCTGTGGCCGCCGTCCCCCAGCGTCTCCAGCCGCTTCTTCCTTGACCTCCCTTTGGCGAGGCTCTGGGCAGGGCAAGGGCCGGGCCGGGGGTCCTTCTAGACCCTGGGAGGGCTTCGGTGGGGAGGAGAGAGGGGCCCTGGGTACATGAAGGGGGAGGGGATCCCATGAGCCTGTTGGCCTGTGATCCTCCAGGAAGGGGGGGGGGGCCTGGCCTGGGGTTTGGGGAAGCACCCAGCAACTGGGGTTCTCCTTCCATCCCCAGCTGACCCTTGGCTAACTCCCCACACGGGCAGGTGATGGGCACCCCATGTTAGACACTGATGAGTTTGGGGGCTTGGACCTAGACTGCCCCAGGTCCCCCCAGAGCTGCTCAGAGACCAGGCACAGCCAGTACCCGTCCCCATCCCTGCTGCTGGAAGCTGGGAAGCAGGTGGGGGGCTCTGGTCGGCCTTGTATAAACCTGCCGCCCCCTCCTGCAGCCCTTCCCATCCAGCGGCCCTTGGGGGGGGGGCTTGAGAGACCTGGTCTGCACCCCTCCCCCTGCAGAGAGAACTGGGGCTAAGGGGGGTACATTTCCATGGTGGGAAGCCCCCAAGACCTGGGCCACAAGGGCAGGAGCAGCCTCTGGAGCCCGCCCTCTGAGCCTCTCTGCTGGGGGGCTGGAGCTGGCCTGGGGGGGGCCTCCCCAGCCCTTGGTGAGGTCTACCTGCTGCCCTCCAAGAGCCCACAGAGCCCAGGTGGGGGGAGGGGGGCCGTGCCTGCAGCGCTGATGGATCTGTGGGTGGTGATGGGAAGGAAGCGCATGAATTTCCCTCATTTACCCCCTGACAGGGCTGGGGCGGGAGATGGCCTGTCTGAGATTATTAATGACTCCGGGTGGGAGCCGGGCGCCTCCTTGCAAGCGATTAAGGCCCAGGCGGAGATGGGCCGTCACCCGCCCGCCCGCTTCACTAATGACCCTTCCCTGGTGGCCACGGCCCCTCCGGCCCAGAGAGCCGGCCGCCGACCCCGGCGATCTTTGTGTCTGACCCGCAGGAAAGGCCGAGGGCAGCGACGGTTCTGGGGACAGCACGGACGAGGCGTCCAGCCTGAGCGGGGACAGCGAGGAGGACAATGGGGACGGGGACGGCGGCAGCGACGCAGAGGGTGAGCGGGGCCCACCAGGCTGGGAGTGGGGGCTTGGGTGGGGGAGGTGCAGGTGGCATCCCCCCACGGGCCAGCTGCTCCTTTCTCTCCCGCTATCTGCAGACAGCAGCGGCCTCCAGAAATTAATTAGTGCCGTGATTAATTAGCACGGGATCCCCGCTTGTTGCTCCCTGATAAAGCTCTTCCTCCCCAGGCCCCGCGGAAGCCTCGAAGCTGCCCCCGGCCGAGCTGCAGAGACTGGCGCAGGGGGCGGCCGACGTGGTGGAGGAGCTGCAGCTTTCTGAGGAGGACTGAGAGCATCGCGGGGCCGCGAGGAACACGCACAGGGCTCGGGGTCGGGGCCTTTATTATTTTTCTTTACAATATAAAGAAGCTTAAATGTACGAGGAGTCTCTTTAAGAAAAGTTGGTGGCACGTGCAGTGTTTGGGGGGAGGGCCGGGCCCGGACCAGTCTCACGGCCGCAGGAGGCCAGACCCCAGCCCCGGCCGCCTCCGTCCTTGCTTTGTCTGTCTTTGGTATGGTTTGAAGTTGCTAGAGATGCATAGACACCTGAATGGGGAACGGAGGCTGGCCAGGGAGCTGGAGGCCGCCAGCCTTCCTCACCCGGGCAGGGCCTGCCGAGTCTGTTCAGAGCCTCCGTGCTGCTTCCAGAAATTCTTTGGGTTTTTCCCCTCCTGGGCCTCCAGTCCTGCTTTTCTGGGGTTTTTTCCTTCATTTTTGGCCTCAAAAAGGGACAAAGCTGGGCAAGGAGGCAGAGCAGCACAGGGCCGGGCCCGGGGAGCCCTCTGGGGAGTTAGGAGGGGGGCTTGGGCACGTCCCCCATCCCCACCAGCAGGGAGGGAGCCCCGTTCTCCTGTTTGGGGGAGCTTCTGCTGGCCGAGAAGCCGCCCCCAAAGGGGGAGGCCGCGTGCGCCGGGGAGGAGGGCTGGAGCTCAGCCGGCAGCTCTCGGTCCGCTGCGCCTCGAAGGCCGGGGGCCTGCAGGGGGAGGGCCACGGGGAAGCTGGCCATGTAGAAGAGTCTGCCCACACGCTTGGCCACCTGGAGGAGGGAGGGGAAGGTTGGCGGGCACAAGGCCAGGGCCTGGGATGGGCCTCATGGTGAGGCTGCCTTGTCTCATGAGGCCTCCTTGGCAGGAGCGAGGCCAGTGCCCTCCAATTCAGGAACAGCCCCAGGTACCAGTGCCCATGACCCCCAGAGGAGAGGCCCCCGGAGCTGGGCACAGAGCATGCGGCGGACTCAGGGGCACTGCCACCCAGCCCACAAGCTGAAAATTTGGGGGGTCTTGCCTTTCCGGACTTTCCCAGTCCCACCCCTTTCCTCAGGGGCCCAGTGCAGCAGAGAGGGGGAAGAGAGCCTGGATTCTAGCTCTTCCACTTGGGGGCTCGCTAGTGACAAGGAGGGGCCGGGGGAGGGGGGAGGGAACTCACGTGGGATCTGATCTTGAGGGCGGGGCCCAGCTTCAGCCCCATGTTGGTGAGCAGGTGCTCTTCGGTCAGCAGAGGCAGCGTCTCCCCGTCGATGGCCTGCTCTCGGAACACCTGGGCACACAGAGGGGCCTGTGGTCAGCCGGGGGGTCACCCATGTCCTCCCCGCCCATCTCTGAGGGCCTCCGGGGGGCCAGGGCCCGGGAGGCCCCTGAGGATATGGTCCCTGAGCTCGAGCATCTACCCCAGGCCTTGGGAGAGGTCCCAGCGGGGACCCCGGGGTTTCCGGAGGGGCAGGTGAGGGGAACAAGAAAGCAAAAGGAATTGGTCCCGTTCCCAGCACAGAATGAAGTTGTTCCCCCTCCAGCACAATCTCCATCAGCAAACAAGCCCCCTTTGTGCAGCTGGCCAAGCCCGGCCTCCCCCTCCCACCCCCACACTGGAGGGAGAAACCTGGGGGCGGGGAATGGGACTGAGTGCTGTGCAGTGGTGCTCTGCCAAAGCACGCAAAGGCCGCGGGCCCATCCCGCCTCGGACCTGGCCGGAGGCCAAAGATTTGCTGGCTTCTCCCCCTCCCCCCTTGAGCTGGGGGCTGTGGGGTGGGGTGGAAGGGGGGAGGGGGAGCTGGGGACAGGGAGGAATAGCCATTGTCCGAGTGTGACTGGCTGGGGGGGGGGGGCACAATCTGTGGCGACCCGACCTCCCCCAAGCCCCCTTCCCTACCGAGGCGTACTCCCCGCAGCCCGCCAGGCCGCCCACGAAAGTGCACACGTCGTCCACTGTCCACTTGCTGACGTCCTCGGGGCCCACAGCCTCCTCCCCGCTATCCAAGAACAGGCCCCCCATGGTTCCTGCACGAGCAAAGGGGGCTGTTGTCGCCGGGCTTCCTCCCTCCCCCGAGCCTCCCCCTCAGCCTCCCCCTGCCTGGCCCACGGCAGGCGCTCTGCCTCTCCTGGTTTCGGAGGTTCCCCGCCCCTTCCTCCCCGCTGGCAGTGCCCACACTCTGGGCCCTTAATCAGCACAGGGTCTCGCCTCAGACTCCTCGGAGGCTCCTGGCCTGTCGGGGGGGGGGGAACACAGGACCCCCTCCCAGACTAGATCCCCCCCGCTCCCTTTTCATGGGCCCCTCTGGGTGCATCCCAACCACAGCAAGGGAGGGAGGAGGAGGAGAAGGAGAGGACAACCTACCTGTGTGAAAGTAGGGGCTGACGGCGTAAGGGAGGCTCAGAGGCAGAGGGGGTGGCAGCGGGGCGCCCAGGAGGGGCCCCTTCCCCTCAGCCCGGCCTCCCAGGCCATGCCCCGGAGATTCCCCGCTCGGGGCGCCGGGGGCGTCCTTGGGGCCATCGCAGGTGCGGCTGGCGCCCCCCACCTCTGCTCGCGGAGCCTCGGCCTCCTCACTGTCCGACTCCTTGGAGTCATTGTTCTCGGGGCTGTCCTGGGTCCGGACTCCGGGGCCCGGGGCCTCCTTGGCCTCTCCAGGCCTCCCCACCCCCTTCAGTGGTGGGGCGCTGCAGACCTGCTCCTGGGGCGTGGGGCCTGGGCCGGGCGGGGCTCACGATGGGGGCAGGGCAAGAGGGGCCCCAGACTGTGCTTTCAACATAAGCTCCTCCGGCTGGGTCACCCTGGAGGGAGGAGGGGGGCAGCGAGTGGCCGTCGGGGCCCTGGCTGGGTGCGCTTGGGCAGGAGGTGCTCCTGAGGGGCAGCCCAGGGGTCTGACCCAGCCTGGAGCCATGAGTTGCAGTTCCTTCTTGAGCTGTTGACATCTCCAACCTGGGGATGGGGTCAGGACCAGGAGGACCCAGGAGAAACTGAGCCGGCTGCAGGGCTGCTCCTGAGGGGCCTCGGGCTGGCTGGGGACCCCCACACACACTTCTAGGCACTCCCTCTTGTCCAGGAAGGAATGTTGGGGTCAGCAGGCCCAGTACTGACCTCCCCCTTCTGGACCAAGGAGGACCCTCTGATTTGACTCTGAGGGGCTGCTCTGAGGCCTCGGGCTGACTGGGACCCCACTTCATTACATCTTGTGTGGAGGAAGGTGGGGGTCCTCTGGCCAAACTCATTTGGAGGATTTCCTGCTGCCGGGCAAACATCTCGGCCTGAGCTGGCTGAAGGAAGCCATATCCTGGGGGGGAGGAGGGCACCCGGACCCGACTGGTCAGTCCCTCTGCCCCCAGGGCCCCCAAACCACCGGTCTGCAGCCCAAGGTTGAGAAAGACCCCCCCCCCGCCACGCCCCCCGGTTCCGGAGCTAACCCTGGCCAGACACCCCCCCCCCCCACTGCCCCCCCCCTCCTCACCTGGGGTTGGGCACAGAGCCGAAGGCACGCCCAGGAAGGGGGGTCTGAGGTGGGGGCCCAGGGCGATGTGGGGGGCGTTCTGGGGCGACAGCAGCGACGGATGGGCCAGGTCCCTGAGGGGAGGGGAAACGCACTGAGCCGGGCGCCCCGGGGCTTGCTGCCCCCCCTCGGGAAGGGGCTCCCGGGCAGCTCCGGCGGCGGCCGGCAGGGGACTCGGGCCGCCGCTGGGGGAGCCCTGTCTGCCGAGGGGGGGGCCGCTCGTTGCCATTTCCCATCATCTCCCTGGGCCCCCGCGGCCCCCCTGCCCAGGCACTAATTGCGCCTCCGCGGCCGGGCGGGCAGGGGGAGGGGGGAGCGGTCGATGCGCGGCTCGTTAAAGCCTCCATCAGGCCCTGCCCCCGCCCCCGGCGGCGCCAATTAATCTCGGGCGGCGGCGCGGAGGCGCTGACCTTGGCGGGCGCCGAGCCGGGCTGCGGCGGCGGTAATTACCCCGCCGCGCAGCGAGGCCGGCCCGAGGCCCCGGGGCGCCCCCCGCCCCTCCCGCCCCTCGCCCTCCGCAGCCGCAGCGGGACCGGGGGCGGGGCCGCACCATCTGTCTCCCCCAGAGAGGGGCCGCCCCCCCTTCTAAGGCGGCAAAGCGGCAGGTTGGGGGCCTGGACGCCGTTGGCGCCGTCTAGAGACGCGCGTCAGGGGCCTCGTGCCTGCGAGACCTCCAGGGTCCCCCCGCCTGCCAGGGTCGCCGCAGACGAAAAGCCCCGCACCCCAGAGCCCTTGATTTCCCAGGGCCCCAGCAATGCCCCGACTCCTCTGGATGACCTTACTATCGGAGAAATTGCCCAGGCAGCCGTTTCCTGTGGAGGCCTACTTCAACGCTGCCCGGCTCCCCTCCAGCCCCTCAACTCAGCGCCGCCGAACTGCAGGCCGAGGGAGATGGGGCTCAATTTGGGGCTCCTCCGGCGGCAGCTGCGACCTCCTGCCGGAGCCGCAAGAGATCTGGGGAGAGACAGAAGGAGCCCCCGTGAGCGGCCGCTCTCCAGAGGCGGGGGCCGTCCCGGGGACTTGGGGCTCCCACCCACCCGGGAACTTGCCGCCGGGGCCAGTCAGAAGGGGCGGGGGCGGAGGGGGGCGGCCTCCCCTTCCCCCCACGCAGGCTGTCGCAGGGACTAGAACCGGGCAAAGCGGAGCAGGGACGGGGGGAGCGGGGCCAGGACCCGGGGCGCAGGGGCGGCGGGGCAGCCCGGAGCGGGGAGGGTGGGGAGCAGCGAACAGGGGCCCGGGGCAAACAGGATGGGGGCGGGGAGGAACAGAAACGGCCTCTCAGCCCCACCCCCCCTCGCGCTCGGGGTTTTGGGGCTCCCCTGAGCGAGAAGGCAGGAAAGCCCTTCCCACCCACGATGGAAAGAAAGAACTCGGCAGAGCCTCGTCCCCGAAACCAGGATGAGGAACCCCCCCCCCGATCACCCCCACGCTTCCTGGGTCCTGGGGCCAGGGGACCCTGAAGCGCCCCCGAGACAACCTCCAGATGAAGCAGGCAGGGACTCGTAGAGCCTTAAGGAAGCAGGAACAGGTGCCCTTCCCCACACACAGCACATACAGTGGAGGCCCCAGCCCGCCCCCTCTCCCAGTCTCCCGTGGTAGCCGGGCAGGAGCCGGCCAAGGCTGGGGGATGAGGAAGCCGGGCAGCCCCCGCCCGCCCGCCCTGGCCCCGGTCCTGGCCCCCGCCCCCTCCCGCAGCCTCGGTGGCTGCTCACAGATTAATGACCCGAGAAGAGCCGGCTCCGGGCCCGGCCTGCCCGCCCGCCCGCCCGGGGGCCTGTGATTTCGCCCGGGCTCACGCCAGCTCAGACGCATTGATCGAAGCCGGAACGGCCCCGCCCCTCCCCACCACTCCCTCCTCCGCTCAGTTGTACCGGGCCCTGACGGCCTTGGGGCAGGCGCCGCCAGGAGTGCGGGGGAAGAGGACCAGCCACGTGACTGACAGCCAGCTCAAACTGCCGCAGTGTCCCAGCGCCCGCGCCTGTCCCCCAGCCCCAGCGCCTCGCTTTCGCCCCTCCTGCACGGCCCCGGCTGGCGGTCACAGCTGGGGAGGAAGGGCAAGGGAGCAGGAGCAGGGGGCAGAAGACAGTAAAGGAAGGTTTTAAATTGTGAATTTTTGTGATTATTCAGGCCAAAGGCCAGAGCTCCGCTCCTCCGCCGCCTCTGCGCAGCCTTCCGAGCGGGAGAGGAAAATGTCAGAGCGCTGGGCTCCCCCGGCCCTGGGCAACCACCTGAAGCCGCCCCGGCCCCGGAGCTTTTGTGTGACTGACGTGGCGGGTGTGCGAGAGTGTGTGTGTGCGTGTGTCTGTGTGCATGTAAGGCTGTTACCCTATGTCATTGCCAGGACTGGCACATGGACTGGCCTGCAGAGGAAACGTACCACCAGCCCCACTGGGCTATGTCACTGTTTCCACCGGGGCTGGCCTAGGTAAGGCTGATCACGACCGGCAGTCACAGGCCGTGTGTGTGTGTGTGAGTGTGTCTGTGTGTGTGTGTGTGAATGTGTGTGTGTGTGTGTGTGTGAAAGTGTGAGTGTGTGAGTGTGTATGTGTGGTGTGTGTGTGTGTGTGGTGTGTGTGTGAGTGTGTGTGTGTGTGTGTGTGTGTGTGAGTGTGTGTGGTGTGTGTGAGTGTGTGTGTGTGTGTGGTGTGTGTGTGTGTGAGTGGTGTGTGTGTGTGTGTGCTCGCCATCCAGAGTGGAGAAGAAATAACCAGCTTCCAGTGTGGCAGGGAGGGCAGGGCTGGAGATCGCTGCTTGCCCGCCTCCAGACTGGCACGGAGGTGATGGGTGACCTCCCCCCCCAGAGCTGACAGCCAAAGCCGGCCATTGGGGGGACACGAAATGGGAAAAGCATTTGGGTGGCTGGCAATTGGCGAGGCCACGGGAGCGGTCCGGTGAGGAAGAGCTGGGAAGCTGCAGCCTCCTGGGACATCCCAGAAAAATAGTGGCCGCTGCAGGAGAGCTTGGGGTGGGGGGGTGAGGGAAAGGCCTGGCAGGGGCGGCCCTGGGAGGCACCACCACCATGACTGACAAGCCCACCGTGCTAGCCCGTGGTGAGCCGCTGCTGTGCTCACTCAAAAGGCGCCGGGCTCGCTCAGGGCCGACATCATCCTCCGGTAGTGCTCCTCCGGGGTCATCTGGGGGGCCGGCTCCTCTCGGAGGGGGGAGGGGGAGGGCTCTGGGGGTACGGGAGAAGCAGGGGAAAGGTGAGCAGGGAGGAGGGGGCCGGGGCTGAGGCGGGAGCACCCGGCGCTCAAGATGCGGCAGGGAAACCTGTGTCCACACGTGCCCGCTCCCTCCCTCTCCTTTCTCATTCAGCGCCATTGAAATTATGTACATAAAGGGAACCTCTCCGGCCCACCAGCACAGACTCACGCGTGGGGGGCCACGCGCGGGCACATACACGGCTCTAGCTCCCATCCGCCAGAACTCACGGGGGCAGCCCCGGGGGTTCCCTGGGAGACACATCCGGCTCTCCCGGCTTGGCAGGGGCAGGGCTGCTCGGTGGGCAGCCCGGGAAACCTCCCCGCACGGACACCGCCCCCCGAAGCTTGGCCCTTACCCTTGGGGGACTCGGTCCTGGGCTTCTTCTCGGTGGGACGGTCGCCGCCGCCGCCGCTGCTGGGGGAGCAGCCCCGCCTTTTACCTAAAAGGTCATCTGGGGGAGGGGAAAGTGGGGGAGGGGAGGAGAAAGAGACCGGCGTGGGGCAGTCAGCTCGGGGAGCCCCCAGCGCTGGCCAAGCCCCACGAGCGGGTCGGCGGGGGCCGAGGTCAGGCGGCCAGACCCGCCCCCCACCGAGGCCACAGCCGCCCGCCCTAGCCGGTACTGAGTTCATGGTCAGTGCAGCCTTGGGAGCTTTCAGGCTTCAAGCAGGGGCAGCGCCTTTCATGTCCTAAGCCCAGCCCGGCAGGACATGACCTCAACACCCCCCCCTCTTCCACTTCCCCTCTAGGCTTCCTCTCTCCCAGCAGTCCGGCGTTCTCTCCCGATTATTTCTGAACCTCCCTAACGAGACTTTCTGAATCTCCCTCCTTTGTCCCCGAAATCTCTTCCTTTCTCGTCCCTCCCAGTTTCCACTCTTGGTCTCCTCTCAGACTCCTCCCCGTACTGACTCCTGTCCCTCTCAGAGACTCCCAAATCTCTTCCCGCTGCTTGTCAGTGATAAGCTGCTGGTCCCAGGTCCTGCCTCCTGCCTAAATCAGTCAGCCACACTCCTCAGTCCCACTGCATCCTTCTCTCCCTCAGTGTTGCCCTTAGGACTTTCACTTATCAGGGTCTCTGTTCCCATGTTTCTTGGATCCATCCCAAACGAGTTCCTGGGTTTTCATTTCATTTGTTCTTTTCCTAAACACTGTCTCTCTGTTTCTCCCCCTCCTTCTCTCTCTTTCTCTCCCTCCTTTCCCCCTCTCTCTTCCCCCCTTTCTCTATTTCTCTGTGTCTCTATATTTCTCTGTGTGTCTCTGTTTCTGTCTGTTTCTCTGTGTGTGTGTCTCTTCCCCCCGTTTCTCTATTTCTGTTTCTTCTCTCTGTTTCTCTCCCTCTCTCTTTCCCTCTCTAACAGCCTCCCCCCCTTTCCGAGTCTCTCCCTCTCTTCCTCCCTCCCCTTCAATCTTCTCCCCAGAGAGTGTCCGGAAACGCCCGGAAACGCCGGAGCCAAGGCTGCATTAGAGCAGCCCCCCCTCGGAGCCCAAGCCCGAGGCCGTCACAACCACAGCGTCCCCCGATGATCCAGAATCAATATCCGCCCGTAACTAGCGGGAACAGGGCTGATGGACCGACCCGGGGAGGGGAGGGGGCGGGAATCCGGAGTCGCTAGAGCCGGAGCTAGGACGAGTGCCGGGACTTGGGGACCGGAGAAAGGAGGACATCCTCACGGGGGAGGGGGCGTCCAACCCCCCTCATCCATCGAGAGCTCGTTAAAGATGCTCCCAGGAAACGAACGCCTGCGATTGACAGCCTGGAGATGGCGCTGGCCGGAGGCTGGGCCCCGGGGCCCCCCACCAACCAGCTCGGGGATCCCCCCCAGCGAACCCGTGGGGCTGACCTTCCCTTCTCCCCCTCCCCTCCGCTTTGCCCTAGATTGTCGAATCCACCTGTGAGTCCCCGAACGAAGCAGGAAACTCGCCCGGAACCAGACAGCGGCTCCCCTCCCGGCTCCCCTTCCCTGCCTCGGGCGACAGTGGCCCGAGTCAGCTCGCTTCTAGATTAATGAGGATGGAGCTGCTCAGGAGCCTAGAGAGTCACAGGCTCACCCCTCCTCAATCTTCCCCTCAGTGAAATGGGCCCGAGGCTCCACTTCAGCGGGGATTAGACTCCCAGCAGCCAAAGTTTAGCAGAATGCTTTGAGGGGAGACCAAAGACCTGCGTTCTCTCTAGAATCTAGAAGGGCTGACAGAGCCTTAAAGGGAGGAATGGGGCAGCGGATGGCCCACCCGGAGCCACGAAGACTTCCCCAACCTGACCTCAGACACTTACAGGTTATATCACCCTGGGCAGCACTTCAGCCCGTCTGCCTCAGTTTCCTCATCCGTAAGATGAGGCGGAGAAGGAAATGGCAGACCACTCCAGCATCTCTGCCAAGAAAACCCCAGATGGGGTCGGGAAATGGAAGAACCCGAGGGGGCAGGCCCTTACTCCCAGCCCAGCCTCAGTCTCCCCAAACAGCGGCAGGAATCGCCACAGAGCCCCGACGTCCTTTAGCCATCACGCCCCTTTGGGGGCACCGGGAAACGCAGGAGTTTCCGTGCTAATCGTGCCCAGGGTCTCAGGCGATTTATTTGAAGGCGGATGCCCTGGTTAGAAGCCAAATGCGGATCCCACTGACGGTCCCTAGCCCACTTCCCACAGCAGATGAGAACCCCAGACATGCACACCCGGGGTCCCCCCTTTCTCCCGCCCATCCAACCGGGGGCTGTGCAGGAGGGCTCCAGCTCTCCCGCCGGCAGGGCCTGGCCGTCTCCCACCTTTGGGCCACAGAGAGATCCAGCCAGAGAGTCTGCTGGGCGCCGCCTCAGTCACACAACCGCAGCCGCCGCTCAATTCCAGGAGGCGGGGCTGAATAAACCCCTCCTCCCCAAACTCGGTAAAGTTCCGGTTCTCAGTGAATGCTCGCCGCCCCCACAATCCTTTTCTTATTCCCTTAATCCGTCATCTTTATCAGGCCGGGAAGCGCCGGGCGCCCCGATCAATCTCCGCATTAGGGCTGACAGAATGGTGCTAATAACTTATCGATCTCCGCCCGTCAGGCCGCGCCGCCCGGGGCATGGGGGGCGAGGGCAGCGCGGGCCAAGAGCCACGGCACAGAGAGCAGCCAGAGACAGGGGCAAGGGAGAGACAAGGGAACTAAAGGAGACACAGTAGAGATGAGAACACAGAGACATAGAGAAGGGAGACAGAGATAAAAGAGACTGTGTGACAGAGGGAAACAGAGACAGATGAGGGAGGGAGAGAGACAGAGACAAGGGAGACAAAGAGATAAAGACACACAGAGATGAGGGAGGGAGAGAGAGATAAAAGAGAGAATGTGACAGTGAAACAGAGAGACAGATGAGAGGAGAGAGACAGAGACAGAGGAGAAGGAGGATGGGACACAGAGACATAGACATAGAGACAGAGGGAAAGGAGGGAAGAAGACAGAGACATGAAGATAGAGACATGAAGACAGAAGAAGAGACAGAAAGAGACAGAGAGAGCTAGAGAGGAGGGAGGGAGACAGAGAGACATGAAGACACAGAGAGATAGAGACACAGAGACAGAGGGAGGAGGGAGGGAGATAGAGACAGAAAGTGAGACAGAGGAAGAGAGAAACAGAGAGATGGGGTGGGAGGAGGAAGGGAGATAGAAAGTGTGAGACAGACCTGAAGAGAGAGGAGACCCAGAAAGATAGAGACAGAGATAGACAAGGAGAAGTGTGGGAGAGGAGACAGAGAGAAGGAGACACAGAGGGAGAGAGAGAGAGAGGGAGAGGTCCCAGGCAGAGAGATAGAAACAAAGAGCAGAAGAGGGGGGTAGCAAAGATTTTGAGATCAGAAACAGGAAATGATAGACACAGGAAGAGAGAGGCACAAACAGAGACAGCCTGAGACTTTGGGAGGCCTGGGGAATGAGGCGATCTGAAAGCTGTAACTGTGCCGGACACTCAAGGCCCTGCCCGGCCTTCCCTTTATCCCCTTGCGTCCCCCCCACTCTAGGCTCCGCTCGGTCAGCCTGAGACGAAGCCGCCACGGCCACATGCCAGCGGTCCCTCGGCCACTTGCCCCAGCCTACCTCCGGGCCTTTATAAGACTGACCCCTACCTGGATACCTCTCCTCCATCACTTCTGCCCTCTCTTTAATCCCATCTCAAAAGCAGCTCCTCCCAAGAAGGGAAAGAGGATGGAAAAAGACATATGAGAGAGCTTATTGTAGTCCCCCCCCCCCCCAGGGCAATACTGTGAAGTTGCCGTTGTCATGTCTCCATTTTACAATTGAGGCATTCAGAGCCGAGGGTGGGTGTGGGGAGGGCTGAGAGGGGCTGGGGGAGGGAGGCTGAGGCAGAAAGTAAAGGAGGATCCAAGTCCCCCATCAACCCTTCCCCCTCCATGAACCCCCCCCTCTGACCTTGGGACATAAGTGAACAACCCAGGGCCTCAGGCCCAAACACACCTCTCTGAGCTAAAATCTCTACCGGGGGAGGGGAGGAGAGGAAGGGATCGACTTTCTATAAATCACCTGGCTCGGAGGCAAATCTGCTGTCTTGACACTGAGAACCAGTCTCCCCCACCCTCCCCACCCTTCACAGAGAGACCTTGCCACCTTGCTCCTGAGAAAGGAGGCCTGGGGAGGGGGACATTGGGCCGGGGTTCAGTGGGAAAACCCCTGGTGTTCTGGGAGGCGGGAGGATAGACAGAGGCTGAGGCTAGCCTGGGTTGGAGGCAGGAATCTAGCTTTGAGAACAATACTCACTCGAACCTTTGGGGGTCAAAGAGGGCAGAGATCCTTCCCAGGGAGCAAGAGCAGAGGGGCTAGCTTGGGGCAGCGTTCGAAAAAGAGCAAGATCTGGAAGGGCCCGAGAATCCTCAGAGCTGGCGCCGGCCACAGCCCAGAGATAGGAGGAGGAACCTGTTTTCCCTTCAGACCAGTTACACCGGGGCTTAATAACTGCTTCTGTGTCCCTTCCCTTTTCAGCAAAGGGCCTGTCTTAGCTCTTTAGCTGTTTGGGGAAGGGGAGCCAGGAAGAGAGAAGGCAGGTGTTTGGACACCTGCACGAGGGAGGTGGGGCAGAGCACCCCTGTCTAGGCTGGTGCTGGCAACAAGTGTGGTGGGAGGTCAGTCAGGGAATAACCCTCGGGAGCCAACTGGCCACCCCCCCACCTCCCCACAAGAGTTCCAGCTTAATAAGGCAAAATCACAGCTACCACTTGGGCCCACGAGGAAGCAAGGGATGGACTGGTTTAAGATCCCAGATCTGCTTCTAGAAACCTGGTGGGATTTTGTCTCATCTGATCTGTCTCATCTTCTCTAAGATGGGAGGGTTAGACAAGATAGAAGGTCTTATGCTCCTCATTTGGACAGTTTCTTTTGTTAGGACTTTTTCAAGTCTACCATTCTCACATTTTTTTTTATGTTGGGGCTTCTCCCAGCTCTGACTGAGGATTCTAAGATTCCTTCTAACTCTGATCTCCTCCATCTCTCTACCTTCCGAGCCCTTGTTCTCTCCTGGTCAGGACATTCTCTCCTTCAGATCCCCTCCAATTCTAAATCCTAAGAACCCTAAAGCGTCCACCACAGAAGGATAGCAAATGTTGCCTGGCTGTTGCCTCCCGGCTCTGCAAAGTCAAAGCCACAAGCATTATTCTGACAGGAGACGTGTTACAGTCAGCAACCAGGGCTGACATCCCCGCATGCCCTGGGACTCACACTCTCTAAAGTCAGTGACTAGAATCTCAATGTCTCTGCTCGTGGTTAGTATTCCCCACTCTCTGTTTCTGATTAATGTCTCTAGGTCAGTGTTGATGACCCCTAGTTAGTGTTTCCCATCAGCATCCTGGTCACTGACCTCTAGTTACTGTCAGTCATTGTCCTCTCATCAGTCCCATGATTACGGACGGTCCCCTTAGTCGGTTCCCAAGTTACGGCCCCATAATCAATTCCTTGGTCATTGCCCCCCAGTCACCACCTCAAGCAGTCCCTCGGTCAGTGTCTCAGATCAGTTTTCTGGACACAGTTTCCTGTCAGTTTCCTGGTCAGTATCCCCTGGCCAGTTCCCTGGTCACTGTTTCTAGTCAGTTTCTTGATCAGTATCCTTTAATCAGTTTCTTGATTAGTCTATCTAATCAACTTCCTGGTCAGTATCTCTAGTCAGTTTCCTGGTTAGTGTCTCTAGTTAGTTTCCTAGTCGGTAGCCCCTGGCCAGTTCCCTGGTCACTATCCCCTAGTCAGTTCCATGGTCACTGTCTCTAATCAGTCCCCTGGTCAGTATCCTTTGGTCAATTTCCTGATCAGTGTCTCTAATCAACTTCCTAGTCAGTATCCCCTGGTCATTGTCTCTAGTCAATTTCCTGGTTAGTGTCTAGTTAGTTTCCTAGTCGGTAGCCCCTGGCCAGTTCCCTGGTCACTATCCCCTAGTCAGTTCCATGGTCACTGTCTCTAGTCAGTCCCCCAGCCAGTATCCCCGGCTGTTCAGGTCTTCACCTTGGCCCTACTCTGCCTCTTCTTTCTCCCAAGACTGAGGATTCAGGGCTGGCTTGTGTGTGATTAAGAGATCTTGAAGAGTGAGGGGGGGCCCCAGCTGGCACACAGAACATCTCGATCATTACCTCGGCTCACGCCGGCTCGCAGCCGATCGATAGGGCAATTAGATTTTATCAGCAGCCTGCTTGGCCTCCCTCCTGCCGTCACAGCCCCAGAATTGCTCTCTCCCTCCCCCTCCCCGTCTCTCTCCCCCATCTCACCCCAGGCACCAAAGACAGGCTTTCCCCAGCTACAGAGACTGAGGCAGAGAGAGATGGGGAGAGAGATGCAGAAACAGAGCAACAATCACAGAAAGATTGACAGTATCTGTCTGAGATGCAGAGATGAGTGAAGAGAGACAGAGAGACTGACAAAAAAGACCCAGAGAAATAGGGAAGATAGTTCCCAAAGTACAGAGAAGGATTATGATGGGGTAGGAGCAATCAAGAGTAATAGAGACAGAGCAGTTCGGGTTGAAAAAGTCCCTAGACCCATTAGCTGTTCTCAAGGAAGAACCCTCTGCCTCAACCCAGTCTCCTAGTCTAGAGTCACCTTGGAATCCCTCTTTCTCCCCTGCCATGCAACCAGTCAGTTATGGTCAAGACACTTTTACTTCTCTCAAATTCCCTCTAAAGAGTTGCCAGCTCATCTCTCCTTTTTTCTTCTGTGTGTCTAAGCACCTGTCATTCACCAGGCTCCTCGGGAGTGAGGGGCTCTCTTCTCTACCTTTCCCTCGACCCCTCCCAGGGACCCCAAAGGGACAGCCTCACCTGTCTCTTTGGTTCTTCTCCCCGAGACTTTCCATTCCCTGAAACTTCTATCCTCTCAGTCCCAAGGTAGCAAAGGCAGGGGGAGCCTGCTAACAGTGCCCACATTGTCCCTTATAACCTCATCTTCCTCTCCTGCTCCCCTAGTTTCCCCTAGAGGAGATGGCTTTTTCCATCTCCTCTATTTTCCAAATTTCCCTATTCTCCAAGGAAGGTGCTTTTCTGAGAGTTGAGGCCCCTCACAGGTCTCTCCTCTGGGGAAGACACTGGGTTGAAGGGAAATATGGGGATACACCCGTGAACACTCAAGTGGGCATCTATCTGTGTGAGGCTAGGTGATTGGGTGATCCAGCATCCATGTGTCTCTATATATTTCTATGTATCTGTGGGGGTTAGCAGGTGTCTGGCCAATTGTCTATGCCTTAGTGTATGTATGTGATTGTGATTGTGTGTGTGTGTGTGTGTGTGTGTGTGTGTGTGTGTGTATGTGTCCCGCAGAGTTCCTAGCCTTATAAGTTTTTGTCACCTTCTGGGCAGCCTAGGCTTGTAGCCTGAATGAATGTGATGGCGGATCCCAGAGGCCGCCCCGGAGGACAGCACCCTCCCCAGAATCCCCCACCGCGGTCGGAGCTCGGGGAGCAGACGCCTTCCCTCCAGCTCCACTCGGACCCACACCCCCGAACCTCTGGCGCGGCCCCCCCCTCACCTGCCGGGCCCAGGCCAATCTCCACGCTGCTTCTCTGGAATTCACAGCGGCTTTGGCGCTCAGGCATAACGAGGTGGCGGCTCTGGTGCAAGTTGGAGATGATGGTGGAGAGGTCGCTGTCACGGCTGTGCGGGAAGAAGAAGCGACGGGTGAGAGGAAATCAGCTCCCGGGCGAGCTGCAGACAGTGTGAGCCCGTGATGTGTGTGTGTGTCTGTTTGTGAGTGTGTGTGTGTGATTGTGTGCGTCTGTGTGTGTGTGATGTATCCACAAAGGGAGGAAACACAAGTGTATGTGTATATTTATATACATATATGTTTGTGTATGTGAGTGTGAATGTGTGTGTAAGTGTGTACACAAGGGGAGAAAATATAAGTGTGTGTGTGTATATACACACACATATGTGTGGGGGAGGAGTGTGAGAGAGACAGGGACAGAGAAGGAAGACAGAGACAGGAAGGCTGTGCAGACACAGCAGAGAATGACATTCCTTCCCCTGGCTTTTATGGGCTGGGGGAGTGGGAGGATGGGGCTGATACAGAGCGGGAAATGGGGACGGGAGCGGACACCTGTACGGCCCAGGAGGGGCTGGGGCCCGAACACACAAAGCCTGAAGGAGAAAGCTGCTTTCTAGTGTTTCCATCCTCAAAACTCCCCGGCATCCAGCCGGCCAGGCCTGAACCTCAAGGCCAAGCACACAGTAGGTGCTCAGGATATATAGCTAAGAAGACCTGGGTTCTAACTGGGGCTCTGGCCCCATCTGCCAGGGGACTCGAGACAAGCCATCCCTCTGGGTCTCGTTCCCCAAACCTGCACGATGGAAAATAGATCCCTGGCCCCTCATCCCCTCCCAGAGTCAGAGAGCTTAAAGGACAACGGGCGTTTCCAGGGTTTCAGTGTTGAAATGTCACAGCCACATTCACGCTCACCCATACTCACACTCACACTCACACACACACTCACACATTCACACGCACAATCCTGTTCACACACTTTCACACTCACTCACACATGCATGTGTGGACAAGCAGTTACACACCAGATACACAGAGACACCCAAACACATCAATAAACAGTCACATAAACTGTCTCTGTCTCTGACAGGCAGTCACCTGTACATAGAGACCGAGTCACACACGGCATCCGTTCATAAACACACACATCGCACAAACCTGCAGATGCATCCAAAGCCAAGCCCACGGACCCCAGAGGTCTGGGCGGAGGGACCTGGCGTGGACCTTCTACTTCCACCACTGACTCTTTGAGAAACACACACACACACACGCACATTCACACTCACACTCACACACTCACACCCTGCACATGTACATGGCCACTTCTGGGCCTGGAAGGCCTCATTCACCCAAAATGACAGGCGTCATTCATTAAAGCTCTCCCTCCCAACCCCTGTCCTTGCCTGAGAAGCTCCCCCAGGCCGGCCCATTTACTGGTAATGGGTACCCAGAACCCTTCCTGGTCCCTGCTTTATTTCCTCGGGGATAGTCAGCCTGAGCACACGTTACTTCTGGTCAGAGAGCAGGAGCCCTGCAGAAATCCCAGTGGGGGTGGGGGGGGAAGAGACAGAGGCACACAGAGAGAGACAGAGATACAGAGAGTCAGAGAGAGTCAGAGAGAGAAAGAGAGACACAGAGACAGAGACAGAGAGAGACACAGAGTCAGAGAGACACACACACAGAGACAGAGAGACAGAGTCAGAGAGAGAGACACACAGAGACATAGAGAGACAGAGAGAGAGACACAGAGACAGATACAGAGAGACACAGAGTCAGAGAGAGAGAGAGAGAGAAAGAGAGAGATACCGAGACACAGTGAGAGGCAGAGAGCCAGAAAAAAGCACAGAGGGAAAGGATGTATGTATGTATGTGGTAAATGTGGGCTCTCAGCTTTTCCCTCGCTCAGCGTATTAACACCTCCAGCCAGCCAGACGCAGGGACAGAAATACACTTGCCCCCCCAGAACTCCCTTTCCTCGCTGGTTTCCCCCCTGCCTCCCCCCACCCCACCCCCACGAGCCAGCCCACCTGGCGCTGAGGAAGGGCCCCTGTCCCTGGAAGGGCCTTGGCTCCGTTCCCTCCACGCAATGACAGGGAGTCCTAATTCTAACCTCATTAAATATTCCCTGAGCTCCGGCTCCCCCCTTCCCGGGCCTAAGCCAGCCTCTGTCCCTCTAATCAGCTCAGTTTCCCTCTGAGCCTCTGCCCCCCCTCCAAGTGCCGGGGTGCCCGGCCGGGGACCCCGAGGGCCCGTCCTGCAGGTACGACCCCCCCTTATTTCCCAGCCCGTCCCTCTGGGCCCCCCACCTCAGCGGGGCTCTGACCTTTCCCTCCTGGGAGTCCTGCCCTCCGCGGCTCACGGGCCTCCCCTCTTCCGCGACCCCCAGGGCCACACAGGCCCCAGCTTCTGGGGCTGAGACCCCTTCCCCGCCGAGGCCTGATCCCCTCTGAGCTGCCCTTCCCGGCATTATGCAAATAGGCCGAGTTGTGAGCAGTTTATAGGATTAATTGGAAGTGATTAGCAGTTTCTTTAATCAGGCCGGCTCATCAATGAGGGGACAGACAGGATGAGACAGAGAATTGCTGGTCTCAGCACTGGGGGACAACAGATGGGGAGCAGAGGGGGGCAAAGCACCCAGACCAGCCTCCCCACCACGCCTGCCCCCCCCCACAATTGCCAAAGGCAGGAAAGGGAGCCTGAGCTCCACAAGGGACCCAAGCTGGGGAGGCTGAAATCTGGCCCGGAACTATGACTAGGTCACACTCTCTGAGCCTCAGGTTTCCTCATCTGTAAAATGGGGCTAAGAGGCCTGTAGTGAAGAGATCAGGGGATTGATTGTTGGAGCTGAATTCCCAACATGACACATTCACAGGATCTGGGGCAGCTCTCCAGGCCCCTGTGGCAGAATGAGTGTCTACCTGCACCAAAGAAGAACTTTCCTCCTGTGAGAGTTCCCTGCACTTTGGTTCCTCAGAACCCAGGGCAACACCAGCCCCAAGCCAGCCCTTGGATTAACTGACAGAAAATGTCACCTAATATTATTCTTTTTCAGTTTCTCACATCGGTGGGTCCTCCCACTCCAGGGCCTGCCCCGAGGCCGGAGCCTCAGCGCCTTGGACCTGCCCACTGGTCTCCCCCTCTTCAATCTGCACCCCCCAGATGTGAGCCCAGTGCCTCTGGAGGAGTCTCCTGGCTGCTTATTCTGTCCTTCCAGGCCTGTAGGGCTGCCTCCAGCCCTTGCCAGTTCCCTGGCAGCTCCCTGTTCCACCACAGCATCCTCGCCCTCTCCTGCCACCGTGGCCCAGGCTAGAAGCCTCCACTCTGCCGGAACAGACTGTCTGCCTCACCCCCCCCCCCTTTCCTCACAGGTAACTCTTCCTAGTGGAGCCCCGTCGCCGGCACTGCCGGGCCTAGCCCGGGGGGGCCTGACCGAGTACTTAGCAGCCACATCTGGAACTGGAAGGGATCTTGGGGCCAGCCAACCCACTCCCCCCATTTTAAAGATGGGAAAACTGAGGAACACAGAAGGAAAGCAATGTATCCAGATTCCCAGAGGTAGTGAGGGGCAGGGATGAGATTCAAATCTAGGTCATGGGAGAATAAAAATTAGACTCAGAGGCAGGGAGAGAATTTGGAACTCAACATTTAGGGGAAACTTTTAAAATAAATTGTAAAAAGAAAATATATTTAGAGCTAAGAAGAATTTGGAGGAATTAAAACTTCTAAAGTTCCCTCTAAAATATATTTAGAGTTAGGAGGAACTTCTCTAAATTCTGCCTTTACAGGTAAGGAAACTGAGGCACAGAAAGGGATTTCTTGCTGCAAATATAGCATTCTCTCTGGGACCCCACTAACTCTGGCCTCCAGTGTTCCCCTCTTTCTGGCCCCCATCCTCTCCCTGGACCATGCCCTTCTCCTCCAGTTTCTCAGCTCCAGAGGGAGCTTGCTGGTGGTTCCGAGCCACTGTTAAAGAAGATGTTCTGCACTTCCTGGCTGTGTGATCCTGGGCCGGTCACTTAACTCCAATTGCCTCAGCAAAAAAAAAAGCAAAAAAACCCTGTCTTCTGGTACCCAGGATGACAAGGAGTTTCAAAGTCAGACCGGGGGAGACCCACACAAAAATCGGGAAGAGGGGGGGAGGGAGTAAAGTGGGGAGCCCCCCCACTTTGAGAGTGGCCTGGCCCTTGGGGGGAGGAAGAATCAGAGTTGGAATTTGGCCCTGTCACCTTCACCTGCTTTCCTTAAAAGCCCAGCGAGTAGGCAAGGCCGAACCCCCTCCCTTGCTGCAAAGCACAAGGGGGTTTAAAGGGAAAGGAAAAATGGAATCAGTCCCTGCAGACATTCTGGCCCCCAAAAGGCTTGGGGCCCCCCCTACCCCTTCTGGTCCAGGAGCCCAGGGCGGCTAACCGGGCGGTGGTGGAGGGGGGATGCTTAAGGGTAAGGGCGCCCGGGGTACGCCTAAATCTAATCCTTTGTCAGTCCCGGCCCTAAGGATGGGGGGGGCTGGGTCACACCCGCTTCCCCCACACACACCCCTCTAAGGCTTGGGGCCGGCCACGGGGTCAGACGCTGCAAGGATTGGGATTTCTCCATCTGTGCAGAGCAGATGGACAGACACCCAGACAGACAACACCTCGGGCCTGAGCCGCCCGCACCCGTCCCCCTGATGGAGGCTGCCCGGAGAAGCCTTGGCGGAGGGAGGTAGGGGGAAGGAGCGACACCCCCCCCCCCCCCTGCCGTGGCCACTTAATTAAGTTCTGGGGATTCAGGGCTGCATCCCGTCTAACTCCCTCCTTCACAGGTGGGGACAGCGGTTGGGCCAGAGCCACGCAGGGAGAACGGAGCTCCTCTGGGCCCCACCGGACCGTACTGCCTCCGGGGGGGGGGGGGGGGAGGAGGAATAGAGGATAAAAGAGGAGGGAGCTGGGGACCCGGGTGGGAAGGACGGGGACTTTTAGGCAGAGCTGGGGCTTCTCTAGCAGACCAGGCCTGAGCCTAACCAAGTGCGGCCTGTCCCTCCTCACCCGGCCCGACACTCTTCGCCCGGCCCGTTCCTCCTCGCCCGGCCCATCCTACTGGCCCAGCTCCTTCGGAGTGCAGGTTCTCAAAGGCCACGGCTTCCCTCACTTGGGGCATCTGGGAGGGACCAGCCCGGGGCCAGCCACAGGCAGCTCCCAGCCCCGACGTGGGGTGGGCCCCGCCAGGCTGGGACAGGAAGAGAAGGGGGGAGGGGAGGGGGAACAGGAGGCGCCTCCTTGATTTCCCCACAGGCCCTGCTGACAAATTTATCCCGTAATGTCCCAAGTAAAAGGCTCATAAAACGTCATTAATGTTCATGACAGGTCATAAAAATGATCAGTTGAGCTGGCAACTCCAAAATGAGGTAGAAATAAGTTTAAAGATGTTTTTATTGTAATTCTGCTCCATAATCTGGCCCTTCTCCGGAGCATAAATACCTCAGGAGCCAGGCCAGGCCCAGGGGCCAGGGAGCAGCAGGAGGTTCACCATCTGCTCTACCCTCCACTTCTCCCGCTGCAGCGGAGACCCATTTCTCTTAGGCTCCTTCTAAGGGAAGCCATTCGGTTTGTTCACATACAGCCCAGGGACAAAACTCTTATACAGACTGGCCACAAACTCAGCTCTCCAAGCATAATTGGGGGGGGGGGGGCCTGGCTCTTCAAAATTCCCATGCTGCCTCTAAGAATTATATTCTGAGTGACTTTAGGCAATTCACCTGCTAGGACTCAGTTTACCTAACTATAAAATGAGAACGGGGGAGATGGTTTCTGACATTTATCTCTAATTGAGACCGATTATCCAGGATCCCTCCCCGCCATTCCCAAGACCAACCATGCTGACTTTTCTCATACTCATGTATCCCCAAGCAGGGGATTCTCCATCTTTAGGACAAGACCCTCCCCCAGACCTGTCACGCTTAGGGTGCAGGGTTAAGACCTGGAACCACTCATGCCCTAAATCTGTGGTCAGAGCTCTGGGGGTGGGGGTGGGATTCTGGTTATGGCCTCGGCTCCTCACAGGACGTCCGGGTCCAACACACCAACCAGGTCCCTCTGTCCTCCCTCTGTTAATTAGACTATATTCAACCAACAAACCGGTGCCTCCAAGGCCGCAGCTGGGCCCACCCTTCCCAAGGGCTGCCCTTTCCCTGCGGCTCAGATAGGCCCAAAGGGCCAATTAATTAGGTATCATTCCAAGTGCCAGTCAGGGGTCACTAGCTTTGGCCCACGAAGGGGCCTCTCCCAGAGGCCTCAAGCTCAGGAAAGGTCCAAGACTCCCCTGTGGAGTGGGTGGCAACAGTGACTGATCAAGCCGCCAACACTTCCGGGCAGAGCCAAGCCCTAGTGGCGGCTAACTAAGAGATGGGTGTCCCCTTCTCCGGTCTTGGAACTGGGGGGCTCTGCCCCTTTCTGACATCGGCCGGCCCCAAGGACATAAGTGTCTGCAGGCTGAGAGGAGTTTGAGGATGAGGAGGGCAGTTGAAGATAAGGGGAGGGAGAAAGGAGCAGAGGAAAGGGATGAGGGAGGGCGGGCTGAGCCCCTCATTTAGACAGATGAGACAGCACAGGCCCTAGAGACTGCAATGACAGGTGCCCATCTGGCCAGAGCGGGCCAGAAACCCTTTTCCTCCCCGACACCCAGGGCCCAGAGCTACCTGCAAGACGTCTCTCGAAAGGAGATGTTCAGATCCCAGTGAGTGTGGACCCTGCGGAAAGAGAGAAAAAGGGTTAGTCCAGTCCCTTCAACTCCTTTTCTCCTTGTTTCCCTTTTCCCCCAAGTTCCCATTCCCAGAATCACCCCTGGCTCCTCCTCAGGGTCACCCCTTTACTCCTACCCCGAAATGGCTCTTGTTACAGTTCTAATATGGGGTAGGGTACCATACCAGGACCCCAGGTCATTCAGGGGCCCTAGGAAGTCATGTTGGGGGCTCCTCCCCTTCCCCACTCAGTCCCCAAGGCTACAAAAGTCAAACTCCTGGTCCTCACATTCAAGGCCCCCCACCCCAGTCCAAACTCAATTTTCAAAAGTTTATCAGCATCTGGGTAGCAAAAAAATCCTTGATCTCAAGAGACCTGGGCTCTGGATTCAAGACCTTGCCACTCAAGGTCACCTTGTGATTGCTTGGGATGAATCTGGCAAGCGGCACCCTGTGAATACTGCGTTTCCCTTGTTCGAGTGTAAGCTCTCTGAAGGCAGGGAAGACTTTATTCTTGCCTTTGACTCATAATGCTTGGCCCAGTTCCTGACACACTGTGAATTAATCCATTGAGCCCGAGCCTAGATCTGCCCGTGGCTACAGGAGCATAGATTTAGGGATGAAAGGAACCCTCGGATCTGACCAGCTTGGGTTACAGAGACGGCCTGGAGACAGAAAGGAGTTTGCCTAAGATTGCAGGAAGAGCAGAAGAGAAGTGAAAGGAAATCGAGCCCCAACCTGAATTCAAATCCAGCTGCAGATGCTTACTGGCTCACTGTATCACCCCGAGAAGTCGCCTACTTCTGTCAGCCTCAGTTTTCTCATCGGAAAAACCGCACTGATAGCACATACTTCCCAGGGTTCTTGCAAGGATCAGATGAAATCATATTTGTAAAGTGTTTTGCAAATCTTTAATGATAATTAATTTATCATATAAAATAGATATTTATATTATATTCTATTGGTAATAATAAATAAATTATTTATGCTCAAGAGCCCTTTGCTCCAAACCTAGCAGCAGCTTTTCTATTGCTCTACAATGCCTCCCTTGTCCACTGTCCCCAGACAGACTGGGGATCTTGGGAGGGCCCTTTCTTTGTCTCCCACTAAGCAACAAGTACATGCTCGGCCAGTCAGGAGGCCTCAGGAAGTGCCCGTGATGAAGAGGACCATTCATTCTCACTCCGGCCAGTGTGCAGCTTCCTTGGAGAACTGGAGTGTGAGCCAGGGGACCGAAGCTAGAAGGGGCCTGGGAGGTCATCTCATGTCACCTTATCATCTTCCAGAAAAGGGAACCGAGGCCCAAATAAGGGTACTCCCGGTGTGAGGGAATGGACAATGTCTGGTCCTCAGAGGGGATGGGATACCCCACCCTGGTCTCATGCACAGAAATCCCTGCTGGTATAATCAGAATAAAAGGAGGCGAGACCACCCCCCCTCCTCCACTTTAAAGGAAGAAACTGGAAAGACCAGGATGGGGACAAGGAAGGAGGAGGGAACAAGTACTTATTAAGCACCTACTGCATGGCAGGCACTGAGCTAAGAGCTTTATAAATATCAGTTTATCTGATCTGGGAAAGGACTTGGAAAGTAGAGGTGTGTGAGTCTGGCCCCAACTCCCTGTCCGGGATTTGGCTCGAGAAGTTGCCGGGATTTGGAGGGTTTGATGTCTCAGGCCTGGACACCTGAGGCCCACCTCTGGGCGGGGGTGGGGTGGGGGTGGGGCTGCCTACAGCTCAAGGACCATCTGCCCAACCCCTCAGCCTGCAGCATCCCTCGGGACTCACAAATGGGAGATTCTCGACCTTGGGTTCCGGTCGAATGGTTTGACAGCAGAAATGGGCGTGATTTCATCAGTGGAAATGACTTTTACTAAGAGGCAGGGCTATTTGCTTGGTTACCACCCTCCTGGGACTCTTCCCTCAGGCTTGGGGTGGTCCTCCCTGCTGGAGTGAGCTCTCCCTGAGAAGTAATAGTGTCTCCACTTTTCTATAAGGATACCCAGCCCTCAGTGCAACAATTTGTACACAGTAAGTGCATAATAAATGATTCTTTCATTCCTTCATTTTGTACCTGAGGAGTTAGCCCAAGTGTTATGGTGGGGACCACTGAGAGAGAAGGCCCCCAAAGGAAGCCCCTGAGAGGAGAACCCCAGATGACAGCAGGGAAATGCCTAGAGAAGGGCCTTCAGGTTACGACTGGGGTAGATCCCTTTACAAAAAAAGCGCTCGGGGGTTAGGAGAAGGAGCCCTTCCTGGCTCACAAATGGAGGTTTGCTGACTAGAGGGCAGCCCAGGGCCCAGCAACGGGAACAACCCCGCTCCGTCTCCTCCGACAAATGAATAGGTAAGAACAAAATTAAATCCTCATTATCTCTGCTTCCTTCCCCTCTAGAGGAGCTCAGAGAGGGAGCCCACTCAGGGGGAGGGGAGTTGCTTGGGGGAGGGAAGAAGGGCCTGCTTCTTTCTAGCCATTAATCATCCAATTAAAATGGAAGAAGGCTGGCCAGGAACCCCCTGGGGTGGGAGAGCTGGGAGGGAGGAATACGGGGGAGGGCAGGGGAGTCAGGGGCCTGAGGCCCAGGAAGGGTGCAGCGCCCTCTCCCACAGGCCTTATAAAGCATCCAATAAAACCTGCAGCTGGAGAGAAGCTGGGGAGCCCACAAAAGCCAGCCCCGAACTGACGACTTCCTCCTAGGACCTGCCCGTGCTCGTGTGCCTGTTTTGACCTTGGCAAGGTAATACCAAGAGGGTCTTAGGACCAGGAGACCCGTAGCTGCCGGGGTAGGACTCTAATGCTCCATGAGAAGGGAGAGGTTGATATTAATCATCGGTTTCTGAGGCTTTCTAGTCCAATCCTGCCCTCTCTGGCTGCCTGGAGGAGGAAACTGTCCCAAGGAGGGAAAGGGAAAGGTCGCTAAGGGTCAGAGGCAGGACCTGAACTCGGGTCCTCTGAATTCAGAACCGGCGGTCTTTCCCTTGAAATACACAGGAAGGAAGAGTGCGTACAGCCCCAACTTTCCATTTTACAAATTTGTAAACTGAGGCCCAAGGAAGGAACCTTATGCCTAAGATCATGTAGTCAGTTGAGTCTGGTTCCCAGGTTCCTGGGTCAGGAGCTGAGGGAATTGCGGCATGGGGATGATGTCAGGAGGGTGTCGGGGGTGGGGGCGGGCCAGGACTCCCCGGGGCACACTGAGCTCGGGGGAGGGGGGGACCGGCAGGAGAAAGAGCCGGAGTGCCCTCCTGCCTTAGCTGGGCTGGAGGAGGAAGCCAGGGGCACACGGGACGTGTCCTGAGGGGCTCTCCCAGCAGTGGCCACAGCCAGCCTCCTGCCCCTGGTGTTCACCAGGGTGCGAAGGGTCATGGGAACAAGCTCTGCTCTCTCTTCAGGACTCAGGCCAGAACTGTCCCGGTCTGCGCTCTCCCTGCCAACGCCATCGTGGGTGTGTTTTTCTGCTTATATACTGCACCCCTCGGTAGAGCGGGAGCTCCTGGAGGGGAAAATACTCTGTCTCTCTTGCACACAGAGAGTCAGATGCGACTGAGTTACAGTCACAAGCACTCAGGGCCGCCCCGCAAATACACAATCAATAAACTGAAAGAGACGACAAGGGAGAATGTCGACCTTGACTTTGACCTTTGACTAGCCATGTGACTGTAGATGAGTTATTTCACTACTCTGACTCAATTTCCTTATGTGTAAAATGGATCAGGAGTCCCCAAAGAAAGCCCCATAAGCTCTGAATCTATGATCCCCTGAGAAATAATTGGGACAGGTCCTTAAGAGGCCAGAGCCCATTGGGGGACACCTCCACGGAGCCTGCCCAGCTGGGAAGGGGGCCGGCTTAGACTGTGAGAGGCAAATGTCCCTGCCACACCATGATAAGGCACTGAAGGAGGACCCTAGTGAAGATCAGAAACCTGAGTTCAAATCTCGCTACTCCTGCTTGCACAAAGAAACACATGAAGCGCCAGACAAATGGAGTCTCGTTTGATGTTCTCAACAACCCTAGGAAGGAGGTGCTATTATTATTCCCATTCTACAGATGGGGAAACACAGTTAACAAATTGGGGTACTGAGCAACCAACTGTCTCTAAATTATTATTATTTATTTTATTGGGGAGGGTGATCAGGTTAGGTGACTTGTTCAGGGCCACACAACTAGTGTCTGAGGCTGCATTTGAACTCAGATCCTCTGACTCCAGGGCCAATGTGCCACCCAGCTGCCTCCATATAAAAGTGACTTTCTTAAGGTCACACAACAGTCTGTGCTAAGGCTAGATTTGCCTCCTTGGAGATGAGCAGCCTCCAAGAAATCCATAGAAGGACCCAAGCAGCCGTTCGTTCTGCCCCACAGCCCGATCCATGATTCCACCATCCAACATCCCCAGCAAGGAGACGTCCAGCCATAGACTGAGCACCTCCGGTGATGGGGAACTCACTACCTCCTGCGACAATCCATCCATTTCTGGATGGATCTGGCTGTTGGGAAGGTTTTCCCGAATTTCCTGCTTGGCTGAAACTTCCACCCAAGGCCCAGCTTCTGCCTCTGGGCCAGAGGAAACAAGAAGAATCCCGCTAGGCGGCCATGGGCAGGCTAAAGGCTCCTTCCCGCCCCAGCCCTCCACAGGGGACTGGTTAACCCTTTGCTGCAGCACACTGCCTCCTCTCAGAAACTGCCGGGGCCTCCTGGGGAGCAGCCCTCAGCCCTAGGACCGCCACTGCCGCCTCCTCTCCACAAGCCTGTGCCCCCGCTGGCCTAAGCCAGGCTCTGCAGCTGCCCCTCAACTCTGACTCTCCCGGGACCCTCATCTCCCGAATATTGATATTCCAGTGTAAGGAAAAAAGCTGCTTATGTGTCTGAATCTGGGCCCTGCCCCTTTCTGCCTGTGTGGCCTTGAATACGGAACCATCTTTTCTTTACTTTATCTGTAAAATAGGAGATGGAATCAGAGGACCTGCATTCAAATCCTGCCCTGCCCATTCTCTGATTTCAGGAAGGCGTCTGTAGGCCTTCCTTCCTCTGGGAACACAAGCTCCCTATGGGAAGGGATTCTAGGATCCAGCAACAAGACAACTTCTGCCTTACCTATGTGCACAAGCCCCTCCTAAACCAGAAACCAGTCCTCTGATAAGCCAGACAAAGTATGACCTCTAACCCTGACGCCTGCATGTGACAACAATAACCATAACAACAGCTCTCATTTATAGAACATTGTAAGGTTTGCAAAATTGCTTTACAAATTTTGTTTTAGTAAATAAATCCCCGGACTTCAAATCAAGAAGACCTGAAATCAAATCCAGCCTCAGAGACTTCCTGGGTGACTCTGTATTAGTCACAATCTCTATCTACCTCAATTTCCTCAACTGTAAAATAAGGATATACTAATTATGTGACCCTAGACAAGTCACAACTTCTATTAGCCTCAGTTTCCTCATCTGTAAAATGGGGATAATAATTGTCCCTACCTTTCAGATTTCTTGTGAAGATCAAATGAAAGTATTGGTAAAGTGCTTAGCACAGTGCCTAGTGCACAGTAAAAGCTTAATAAATGCTTGTTTCTTTCCTTACAACAACCCTGGGCAAAAGGTGTAGATGAGGAAACTGAGGCAGGTAGAGGTTGTGACTTGTCCAAGGTCACACATTAATAAGTGTCTGAGTTCATATTTGAATTCAGGACTTCCTGACTCCAAGCCTGGTGCTCTATCAAGCACTGGGGTACCTGGCTTCCTCTTAGGTGTTACTGGAGCATTATCCCTAGTATGAGGCTGCTAACCCGTCTTTTAGGCTTCCGGATAGTACGTAGGCCAGTGGGCAAAGGATTACAGCAGACTTCTGGGTGATCCTGAATAACCCAATATCCGCGAAACAATAGCAACGTAAGGTCTGCAAAATCCCTTATCAGAATCACAATCTTCTAATAATTCTTTTTTTCTCTTTGACCAGATAAAAAAGGCCATTCTTTGCCTCATTTCTTACCTAGCCTTAATCAAAACTTGGGCATTGCCTCAGTCAGACTGAGACCCTCGAGAAGCCAAGGGCTTCTGGCACCTCCAGGGCCACGCCCAGTTGTCCCGAGATCTATGTCTCGCCACTGGACCCCTAATGGCTCTGGAGAGGAAAGTGAGGCTGGTGACTTTGCACAGCCTTCCCTCACTTCAATTCAATTCACTTGAATATTCCTGCTTCACCTTCCTGACAGACATATCATGGAGAACAAAGAACAAATGACCAAAATTTGGCAAGCCGGATGACATCATCGCTTCCTTTTTACAAAGGAGCTTCTAAGATGTCAAGTAATCTGCCAAAGGCCCCGCAGTCCTGACTGTGGGTAGCAGGACTCATTCTTCTGTCTCCCGGCCTCCTGAGCTCAGAGTCACTTCTTTCCCCAAATCTGCCGAGACTTTTAAAGACACTCTTTCCTCTGTCCCTGAAACAATCCTGTGGGGAAAGTGCTACAGATACGCAGTCTCCATTTTATGGGAGACCAAGTGCAGAGAGGTTCAGTGATGTTAAGGTAGAACTAGAATCTGGATCTCTCCAACTGCCAAACTGGCCAGCGCAAGCGCCTTGCGGGATGTGACTAAGGGACAGAGCTGAGCAGATATACTCAAAATCTCTTCCCACAGCTTGGAACCGTAGGCTTGGACAATGCTACTTTTCACGCCCACCTCCTGGGTTCTCCCTCCCAAAAGGCCCCAATTCTACCATGTCATCCTGGGGGCCGGACCCAGGGCCTTCTCCCTCTAGAGCAGTACCTTCTCTTCATGATACTGATGTGCACGTCGTCTTCCTGCTTCACATCTGGCCGATGCCCATGGGCCGGGCTGCTCCCGTCACTGTCCCCATCACTGGCTGAGAAAATCGAACTCAGCTCCTTCTTTGGGATCCTGGTGGGGGGCAGCGGGATGGTTCTCTTCTCAGCCAGACGACCCCGGTTCTAGGAGGGAAGTGGAGAGAAACAGGTCACTCTGGGCTCTCTGCCCCCGGGGTCAAGACCTGTAGGAGCACGGCATTCTTATAGGCTCCTTGTGACCCTGGGTAGAGGAAGGGGATAAGACCCCAGGGGGCCTTAGGGGTAGCTTCCTGTCTTCTGGAATCCCAACTTTCTCCACTCCCAATACCACAACCTCCTTGCGTCTGTATTTCTATCCTAAGTGTACAATAAGCGGTTAAATTTTTTTTCACTCATTCGTGAGGCATCTAAGTGGCACAGACAAGATGGCTGCCCCTTACCCTGCCCAGGGACCCGGGATCTCAAAATCACTTTGATGTCTTTCTATGATCTCCCATAAGCTCAGCTCCAGCTCAGACTCGGGAAGTAGTCCTGGCTCTTGGGGAGGGGGGTAAAAAGAATCCCAGGTTCAGTAGTTGGCAGGGTTCAGAACAAAGGTCGCCAAACCCTAACTCTTTTTTTTGTTTATTTGTTTGTTTGTTTGTTTTGCTGAGGCAATTGGGATTAAGTGACTTGCCCAGGGTAGCACAGCCAGGAAGTGTTAAGTGTCTGAAATCAAATTTGAACTCAGGTCCTCCTGACTTCACCTATCTCCTAATAACTTATTTCCCTACTCTTTTGTGACTGAGGAACCCCAGTAAAGTGTAAGCTCTTGGAAGATATGAATCTGTTCTTCTCCATTCTTCCCCCCTTAGTTCCCAGAACAGTGCTTGGGAAATATCTAGTACAGTTGTATACTAAGAAAAAAAAAACACTCCCATGTGTTTTCTATGACACATGTATCACTTGACATGGTATGGGGCAGTGATTTGGGATCAGGGAGATCAGATCACAAATCAACAATTATGTTCCACATCAGGGCTTTCCATCCCGAGCTTTGGTCCTTCCCGGGCAGCCACCACCCCTACTCCCTCACTTGTCGCTGGCTCTACTTGGAAGCATCTCTTCCCGAGCCCCCAACAAGCCACCGGGATCCTTCCTCAGTAAGAATCCGCTTAGTTTTCTGCTGATCAACTCCCACCGAGTCCCACCGATGAAGAAGCTGAGATCCAGAAAGGTTAAATCCTTTGCTTAAAGCAACACAGTAAATCTTGAAGCTAATATCCAGACCCCGTCTGGCCGTCTTTCCCTAAAGTCTCCTTCTTTTCCTGATCTTGACCTCAGTCAGGACCTTTTGTCTCAGGTCAGTCAACAACAGCGATCAAGAAACATTCATTAAAATGCCTAATACATGCGGGGCATTGTGGGTACACACTGAGCTAGATGCTGGAGAAGCAAAATCAACACGACTCGGTCCCTCAAGCCCTAAAGCAGTTAGTTCATCCCACCTGGCCTTGTTCCTCGGACTGACCTTTCAGTCTCACAATTAGTCTCCGGAATCACCCTTTGAGCTAATGATCCCATTGCTTTATGACCCCAAGAAGGTCAGAGATAGAAAGAAAGGCCCCATGGGATGAAAATATCAATGGTGACACTTTTGGGGGATGAGAGCTAGAATATGGAAGTGTTGAGCATAGTGTGGTCCACGGTATAATATACAACGATAAGTATGAACGTCAGAGCTGTAAGAAACAATGAATTCCCAGCAGCCTGGGAGGCTCTCTACGAACTGATACAATGTAAAGCAAGTAGAACCAGAGAAAGTCTAGATACAATAACTATAAGGATGTAAACAGAAAGAAAAAGAGACAAGGAAACCAAACACGAAGGAAGTATAATCAGCAGGCCTAGAGCGGAAGAGAAGATGAAACAATGTATTCCCCTCCTTTGTTTTCAGAGACACAGTTCTCTGTGCAAAATGCTACCTATACCATCAGACCCAGCAGGCCAGTTGTTGCTAACATGCTTCCTCATCACTTCTTTCTTTGTTATAAGGCTCAGTCCAGCGTTCAGCATACAGGAGGCACTTAATAAATGCTTGTTGACTTGGGATGGATTATAAACAATAAACAAATAAAAACAAATGAATGAATGAATAAAAGAGAAGAGAGAGGAGAGCCATGTTTGAAAATGAAGGTGATATAAAAAAGAGAAGATAGCAACTACCAATTCTAAATATTTCAAAAACCCTTTAGGAATTGTGTACCCCACACCCAAAATAAATGGGGTATGACCGTACACTCATGTTTTGACCCTGGTCTTCTGCTGATTTGCCTGGATTTCTAGTCCCAACTGACTATAAGGCGGGCGGGCCTGTCCCACCTGGACCACTTCTCTGTGAATCAAGTGCTCAGATGGTTGTTTGTTTGACCCCAGAGAACAGAAGAAGCCCAATTTGTCTTCCACGTGCCAAGGTCCTGTGGCAGTAGGGAGGGAGTGCCCAGGAGGTGGGGCACTAGAGGGGAGAGCTGGTGGTCGTTCTAGGCCAATGCTGGCACACCCCACTTGTGCCTCACCCCAACCCCAGAACACAGGCACAAAGGTGGTGAGGGCCCTTTGGCGAATCACACAGCTAATTCCTCAGGCTTTCAGAAAAGGTTTCTGGGAGCTGTTGTGGATGTGGCGGGGAGCATCCCGCACACATGTGGCCTTTGTGGCATGTGGCACACATGTGGCACGTGGCGTAGCGTGGTACGGGCTCATTTTCCTCATGGGGATAATAGCAGCGTCTCGCTTCCAGGGTTGTTTGGGAGAGCGAATAGCGCTACATGCAAAGAATTCTGCATCCATTAAACTGTCATATGTGTTAGGAATTTCTATGTTGTTCTGCATCTGACACAGGGATGGGGTGCACGTGTGGGAAGCAGCACGCAGAAACACGGAGGGGCGCGGCGAGCCACCGGGAGCGCCCCGAACTGGGGCTGGGCTGCCGCAGGCTCACGGCCCCCTCTCTGCTGGTTATACCGAAGAAAAGTTATCGATCATCATGTGGCTGGGGGTGGAGGTAGGGGGGCGGTCCCTCTGACTTATTTAATAATGGCTGGCTGGGGCCTCCAAATGCCCAATTCCCTCCCATCTCCTTCAATCACTGCCTCTCCAGCCCCGCCTGGTCTGCCCCCCACGGCCTCGGCCACCAGCCTCCTAGGCCCCAGCTCCAGCTCCCTCGTCTCCCGTCACCAGGGCAACGCAGCCCCTCACATCCATCTGGGAGGCGGCAGGAAGGGAAGGCGGGAGGTTCTGAACCTCGGGGGCGGCAGGGGGGGGCTGGAGCATTCAGAAAGCCAGGCTGGGCACTGGTCTGGGGGTGGAGGGAGAGGGAGAGAGAGGGAGGGACGGATAACCAAAAGGGAGGAGAGAAGCAGCAACAGAGATAGAGACACATACGTACACAGAGGAAAGGGGGGAGATAGAAGAGAGACAGAGAGACAGACTGAGAGACAGAGACAGAAAGAGAGTGACAGAGAGGAAGAGACAGAAAGAGAGAGTGACAGAGAAAGAGATACAGGTAGAGAGAGGGGGGGAGGGAGGGAGGGGGAGAGAGAGAGAAAGAGGAAAAGAGAGAGAGACAGAGAGAGAGAGAGAGAAAGAGAGAGAGGGGGGAATTTAGAGGGGAAGAGAAAGAGAAAAAAGAGAAACAGAGATAGACAAAGAGAGACAGAAGAGAAGGAGAGAGGAGGGAGGGAAGCAGGAAAGGTAAAGGAAAGGGAAGGAGACCAAAATAGAAAAGAAAGAAAAGAGAAAGGAAAAGGAGAAGGGGAAGGAGGGAGGAGAAAGAGAAAAGGAAAAGAAAGGAAGAAAGAAGAAAAGGAAAAGGAAGAAAAGGGAAAGAAAAAGTAGAACAGGAAAGAGAAAAAAGAGACACAGGAAAAGAAAGAGAAAGGGAAGAGAAACAGAGAAAAAAAAACAGATAAAAGGAAAAGAGAGAAGGAGAGAAAAGAGAAAAGGGAAGGGAAGAAAAGGAAAAAAGGGACAGAGGAGAGGAAAGGAGAAGGAGAAAGCGGCGGAAGGATAAAGGCACAAAACAGGCGGAAAGGAGAAGCACAGGACTGGCTGGCCCACTCCCCTGGCCCCAGACCCCCGGCACAACCCCATCTGTTCCCCAAAGGCAGACTCCCGGAGCCCCAGGGCAGCCCTGCCACCTGGCCAGGAACCGGGACTCACCCCCGCCCCTCAGGGAGGCCTGGCTGACAGCAGGTCCCTGCAGGGGGTGGGGAGCTGTTTTGCCCCCAGGCTCAATCTCTCACATGTAAGAAAAGCCTGCATCGAGGCTTGCTAGATCCCTCCCCCACAGCATCCCAAGCCCACCGGCGGAGAAGCAGTAGCCCCCCCTTACAGATGAAGGAACACTCAGTGACTTGCCCAAGCTCACACAGCTCCTGGGCATCGGAAGCAGCACCGGCTCTTCCTGAGCCCGCTGGCATTGCCTCCAAAGGACCAAGACACAAACAGGCACTGAATGTGGGCAAACATGATCCCCAGCAGCGCCTCCCACCGGTGTACACGCGCTTCCACCTGCAAAGCCGTGTCTGGGACACAGAGCGAGCCGCCTCAGCAGGCTCCACCAGGCCCTCCGGCCATGCTGCTGGCCCTGGGGGTCCCCGGGGAGGAGCCGGTGCCCAAGGCCCAAGGCTGCCTCCTGGTCCTGCCCCAGCCTTCCTCAGGGCCATGCTGACAGTGACAAGCATTGACCTAGACAGAGCAAGCCAAGTGCCAGCCTCCCTGGCATTCACAAATAAAGCCTCTCCAGCTTCCAGAAGGCAGGTCTCTGTGGGGACGGGCGCCCACCATCCACGCCCCTCTGGGCTACGCCAAGGTCCGGGGTGCAGAGCGGGGTTACCGTGGGGGGGGCGGACAGAGACCCGCGCATCTTATTCCAACTGGTCTGATGAAAATAAAGTGTTTTTTAAAGTGAGACAGAGAAAGAGAGAAGAGAGAAAAGAGATGGAGAGAGAAGGGGGAGAGAGAGATGGGGAGAGACACAGACAGAAAGATGGAGAGACTGAGAGAGACAGAGGCAGAGAGACAGAGAAAAAGAGAGAAACACAGAGACAGAGAAAAGAGACAGAGAGAGGGGAGAAAGAGATGGAGAGACAGAGAGGGGAGAGACAGAAAGGAGACAAAAACAAAGAGAGAGAGGGAGGAAGAGATAAAGGACAAAGGGAAAAAGTGATGGAAAGAAACAGAGAAAGAAAGACAGAGAGAGGGAGAGAAGAAGAGAAGAGACAGAGACAGAGACAGAGAGACAGAGAAAGAGAGAGAGAGAGAGAGACAGAGACAGAGGCAGAGACAGAAACAGAGACAGAGATAGAGAGAGAAAGGACACAAAGGCAAGAGAGAGAGAAAAGAGATGGGGAAAGAGAGAGATGGAGACAGAGACAGAAAGAGATGGAGTGACACAGAAAAGAGACCGACAGACGGACAGGCAAACACAGAGAGAAGAGACAGAGAGAATAAAAGGAGCGGGGCAGGAAGAAGCGGCTGAGAGGCGTCTCCCTTACTCGGGGCCTGGGCCCCCAGCTCGGAGCCAGCTCAGCCTCTGGGCAATGATGCACTCATGCAGGGGAGGGAGGGAGGGAGGACTGACAAGCGAGGCTGAGCTCAGACATCTGCATCCTCTCCCTCACCTCCCCTCGGTGGAACAAGTGGAGGGCGGGCGGGTGGGCAGGCGGATGAAGAAGAGATGACGGGTAATTTCCATGCAGCTCATTAATTACCAGCAGAGGGGGTCCCTCTGGGCACCAGGGATGGTAGGCAGAGCCGGGCCTGCTGCGGGGGGAGCGTGATGATCCCCGGATCTCCCAAGCAGGGCGGGGCAGCGGGGAGTTCCACCAGAGCCTCCAACCCCGGGGCCTCTGACCTTTGATCCCTGGCATGTAACCAACCAACACCCCCGTTCCGGTTTCTGCCATCAACAGGTGCTCGGATAAGACAGATGCTTTCTGCACAAAGGAGGAAACTGAGGTCTCCCTGGTTCTCCATCCAGATGACCCTCATCTGTTCTTTCCATGCCCTGTACGAGCTAACATGTCTTCTGGATGGGCTCCATGGACCTGCTTGTCCTCAGGATCTGGGAAATGGAGCCCCAGGGTCTGGGTGCAAATCCTGCCTTTGATTTTATACCCACCCCACCTCAAGAAAGTTTGCTTCTCTATGATATCATTGGATGGTTGGCTCCAGGCTCCAAACAGCATGAACAAATTTCCATTTATGGAGGGAGGGAGAGTTGTTGTCTTGCCCGGACTAAGGTGTGAGGGGAGGGAGATGTTACCAGGCTCCCATAGAGCTGGAGGCAAGAAGGGAGGCCTGAGCCCTGAAAGCCAGCGGCTGGCATTCAGCATCGTGGCAATCTCGGACTCCGTGGCGCCTCGGGGAACAGCCCAGGCCTAAGGGTTACTCTTTGTGACGCTGGCCAAAGGCAGGAAAGGCATGCTGGGAACCAGAGTGCCTGGGTCCTGCCCCAGCTCCCTTGCAGAAGTGGGAGCTTAGGATTTAGAGTAGAAAGGGCTCTTGGAAAACATCAAGTCCAACCCCCTGCAGCTTCCAGAAGAGCTAAATGAGACCCAGCCCGCAGATGGGACATGGCCAGAGTTCCACAAAAGGGATTCAAAGTCCGGTCCAGTTCCCATAGTCCTCACTGCCCCGTGCCCCTGCACCGGTGAGCTGAAGCCGAGGCCGGGATAGAGGAGGGAGATGCCCCTGCGTTACCTTACGAGAAAGGGGAAAGGAATCCCCAGCAGGAAGGTGAGTCAGACTTTCAAAGTGAAAGGCCTGTGCCCCTGGTCACAAGGGGAGGGCGTCGGGATCCCTTCAAGCCCCCCCAGAACCTCCCCACGGGGTCAGAAAGAGATTCGATTTCACATTTGACTGGTGCCTGCACCTACAAAGACCTTGAGATGTGGGGGAAACCTCTCCGGGGAAGCGGAATATAGGAAAAACTGGGGTTCCCCCCACCCCAACAGGAAACGTGGGTGGAGAGCTCCTAAGAGGCCCCAAGCAGCTGCACTGAGAGGAGGAGAGAGGAAAAAACAGAGACCAGAGCACCCCCTTACGCCCGGGGCCTCCTCTTACGGCTCCTCCGCCCCCCAAGTCAAATTGCTACTCAATCTGTAGGGGGAAAAACTACGACTTCAAGGCTACCAAGTTTGTGAGAGCGGCTCGGGTCTGCACAAGGGCATCCCCCTTCCCGCATGTCCCTCCCTTACTACACTACTTGTTCAAGCATCTATCGGGCATCTGTTCCTGAGCTCCTCCACCCGCACTCACCACAGGGAGAAATTCTCTCCTGGGCCAATTCAGGTTATGGGTTTTTTTGGCTAAACGATTGGGGTTAAGTGACTCGGCCAGGGTCACACAGCCAGGAATATTATGTGTCTGAGACCAGATTTGAGCTCAGGTCCTCCTGACTCCAGGGCTGGTGCTCTATTCACTGAGCCATCTAGCTGCACCCTCTCCCCAATTCAGGTTAAGTGACTTTTCCAAGATCACCAGCATTATGCTTACTCGCTATCTGATCTTGAGGAAGTCAAGTCATTTCCTGAGCCCTCAGTTTCCTCTTCTGTACAATGACTGCTGTTGGACTTGAGGGCCTCTGAAGGGCCTCTCAGCTGTAGGTGGCTGTGAATGGCCCCCTCCCAGCTCGCACAGGCCTGCTGGGTGACCACCCCCTTGACCTCATGCACCCACGTTCTGTTTCCGCCAGGACCAGAGGCCGGAACCCGGCCTCCTTGCCTTTACACTGGCCTTGTTCAAGGCTCACCCAGGGTCCCTCTTTCTCCCAGTATCCAGGCCAGGCACCCCGCTCTCACACATGACGGGTACACTGCAGACATCCCGGCGGAGGAGGGGTTGCCCTCCTATGGAACAGCCGCCCTGGCACACACAATGGGCACTGCTTCGGTCACACGCTAAGGGCTCCACGGCTATGTGAGCGCAGCACAGAGCACAGAGGTGCAGGCCCCTGCCCTCAAAGGGCACCGAGGCCTGGGCCCTTCTCTCACAATGCACACACCGGGGGCACGTGCCCTCACATACCAAGCATGCCCACACTAGGGTCATGGCCCTCAAATGCCAGGGATGCTTGGGAGCTCCGCCCTCACATGCCCAGACTGGAGGCTCCGCCCTCACATACCCAGACCTCATAGTAACTGATGCCCGAGGCCCTTCCTTCACATCCCAAAGATGCCCAGGTCAGGGGCACACGCCCTCGAATGTCACCATCGTCACACACCACGGATGAGCAGACCAGGGCCTCTCAAGTGCCATGGATGCTTGGGACTGCTCTCCCCCCTACAGATTTCCGGATTGGGAACATCTCCCTCCTTCATACATCACTGGAGCTCTTGGGGGGCACCTTCCAGGTACCCCTCTGGCAGGACTGTGTCCGGATCTGGCCCCAGAGATTGAGTCCAGAGACCGTGCCCTCTGGACACTGATGGCCCACCTGGTTACCAAAGATCGCCCCCTCCCCCAATTGCCTGAGGACCCGGGAGGAGCAAAGCATGACAACATCACCCTCCAGGCTGTTGTCTTTCATCACCACCCTCATTACTCGAGCTTGCACCATTGCTGCCCCCGCCCGTGAGGACTGGGTCCTGGGCTTTGACCCCGGTGCCTGGGTCTGGAGCTTGCTCGCTGTGTGACTTGAATCCCAGGCCCTTAGGCCTCCGACTTCTAGGTCCGGAAAGTCTTCCTTAGTGGGAAAGGCAATGGACTTGATCAGAGGCCCCGGCTAGCTGATGTAAGCCTGTGACCCGACTTAGTCTCTCCGCCCGTTTTGTCCTTTGCAGAACCGAGAGGGCAGCAGCAGAAGGCCCCAAGGAACCCTCAGCTGTCCCCCATGAGCCCAGGCTGAGCCCCGGGGCAGAAGCCACCCAGAAAGACCAGGTCGTGAGGAGGCCAAATCCCGCTTTGTCCCCAGGAGCTTACCACTGGCGAGGAAATGCGGCACCCGGGACAGTCACAGATCGGAGGGTGGACCTGCAAAATACCCTTGGACATCAGGGTCTTCAAGCTCTTCCCTGAATGCAACAGAGAGGAGAGAGGGAAGGTCAGATGCGTGGGGGCTTAAGCAGAACCAGGCCAACGCTGGCTACAACCCCAGCCAGGGGGGCAGCCTAAACACTGACTAGAACCTCGTCAAGGTGGAGGGGCAGCCTAAATGCTGCTAGAACCCCCTGGGGGGGCACCTAAAGGCCGGCCGGAAGCCCATGGGGGGCAGTGGCCAGAAAAGCGCCCCCCCCCCCGTGTACCTCACAAACGTGGCAGCAACATGCAGAGGCTCCCAGACGCACATCCGTGTCCTGCTAACCAGCCACAGATGTGCACCCACACAAAGCCCGCGTGCACACACACACACATGCTCCCAGGGAGGCCGGCTCGCAGATGTGCACATGCAGATGCAGGCAGGCGCATACCCAGAGGCACCCAGGGCCCAGAAGCTGCGAACGTGCCCAGATGCACCCCCTCCCCCCCCCAGCAGCCAGGGCACAGACCACACAAGCACGCCCAGACCCACAAGCTGGAAAGGCTGCACACTCAGACCTCCTGCGCCTGGCACAGACCACACACACACACTCACACACGTACACACTCACCCACACCGCACTCACACACACACACACACAACACACACACACACACACACACAACACACCTTGAATTCCCCATCCCCCCCACCCGCACACCTTCCCCGCCCCCCTCCCCAGATGCTCAGGGACCCGGGGCATCGCCACACAGACCCTCCCTTGTACCTCGGGCCAACTTTCTGGGTAGAATTAGGCGGCCCCGCCTCGCCCCAGTCGGCTCCGCACCCCCGCCCCTCCCCCCTCCTGGCCCGAGGCACAGACCCCAGGGCTGGCGCCCCAGAGCTGAGGTGGTGCCGATCCCCCCCTGGCCTCCCCGGATCCGCCCCACCCCGCCCTAGCCGCGCGCAGATCCGGCAGGAGACTGCTGAACCCGAACCCGCAGCGCACCCGCCCGCCAGCCTGCGGTCCCCTAACGCACAGCCGCTTCCCAGCGGGGCTTCCCGGGGGAACCCAGGAGGCCAGCCCGCGGGCAGCCAGACTGGCAGGAGGCGGGGGAGGACTGCAGGAGGTGCCCCCCCCCCCCCCCCGCTCCTGCGGGCTCCTGCCCCGGGCTGCCCCTCCCGCCTGCCGGCAGGCGTCGCCGCCGCCCCCAGCACCCCCGGTTCTGCCTCCGCCTCCGCGCAGCCCGCCGGGGACTGCCCACTGCCGCCACTCCGAAGAGGGGGGGGAGGGGAGACTAGGCCACTCTGCGCCCCATCCCCCTCCCCGGGAACCGCGCAGCACCCTCTTCCCCGTCCTGCAGGATGCTTCCCCCCACCCAGCAGCTCCCTGGAGCTGCGCCACCACCACCACCCTCCAACTTTCTAACTCAGCCTCGCCCCCCGGGGCCCGCACTCACGGGGCTGGCTAGGCGTCAGGCCGGCTCCCTGGCCCGCTCCCCAGGCCGCCTCGGCCGCCGCTCCCCGATCCGGCTCGGGTTCTGGCCGCCCACACTGTGCTCCGGGAAACCCCGCGCGCTCTCACAAGCCGCCGCCCCCCCTCCTCCCCGCCCCGGCTCTCCCAGCTGCCGCCGCCTGTCCCCTCCCCGCAGCGCGCTCACACACACACACGCACACACACGCACACGCACACAAGCACACTCTCATCCACACATGTGCGGAGAAACAAACAAATGGCCCCAGACCGCCTGACACCACGTAGACAGCCTCACTCCCCGGCGCTCCCGGCCCCCCTGCAGGAGCCCCCACTGGCACCCGAGCGCACGCACTCACACGCGGAGCCAAACATCCCACAGACACAGCGGCTCCCGCAAAGCACCTTCCGGCCCCGGGGACACCCTGGCACACGGTGCCGGGAACGCTCGGCCGGGCCCAGTCCCCCCAGCACAGCGCCCAGCCCGAACCCCGGAACCGAAAACGGGCTGAGGGGAGAGCCCCGAGCCCCCACCGCTCCTGAGCCCGGAGTTCTCCCAAAGTTGGGGGGAGGAATGGGAAGAGAAGGGAACCTCAGAAACTGGGGGAGATGTTCCTTCCTCCTGCATCCTTCGACCTCGTCCCACCTAGTGCCTGGCAGGCATGGGCTGTGCGAGTGGAGATGTGTGATGTGCATGACTGGGGTGGGGAGAGGAGGGTGGGGAGGGTGTAGCCCAGGCCGGGGGAGGGGGGGTTCGGCAGCGCCCCCTTGGGGCCAGGCCGGGGTCCGGGCCACCAAGGTCAGGGCGCCCCCTTTGGGCCGGGCGAGGGAGGTGGCGGAGGGGACCCCCGGCCTCTCTCCCCCCCACCCCCGGTTCCGAGAAGCCGGGTGCGTCCCGCGGGATCCCCGAGCGGGGACTTACCTTTGTGGCGGATGCTCCGCTTCCAGTCCTTGGCCGTCTCGCGGCCGCTGACGAACTGGAACTCGTTGGGGGTGAGCCACTCGCCGCGGTAGCGGATGGAGGGGCCCTTGCTGCCCTGGCACAGCTTGTGCACGTAGAGCAGCGCTCGGTTGTCGCCGCACTCCACCTCGATGCACGGCTCGCCGTGGTCCAGGAAGGGCTGGAAGTCGGGCGCCGCCGAGAAGCGCTCCAGCGCCAGCTCGTCCGGGGGGAGCGGCAGCGGCCGGTGCGCCCTGGGCAGGCTCAGGTAGGCGCGCGGGGGGTGGAGGTGGAGGTGGGGCGGCGGCGGCGGGGGCGGCGGCGGGGGCGGCGGGGCGCGAAGAGCGGCCTCAGCCCGCGGGGGGGCCCGTCAGGGGCACGGGCACCGGGATGGGGATGGCGGCGGCGGCGGCCAGCGGCGCCAGGTAGTCGGGCAGTGCGTCCAGGGGCTGGTTGAAGGCGGCCAGGGCCATCTCCTCCCTGGCCGAGAGCCCTTTGACGCCGGAGGTGTCGAGGCTGACCGGGGCAGCCTCGGCGAGAACAACTTTCGCCCCTCCCCCTTCTCCTCCCTCCTCCTCCTTCCCTCCCGGCTTCCTCCTCCTTTCTCCTCCTCCTCCTCCTCCTCCTCCCCTTCCCTCCTCCTCCTCCTCCTCCTCCTCCTTCCCTTCCTCCTCCCGGTCTTCCTTCCCCTCTTCCCTGCTGCTGCGCGCTGCTGCTGCTGCTGCGCTGCGCTGCCGAGCTCGGTTTGGCTGCCGCGAGGGGCCCCTCGGGCCCGGGCGGGCGGGGCGAAGGGGGGGGCGGCGCGGCGGCGGCGGAGGCGCCTGCCCAGCCGGTTCCCCAGCCCGCGCCCGCCCTGGGAGCTAGTGCGCCGAAGCCCCCGGGGCCGGCCCTGGCGCCGCCGCCGCCGCCGCCGCCGGCGCCCCTGCTGCAGCCGCTGCGGTGCCTCTGGCGGGGCCGCCTCTCCGGCCCGAGACCTGACATCCTGACGCGGGCTCTGCGGCCCGACACATGGTGCTGCTTGGAAATACTTATTGATCCCCGATCGACCCGCCGAGCTCAGCGGCTCCTACCCCCGGCCCGGGGCTCCCAAACCTGAGACCCGCGCCCCCCCCCCGCCGCTCTGGGGCTCGGCGTCCCGCCGAAGGCTTCCCCCCTCAGGCCCCGCTCGGGTCCGAGCCCGGGCAGGGGCAATCCGCTCCAGCCTTCCCGGCCCCCGCCTCTGGCATTTTCCTGCCTGCGGCCCCCGCCCCGGAGCGCACGCACCCCCGCTGCCCCAAACGCACACGCTTACACACGCGTGTGCACACACGCGCCCGAGCCCCGGGACTTGGGAGACTCGGGCCCCAGCGGCTGCCCCGCTGCAGCCGCCGCTCTTCCAAGTTGGCCCATTTAAACGGCCCCCGCGCGGCGGGCGAGCGCCAACTCCGGCGGGGCGCGACGGCCGACCGCGGCCCTCGCCCCCCGCAATCGGGCTGGGAGCCGGAGCGGGGGCCCATCGAGGAGCCGGGCCGTGGGGAGCGGGGCCGTGGGGGAGGGACGGAGCCGTGGGGGGAACGGGGCCATCCCAGCCTCGAATTCCTCCCGAAGGAAGAGGGAAAAAGTCCGGGAGCACGGACGCGGGCAAGACCGAGCGTGCGAGCGGAGCCGGCGCCGCGCCCGCGCCGTTATTAATGACTTTAATTACTGGGTCGGGATTTGTGGTGTTAGGTAGGGCTGGAGGCCCGAGCCGCCATCCGCGTGGGGAGCTGGCCAGATGTGTGTGTGTGGGGGGGTGACGGGCTCCCTCCCAAAGAGACACAGGAGAGGGAGGCGGACAGAGACACACGGGAGAGAGCTCAAGGGGGAGAGCCGAGGGAGAGACATACAGGAGAGAGACCCACGGAAGGAGAGAGACAGGGAGAGACAGAGACATACAGGAGAGAGACAGAGACACACAGGAGAGAGACAAAGATACTCAGAGGGAGAGACAGACACATAGGAGAGAGAGAGAGAGAGAGACAAACAGGAGAGAGACAGAGACACAGAAGGAGAGAGAGCGACAGAGATACACAGGAGAGAGCTCAAGGGGGAGAGACAGAGGGAGAGACATACAGGAGAGAGACAGAGACACACAGGAGAGAGACAAAGATACTCAGAGGGAGAGACACAGACACACAGGAGAGAGAGAGACATACAGGAGAGAGACAGGGAGAGACAGAGACATACAGAAGGAGAGACACTTAGAAGGAGAGATACACCCAGAAGGAGAGAGACAGAGATACTCAGAGGGAGAGACAAAGATACTCAGAGGGAGAGACACAGACACACAGGAGAGAAAGAGAAACATACAGGAGAGAGACAGAGACACAGAAGGAGAGAGGCAGGGAGAGACAGAGACATATAGAAGGAGAGAGGCTCAAGAAGGGGAGAGACAGAGAGACATACGAGAGAGACAGAGACACAGGAGAGAGACAGCGAGAGATGCTCAGAAGGAGAGACACAGATACACAGGAGGAGAGAGATACATAGGAGAGAGACAGACACACACACTGAAGTAGAGAGATGGAGAGACACATGGGAGAGATACAGAGAGAAACACACAGGAGAAAGAGACCCAGAAGGAGATAGAGAGAAAACTGGGTTAACGGGCATAGGAGTGGGGATAAGTGGAGTGTGAGACTGAACAAGTTTGTGTGCATCTGCCAAAGGCCCCGTGGAATGGGTGTTGTGCCAACCCAAGGCAGTTTGGGCAGGGGCACAGAAAGGAAGAAAGGGGGGTTAGAAGTGAATGGGTGATGTTAGGGGGGACCCCTGGGAGCTCCTTGAGAGCCAGGACTTGCTCTGGGTACACAGTTCTAGAGTAATTGTAACTAGAGTTACAATTGACTACAGTTAGTGGGCAGGTAGTGAAGCCTACAAATTAGAACTCCAAGTCCAAAGGAGAGAGAGGACAAGTCCAGAGGGGTCTGAGATAACTGAGAAAGTATTGGGGAACTGAAATTTGGGCGACTGTTTGCGAGAAGCATCTGAGCTACACCTGGGAGGAAAATAGACTTTATCGGGCAGAAATGGGATGGAGGAGGATCTGGGCAAAAGTGTGGAGGTGGGAGACAGCATGTAGAATCTGGGAACTAGTTATTAGTCAAGTTTGATAGGAACATAGAGATTGGGAAGACAAGTAATGGGAAGGAAACAAGACTGAAAAGGGAGATTGGAGCCAAATCTTGAAGGATTTCAAGATTCAGGTTGAGGAATGTGGGTTTTTATTCCAGAGGCAATAGGGACCCAGCAAAGGCTACTTGATAGATGCTTTTGCTTGAAGAAAATTATTATTTTTTAATGCATATTATTTTGTTAGGAGAGAAAAATCAGAGTAAATGGAAAGAGGATGAACAGAAAAAAGAAGTGATAGCATGTGTTGATTTACATTCAGTCTCCTTAGATCTTTTTCTGGCTGCAGAGGCATTTTCTGTCCAAAGGCTATTGGGATTGCCTTGAATACCTGAACCACTGAGGAGAACCAAGTCTTTCCTAGTTGATCACGGCCCATTCTTGCTGTTACTGTGTACCATGGAGCCCTGGTTCTGCTCGTTTTTCTCAGCATCAGTTTGTGCAACTCTTTCCAGGCCTTTCTAAAATCAGCTTGTTCATTATTTTTTATAGAACAAATAAAATAATATCCCATTACCTTCATACACCACAGCTTGTTCGCTCATTCCCCCGCTGATGGGCATTCACTTCTTTTCCAGTTCTTTGCTACCACAAAAAGAGCTACTACAAACATTTTTGCACACATGGGTCTTTTTCCCTCCTTTATGATTTCCTTGGGATACAGACCCAGTAATGGCACTGCTGGGTCAAAGGGTAGGCCCAGTTTTATAGCCCTCTGGGCATAGTGAGGACAATTATTTTGACAATTCTGTAGAGGGTGGATTGGAAGAAGGAGAGAGAAATTCAGGAGCACAATTAGAAAGGGATGTCATAGTCTTGGAGAAGTGATAAAGGCCAGAGCTAGGGTGGTGACTGAAAACGGAGCCAGGTGTTTCAGATAAAAAAACTAAGGACTTGGCAGCTGATGTACCCTGGGTGACAGGGAGGATGGTGGGGCTTTCACCAGAAGCTGAGATGGGGGAAGAAGGGACAGAAGTTTGGGGACAACAGCTGTCCTAGACCCTGGGGGATGGGGGACAAGGGGGATGAGAACAGGCCCCTTGCCCTGGTGGTAACCCAATAGACTAATGTGGACAAAGCATCGTCCTGATCTGTGCCGAGTGACAAAAGAAATCCTGGACAGAAGTTCTGAGGGGGCTTGTTCTGTCACTGAGGGCTGCTGCCTGATTCCTCCATCCAGAATTCTGCTGATCTGATGTCCCCTTTACCACCACACCCTTTTCCAGAGTTCCTGGGTGCCCAGGACAAAGGGCCATCCCATTTGAAAGATTAAAACGAGGCACAGGATGAACTGACCAAAGTCCCTCGGTGTCCAGGACAGAGGGCCAGCCCATTTCCCAGACTGAACTGAGGCACGGGATGAACTGATCAAAGTTCTCTGTGCCCAGGACAGAGGGCCAGCCCATTTCCTAGATTAAAATGAGGCACAAGATGAACTGACCAAAGTTCCTCAGTGCTCAGGATAGAGGGCCATCCTTTTTCATAGGTTAAAATGAGGCACAAAATGAAGTGACCAAAGTTCTCTGTTCCCAGGACAGAGGGCCATCCCATTTCCCAGACTGAACCGAGGCATGAGATGAACTGACCAAAGTTCCTCGACTTCATCATTTAGGACTTTTAGGTTGAAGATGCTTAGATCCCATCAGATTTTATACCAACCTTGTGAGCTAAGTGCAATCAGCAGCAGCACCATGGTTATTGCTCCCATTTTACAGATGAGGAAACCCCAACACAGAGAGATTAAGTAGGAAATCACTTGAGGTAAGATCTCTACTTTGGTCTTCCTAATGCCAAGTCTGGCCTCCTCTTCACATACGCAGCAATACAAGGAGAAGTATTTCTTGGGCATTTCCCCAAAGTTAAAGCTTCCTCCCTCCTGGGAAGACTGACTGGCCTGACTATGGCGGGGCAGGATCTAACCCCTAAGACCTCCTGGGTCTCAGAGAAGGAACAAACTGCCAAGGACCAGGACCAGGGCTCAGCCAGAGATGATCCACATAAGGTTGGAGGGTTGCCTTTCCCAAGTGCTGCTGCCCCCTGGATCTTTAAAGGTTTTGCTCTCCCCAAGGTCGGTTTCCTTATCCCAAGTGGAAGACTTGCGGACTGTGGAGAGAGGAGTTTCCTGGCAATAAGAGCAAGTTCATTTATAAAAAGTCACATTGCGATGTGTCCTTTGCTGCCCCCTCCCTGGCATTGTTGCCTGGGAACCTGGCTAGCCTGCCTCTTCCTAGTTCCAGCTCTGGCCTGGGAACAGATTCAGGCAAGGAGAGTTGAAGCACTGCCTCAAGTTAGGGAGGGGAACCTGGCACCAGAAAGGGAAAGAGATCGAAGTGGGTGGATTATGCCCCCTCGAACTCTAGGGCCACCTTGGGGCTCTACCCTCCCTCTTCCTGACCTGACCTCTGCACAGTCACTAAGCTTACTAGCTGGCTCTGGGACCCCTGGGCCCAAATCCAGTCCAGAAGCACTTGATGTCAGCCCAGGGTGTAACAGAGATTGGGAAGGGACTTAGAGCAGAACCGGAAGAGGTTGGAGGTCAGAGGGGACACAGGCAAGAGACCAGAGGGTGGAGCCCTAGTGAAAAGGGGAACCTGGGGGGGAAGGACCAGAATTTTGAATGGAGCTTCCAGGACAAGGGCTGCTGGGGTCCCTTTCCCATGGTGCTATAGGGAGTCAAGGACCAACTACCTGGCCAAGGGTACTTCCCACGGTCTCAGGATATCAGAATAACAATAACAGCCACACATGTGACACTTGGGGCACATCTGAGTCTCCTTGAAGCCTCAAACAACCGTGGGGTATAAGAAGAATAGAGATGGAGAGGGGGCAGGTTATGGAGAGCCACCAAAGAGGGCACCTGATAGATATTAAGTGATTGACACCGGCTGACTGGAGGCATTCTTCTCCCCAATTTTCAGCCAAACAAACTGAGACACCATTTAAAATGAAGGGATCTGTCCATGATCACACAACCAGCATTCTCCCTGGCTGTCCCCCCTTGCTTGGAACATTCTCCTGCAATCTGACGAGGGAGCTCTCCAGCTTCACTTACGTCCCAAAGAAAATCCCATCTTCTGGAGGAAGCCTTCCTTCCCTCTCCCCCCACCCCTCCTCCCAGCCCCCGTTCATTTCCTATTTATCCGTTCATCCTTTGTTCTCAACAAGGACCGTCACATAAGGGAAGTGACCCGGATCTGAATGAGGTGCAAGGTCACCTGCCTCCTTCTCCATCTGGTCCAGTGGCAAGACACAGAGCAGGAAGACTAGAGACGGCAGCATATAGTTAGCACTTCATAAATGCTGACTGACCGAGAGCTGGGAGTTGAATCCAACTCTTCCCTGACTCAATGCAAAATTCTGCTTCTATGTGGATGCATCCCTTTGATGAAGTAGGGGGGTGGGAATGTCCATGGGAAGGCTGGACTGTCTAGGGGATGGGAATATCGGCTTGGAAGCGGGGACTCTTGTTCTAGACTCTGCCCCCCGTTTGTCAATCTTGGAACAGTCATTGTCCGTCTTTGATAGTATTGCTTCTAGGACAAGGGTTCTTAACCTTCGGGATCTGGGAGCTTGTATGGGAGGGGGAAATGAATTTCTATTTTAATAAAATCTGCTTCCTTTGCCACCTTCTGTACTTGATTCTGAGAAGGGGGTCCCCAGGTTTCGGCAGCCTACCCAGAGTCCTTCACACCCAAACACACAAGACCTGTGCCCGATGCAGAGATCTGTTTAGCATTCTCCCACTGGCCATAGCCAACCTGCCTGAGCCTGTCAGACATTGCTCTCTTTCAGGAACTCTCCGTTCCATCCAACGGGCCTTCTGGCTGTCCCAGTACAGGACATTCCAGCTCTGTCCCTAGTGTTTGCACAGGCTGGGAATGCACCCTGCTCACCTCCTGACCTCGGCCAATCCCTGGCTTCCCACAGAGCTCTGCATGGGGCCCACTCCATGGGAGACCCTTTCCTGATCCCTCCACTTACTGGTTATCCACCCCCCCCTCCAGGCCATGATGACTCTGTGTTTCCTTTACATAATTTGTGTTGTTTTCTATTTAATTTTGGGGGATTTAAAAAATTTCATATTTTATTTTTCCAATCACACGGAAAGAGAGTTTTCCACATTCATTTGTGTGAGGTTCTCCCTCCTGCCTTACCTCTCCCTCCCCAATGCAGCAAGCAGTCCAATATCGGTTATACATGTGCAATTATTTAAAATATTTCCATATTAGTCATAACGTGAAGGAAAAAAATCAGAACAAAAGGGAAAAATCAGGAGGAAAAAAGCAAACAGAAAAAAAGATGAAAATCGTTGGATATAGTTTGAATCTCATTTTTGCTGTGCACAGAATCCCAGAAAATCTGGAGGGGAGGGGATGTTGCGGGCCAGCTTTTCCAAGCTGTACCAGTGAGTGCTCCCTTTGGAGGTTCCTGTCCCCCCTCCCTCTTTCCCCCCCCCCAATCACCTCCCCCTCCAAGGCTTCTTCTAGTGAGGCGGTTCCAAAAATGCCGAGCTTTGAGATTATTTTCTTTCTCATTTCAAGTCAAAATGTGTCCCTCAGTAGCTTGGGTCTGCTTCTGCCCTTTAGGACGGAGCAGAATAAATGTAATGTCTCCTCTCCAGGCCAGTCCCTTCCTTCACCACTTCTCGAGGCTTCTCCCACAAGTCAAGGGCTTGGACAAGTCACCCCGCTCCTGTCTGCCTCAGTTCTCTCAAAAGTCTTCACTAGCACGTTCCTCTCAGGGTTAGTGTGAGCATCCAATGAGACATTGGTAAAGGACATAGTACCGTGCCTCGCACACAGCAGGTGCTTAATAAGTGCTTGTTTCTTTCCTCCCTCCCTCTGACTGGCCGGCCTAGTTTGCTCTCCCCCTTTTCCCCCATCTCTGGGCATCCAGAGATGTTGGAGTTAGAAATAGAAACTGGCCTTTTGATTTCATTGAGATAGCGCCTATCTCTTCACTTGACAGCCTCCATTCCGGCCAGCCTCCTTATCTCCACCCCCGCCCCCCATTGCTCCGGGCTCATATCCGAACCCCCTAGATTCCCTTGGATCAGACTAGGGGAAGCAGCTTGGTCCCTCCCACGCTCCTCTTTAGAAAGGAAGCTGTTGGAGGGAAAGCTCTGTCTCCTTTGCCTGTCTGCATTCAAGCCTAATACGGTACCTGGAACACCGGGATTGCTTAGTAAAAGCTCTCTCTGTCTCTGTCTCTCTCTCTGGGTCTCTCTCTCTTCGTCTCTGTCTCTCTTTGTCTGTCTCTTCTCTCTCTGTCTCTGTCTCTGTATGTCTCTTCTCATTGTCTTTCTTTCACCGTGTCTGTGTCTGTGTCTGTCTCTCTGTGTATCTTTTATTCTCTGTGTATCTCTGTGTGTTTCTCTGTCTCTATTTCTGTGTCTCACACTCTGCCGTTTCTTTCACTGTCTCTGTCTCTGTATCTCTCACTCTTTGTGTACCTCTGTGTGTGTCTCTTACTTTCTGTGTCTCTCTGTGTGTCTCTCTGTCTCTATTCCTATGTGTCTCTCTTTGTCTGGCTTTCTCTTTTTCTCTCTGTTTCTCTGTGTCTTTGGGTCTCTCTCCGTCTCTCTTGTCTCAGTCTCTCACTCTGTGTATCTCTCTGTGTATGTCTCTCACTCTGTCTCTGTTTCTTTCTGTGTATATCACTGTCTGTCTCTATCTCTGTCTCTGTGTCTCTTTGTGTGTCTGTTACTCTTTCTCCATCTGTCTGTTTCTCTTGGTCTCTCACTTTCTGTGTGTCTCTCACTGACTGTTTCTGTCTTTCTCTTTCTCCCTATACTCTGTTTCTTTCTCTCTTTCTCTTCCTCTGTCTGTCTCTTTCACTCTCTGTCTCTTGTCTTTGTCTGTCTCTGTTTCTCTGCCTCTGTTTTTCTCCATCTCTCACTGCCTCTGTTTCTGTCTATCACTGCCACTCTTTCTGTCTCTGTTTCTGTGTTTCCCTGTCTCTCTCTCCTGTCTGTCTCTCTCTGTCTCTGTCTCTCTTTTTTTCTGTCTCTCTCTCTCTCAATCTCTGTCTCTGTCTCTCTGAATCTCTGTCTCTGCCTCTGCCTCTGTCTCTCTCTTAATCTCTATCTCTCTCCATATCTATCTATCTCTGTCTCCTCTGTCTCTCTGTCTCTCTCTCTCTCCCTCCTTCCCCTTACTTATCTAACCTGGATTAGGGGGCTGGGCCCCAGCAGGTGATCTGCACAGGGAAGGCGGGCCTGCCAGACGAGGCTCCTGCAGCTTTCCCAGGCCCTCCTGGAAGGGGCTACTCAGACACAATCCTGACCCACTTTTGCTTCACTAGAGAGTAAGTTGGGGAGGGGAGAGAAGGGAAAGGGAAGCCCGCTGTCTTTCCCCACACTCTGCCTTGGATCCGTTTGTCCTTGAGGAGGGGAGGCTCTGTGCTGGAAGGCTGCCTCCCCCTCCCCGACCTTCTGCCCCTTCTCTAGGAGGAGAATATGAAGAATTGATTTTTCCCTTTAGCCTTTTAACATTAGTGGAGTTGGGCATCATCACATTTCTTATCCCCATTTTACAGATGAGGAAACAGAAGCTCAAAGTCATTAACTGACTCAGACTCATCTTAAAAAATGGCTGCAGTGATTAAGACTTGTCCAAGGTCACACAAGGTTCTAAGTGTCACAGCAGGGGGTCAGACTAAGGCCCTTTGATCCCCCACCCCCTTCACTACTAGGAAAATTTAAAAACAAGCCAACAACCCTGCGCTCTCAGTCCAGAAAGTGAGGCTCTGGGCTGCCCAACCCCCAATGCAAAGTCTGAAGCTAAAAGACTGCTGGGAACAGGTAAGGTCCCCCCCTTCTTGCCCAGTGACCTCCAGGATCTTCCAGGATCCTGGCTGCCTCCTCTCTGATCCCCGTGACCCATCTGGCCCCTGGAGTGTCTGCTCCCTGGGGTGTGGGCTTCTTATGCTTAATCCATGAGGCCTCCCTGTGCCCAAGCCCATGCCAGGGGTTGGGAATGGTGGGCGGGTCAGTGGAGAGGGCAGGAAGGAGCTCAGGTGTCCAGGAGGGGTCAGGTGCCCTTCCCATGTGACCCCTGGAGCTCAGGACTCCAGACCCGGTTCGGTGGCTCACCCAGACCCAGCAAGGGCCTGCCCTGGATAGAAGAGGCAGTGCTCAGGCGGGCCAACGGCCAGGGTCAGGCCAGTGCAGGAGGCTCCCAGCATCCCCCCCACTCTCCTCCAGGGAAAGTGACACCAGGTGTGAAGGAAAGATGGAATCAAATGATTTGGATCTGACTGTGCTTTAAAGCCTGTACGGTCTTTGGGAAGTTCTAGATTCCTAGTCAAGGTAGGGGTTAGGAGGGAACACCTGGGCCATTAAGCCCAACCCCTTTATTTAACAGATGAGGAAACTGAGGCTCACATAAGTAGTATTTGAACCTGACTCGAGGACCAGCTGTCTGTGCTGATTTGAACTCAGCAGCCACCTCCCACCCCCCCCCCCCTGTGTGCCCCATCCCCCCCAGCCACTCCCCCACCCTATGTGCCCCATCCCCCACCAGCCACCCCCAACCTTGTATGCCCCACCCCCCACTCTGTGTGCTCCATCCCCCACCTACAACCCATCCTCCAACTATGCACATTCGGAGCCTGCTCTGTTCCCCTTCGTTCTCTGCTTGTGTATCCTCAGCATCCAGGGCCTGGCATCTAACACGTTCTCAGTTTTTTACTCTGGCAGTGAGTTGGGGCAAAGGATTGAACACTGAGCCTGCAGTCAGGAAGACCTGAATTCAAATTCACCCTTAGACACTAATTGTGTGATCCTAGACAAGTCACGTCACCTATATCTGCCTCAATTTCCTCATCTGTAAGATGGGAATAATAATAGCACCTATCTCCCAGAGTTATTGTGGAGATCAAATAATAATGTACCATTTGTAAAGCTCTTAGCACAGTGCCCAGCACATGGGAGGTGCTTAACTCAAGTTTGTTTTCTTGCATCCCCCTCTGTTTATTCCATTTCTGTCATATTCCTGCTCTGCCCATCCCCATGTCTGTCTTTGCTCTCTCACCCCCTCCTCTGCCTATCATGGTCCCTGCTCTTTCTGGGCCTTCTCACTCTCAGCTTGGTGCTTTCCTGCTCTGAACCTTCTGGCTTTGGCCATCCCTGCTCTGACTGTTCCCAGTCTGACCACCCTCCCTCTGTCTGTTCCCCCCCCCCCGCCTGTTACCCCTGCTCTGCCTGCTCCCAGTCTGGCCACCCCCACTCTGCCTGTTACCCCTGCTCTGCCTGTTCCCAGTCTGACCACCCCTACTCTGCCTGTTACCCCTGCTCTGCCTGTTACCCCTGCTCTGCCTGTTCCCAGTCTGACCACCCCTACTCTGCCTGTTACCCCCACTCTGCCTGTTACCCCTGCTCTGCCTGTTACCCCTGTTCTGCCTGTTCCCAGTCTGACCACCCCTACTCTGCCTGTTACCCCCACTCTGCCTGTTACCCCTGCTCTGCCTGCTACCCCTGCTCTACCTGTTCCCAGTCTGACCACCCCTACTCTGCCTGTTACCCCCACTCTGCCTGTTACCCCCGCTCTGCCTGTTACCCCTGCTCTGCCTGCTCCCAGCCTGGCCACCTTTGTTCTGCCTGATCTCCCTCTGGCTGTCCCTGATTTGTCTGTTTTCACTATAATGTGCCCCATCCTGTCTGTCCCCAATCTGCTTTTCGCTCCTCCTCCTAATCAGGGTCTAAGCTGCTGGGAAGAGACCACTGACCCTTGGCACATCAAACAATCCATCTCCATCTTATTCATTTCCAAACCACTTAAGTCACACAAGCCTCCCCAGCCCCTCATGTGAGAGCCGGGCTGAGCCAGGCCTCTCTCTGTTTTCACTAAGATCACAATGTCCAGGTATCCCCTAACTATGTCCATCCGTGCTTTTTCATGAGGCCTCCTTGTGCCCAAGCCTGTGCCAAGGATTGGGAATGGTGGGCAGGTCAGTAGAGAGGGCAGGAAGGAGCTCGTGGTGTCCAGGAGGGGGACAGGTGACATGTGCCCTTTCCATGTGACCCCTGGAGCCCAGGATTCCAGGCTGGGTGAGGCATAGAGACAGGCAGAGAGATGCCCCATATTGGGCACTGGGGTCATGGGAAATGCCACAGACGCACTCCCACCAAGACACACGGGGAGCTGGCGCCTGGGAGAATCTCAGGTTGGAAGGCCCTTGGCAGCTGGGCAATCCGGGGCTTTCTTGGGCCATACAAATCTCCACAGAATGCCCAGGGGATCAGGCGGTGGCCATTGGGGATGGGGACTCCGCTTCCTCCTCCTGCTCACCGCTCCCCCCTCCACGGGCCCTGCCAAGGGCTCCACGGGGCCCCCGGGAGGGTGCGTGCGCGGGTGCCCCTGCAGAGGAGCGTGGGGGCCCCTCGCGGTCCTCGGCGGGCCTGGCTGGCCGCCTCCGTGTCTCGGCGGTCGCTGCTCGCAGTCCCCCTCGCTGGGGGCCCCGAGCTCCGCGGCTGGCTGGCAGAGGCCCGGGAACCGCCGCGCTGCCGCCGGGGGAGAGAAGTAATAAATAACCCGGGGAGAGCAGCGGCTCGGCGGGGGCCGGCCCGGCGGGGCGGGCTGGCGGGAGGCGGCGGCGGCGGCGGCGGCGGGGCAGACGGTGACCTGAGGAATCCCCGACGGGACCGGACGGAGCCTGGATGGACGCGGCCGGCCCTGACCCCCCTCGCTTCTTCGCGGTCCGAGAGCCCCCTCCCCCGCCGCTCGCCACCGAGGTGGAGCCTCGGCCAATTAACTCTCCGGCCTGGGGCGGCTCCAGGGACCCCCTAGTGCCAGGCACGCTGGAGCAGATCCAGCCCTGGGGTGGCAGACGGACCGCGGGCGGGAGGGGGGGGGGGCAGAGACCGCGGGAGAGAGGAAGGAGGGGGGCAGAGGGGACCGCGGGGGGAGGGCGGAGGGGTGAGAGACCGCGGGAGAGAGGAGGGGAGGGGCAGGCGACCGCGGCAGGGAGAGGGCAGAGGACCGCAGGGGAGGAGGAGGGGCAGAAGGCATGAGGGCAGAAAGGCAGAGACAGAGAGAGGAAAAGAGGGACAAGGAGGGCGAGACAGAGTGAGATGAAGTAGAGACAGAAAAAGAGAGGAAGGAAGGCAGGGAGAGACTAAGGAGGCCCAGAGAAAGGCAACCAAAAAAAGGAGGAGAGAAAGGGGGAGAGAGATGGGGATAGAGAGGGAGGGAAGGGCAGAGCAATGGAAAGGATAGAGAAGAGAAAATGTGGAAATGTCCAGGAGCAGAGAAGAGGGGAGAAGGTGGAACAGGAAGCCCAGATGGGGACAGAGCCACAGTGAGGGAGGGGGAGGCAGGGGACGGGGAAGGGCAGGGAGCCACAGACCGGGAGGGAGCTGGAGGCAGGCCTCAGGTGGAGTACATGGCCTCTAGGGTCCCTTCCAGCGCTAACCCTCCAGGAACTGGGATAAGGGAAGCTCAGAGAGCTCCCTATCTAGAAACCTCCAGTGACTCTCCATGGGCTCCTGGATAAAACCCCAAATCAACCAGGCATTCAAGGCCCTCCACAATGAAGCCACAAGGCCACAGCCTCTCTACTGACTCTCCCAGCTCCCTTCGAGTCCTTACATACTCAGAGCTGGGCAACTTACTCCCAGAGGAGACTCCTACAGAGAACAGTCACTTTTCTGCCTCCCCCTCAGGCCATACCCGCTGCCTGGCCGGGCACTGCCTCCCTCCTTTGAATTTCTTCCCTTCTTTCAAAGCCAGCTAATGCCGCCTCTTCCATGGAGCCTTCCCTCATGGCTCTCTTCTCTCCCATTTGATGTCTTTCTGAATCCATACAGGCTCCTGTAATGAGCTGTATCACCTCCTCCCTTAGCAGGGCCTCACTAATAATGACCGACATTTATATAATAATTTAAGGTTTGCAAAGTCGTTTAAAAATATCTCATTTTATCCTCCCAACAACCCTAGCAGAGAGATGCTAAAGTTGCCTCTTTTTATAGATGAGGAAACTAAAGCCGAGTTCTCAGGGTCATTCAGCTGGTAAGTTTTTAAGCCAGACTGGAACTTGGGACTCATTGATTCCAAGCTCAATGCTCTAGCACCTAACTTGTGTCCCCATCGCCCACAGTCGGTGGAGAAGGAGGTTGGGGTTTGCTGGGAGGGAAGGGTCCACAAGTTAATTGGTTGGGCTGCCCCCACAGGTGGTGAGCTCCCTCCCCTAGTAGAGCTAGGAGGTCAGGGATGTGGTACAAAGGATTTCAGCCAGAGGTAACCACCAAGGTTTGTAGAGCTTAGAGATGCTAGGGTAGAGAGCTGCTGAATGAAAGGGAGAAGAAAAGGAACCGGGAGTCAGAGATTTCCCCTCGCTTCGGTCCAGACACAACAGTCAGACGTCTCCTTACCCAAATGCACACACGCATGCGGCCAAGTGCACTTCCATCCACACATATGTGCTCCTGCTGATCACATACACGGCCCTTCATATGTGCTCACAGACACATACATGCAAACACACGTGGCTATGTTCACCCTGGCACACACGTACACGGGCACAGCTGTGTTTGGCCCTGAATTTGAAGTCAGAGCACGGGGGGCAACAGCTTTGGCACTCACTACCCGGGTGATCCGCCCCCTCTGGGTCCCTTCAGCTGTTTTTAGCAGCCTAGAACACACTTGCTGGCAGGGAAGTGCGGGGGTCCCCATTTGGAATCATAGGACCTGAGTCTGAATCCCCACATGCACCAAGTACTACATGTGTGACCTCGAGCGAGTCTTGGGGTTCTTGTTTCTTTGCCACAAGATAAGAGATCTGGACCAAGTGATCTCTGAGGCACATTTCTGGTAGCCGTGTTCTCACCCTCACATGGAGGAGAAAACAAGGTTTCCTCCCTGATTAGATGCAATATCTGCCCTTCGCTGCCCCAACCCTCTCACAGATCCTGAGTGTGAAAAAAAGAAATGACAGAGACAGAAACTGGGGTGAGGGTAGAGAGATACAGAGACCATGATGGAAGAGATAGGGAGGGGACTGACAGAGAAAGAGGAAGAGATGGGGGTGGGGTGGGATGGATGGAAATAATCTGAAAGAAGAGAAATAGAGAGAGGGAGACAGAGAAGGGAGTCACACATGGTGATACTCACACACACACATCCAACACACCCTCTCTCCCTTGTTAAGGATCTAGAGACCAGGACACCGTGACCTCGTGAGGCCCTCTTTGCCTCATTCTCAGACCATATGGGATTAGTCTGGGAAAAATCTTAGGTCTGGCTAAAATACCCTGCTGAGAATTGAACACACATCCCAGAAATCCCATGGTTCCATTGTCTTACGAGGGCAGAGGGCAAAGGGCAATGGGCCTGTGACATTACATCCCTGCTTCCTGATGCTGTAGCGTTATCAGTGATATCTGAGATCGTGCTGGCTTTTCTGGTCACCTCCTATCAAACTGCAGCTACCAGAATCTCTCTCTCCAGGTCTCTCCCATCTTATATTTACAAGAGACATCTGGGGAATCCAAGTAGAAAACTTACCATTCGTCCCTACCAGACGTCATCTTAGATTTGGTGCCGGACTCTAGCCTAGCAGGATCTTTGGGCATCTGTGCTTGGGGTGCTGGCTATTTGGCAAGATTTGGGGGATTGGAAAATTGGCAAGAGCCAAGTTCGAAACTTGCCTTTGACCTGGGCTGTGTCAATGGACACGATTCAATTTTTTGGAGACTGATTTCTTCATTTGTAAAATGGAGGTAATAATACCCGATAGACCAGGATTGTTGGGAGGGAGGCTCAGATGAGTCTATAGGATTATAGACTTAGAAGCAGAAGAGATCTCAGAGATCACTTATATAACTTGATTTGCAAACTCAAAAGCACTGGAGGAGTTATTCACACCCACCATGGGAGGCATCCAGGTGGCCCAGAGGATGGTATTAGGACTGGAGTTAGAACCATCTAACCTGCCTCAGATACTTGCCAGCTTTGTGACCTTGGGCAAGTTATTTAGCCTGCCTCAGTTTCCTCATCTGTAAAATGAGGTTGTTAGCCACAATGACCTTCAATGGTCAGTTCCAGCTCTACATGTATGGTCTTATACCTTTCATCGAGTCCCTTTGGCCTTTCAGTGACTCAGTTTGTTCCTCTGAGCCACATGTCTCATGGTGAAACTCAGTTTATTTCCTATTAGAATAGGAATGCCTTGCGGGCAAGAAGTGCCTTCTGGCCTCCTTTGTATGGTGTCTGGTAACACAGTAGTTGTTCAATAAATGCTAGTTGTTTTTGTGATAGAATGCACGTAAATAAAGCCTTTCAAACATAAAATATCGGTAGTGAGTTAGCAGGAAGAGCTGATCCGGGGTCCCCAGGCTCCCTAGCGACTCCAGCCCTCTCCAAGATGGATCATTAACCAATAAGCTCTTGTTACCTGTCAGTGATGACAGATTCCCAGTGCTTCCAGCCTGTATCTTTTTTTTTTTTTTCCAGGAGACATTAGGAATTTCTGAACACACTCCCCCTGTCCTCCGCCTCCATTATTGACAAAAATAAATAAGCAGCAGCCTAGGTTAACCTCCCTTTCCTCTCCTCTCCCCCTTTATTGTGATTGACAGCCCAGTTCCTGTACATGGACACAGCCCGAGAGACTCGGAGACACAGGCGCCCACCCAGACAAGGTATTGACACGCTAACACACACACACACACACACACACACACACAGCCATGCAGATACAGCATTTCTTAAGTATTCTTGTTGGTCAGCCATTTTTTCAGTTATGTCGTACCCTTCATGACCCTATTTGGGGTTTTTCTGGGCGAAAGTACTGGAGTGGCTTGCCAATTGTTTCTCCATTTTACATTCTTCATTTTACAGATGAGAAAACTGAGGCAAATAGAGTACAATGATTTATCTAGGATCACACAGCGAATATGTGTCTGAGGCTGAATTTGAACTTAGGCCTTCCTGACTCTATCCTTTGTGTATCCAATTGCTCTTAAGTGTGTACTCTATGCCAGGCTCTAAGCCAACAGATACACATACATAGTAGAGACCTGGATATAGACAAGTACATATACGCTGTTATTGTGGTGGGGTATTCCTGTGCTGTAAGAAATGATGAGCTTAGTGATCTTAGCAAAACATATGAAAAAATGAAAAAAAGAATAAACCCATGGACATATTCTTTTTTTTAATTATCGCTTTTTGTTTACACGATATATGCATGGGTAGTTTTTCAGCAGTGACAATTGCAAAACCTTTTGTTCCAACTTTTCCCCTCCTTCCTCCCACCCCCTCCCCCAGATGACAGGTTGACATGTTAAATATGTTAGAGTGTATTCTTTTTTTTTAATTAAATTTTTTTAATTTTCAAAACATATGCATGGATAATTTTTCAACATTGACCCTTGCAAAACTTTCCATTCCACATTTTTCCCTCCTTCCCCCCACTTCCTCCCCTAGATGGCAATAATCCAATATATGTTATATATGTTAAATCCAATCTATGCATACATATTTATACAACTCCCTTGCTGTACAAGAAAAATCAGATGAAAAAGGAAAAAATGGTCAAACAAAATGTAAGCAAACAACAGAAAGAGTGAGAATACCCTGTTGTGATCCACGCTTAATTCCCATAGTCCTCCCTCTGGGTGTGGATGGCTCTCTTCATCACAAGATCATTGGAACCGGCCTGGATCATCTCATTGTTAGAAAGAGGACATATTCTCTTGTACAAAACATGCTCATACACCTCTGCCAGAACTTTATCCAGGCCATGCCCAGTAACTATGGGTGTCCAGCAGGGCTCTGTCCTGGGCCTTCTCCTTTTCTCCCTCTCTCCCATTTCCCTGGGGAATCTCATCAACTCCCATGGATTTCATTTTCTCAAGTCTACTTAACGTGCCCCAACTTCTCTACTGGGCTCCAGTCCCAAATCTCCAGCCAGCTTTGACATCTCAAAGTCTGTTCAGCTCAACAATTATTGTCCCCAAATGTTCTCTTATTCCCCATTCTTCTGTTATTGGCAAGGGCACCATTTTGCAGGCCTCCAGGCTTGAAACCTAGGTCATCTTGAACTCCTCACTCTAGTATCTGATCTGTCGCCAAGTCCTGAATATTTTGCCTTCCAAATGTCTTTCATATAGAGTTCCCTCCGTCCTCCGACACTCCCCACTCGGAGCAGGCCCCCATCACCTCGCCCTGGACTATTTAGCTCCCTGATATAATGTATGCCCACTCCAGCCTATCTCCTTAGCTGCCAAAGGAACCTTCTAAAGCACAGATTGACCATCTCACCCGCATCCCTATTTGATCAACTTCAAAAGCTATTACCTCCAGGATTGGCTATAATTCCCTCTCCCAATTTGACTTTTAAAGCATTTCATAGCCTGCATTTTCCCTCTTCCTCCCATGCACTCTGTGATTCTGGCCTTCCAACTCTGAGCATTTCATTGGCCATCCCACCAATATCTGGACTTCCTCCTTCCTCCTCTCTACAATCCAGTTTCCTCGAAGACCTAGCTAAAATCCCACCTTTTACAGCCTCCCTTCTCTTACCCCTCTTCATTTCCATACCTTCTGTCTGAGATCATCTCCAATTTAACCTGTCTATAGCTCTTCCATTATTGACAAAAATAAATAAGCGGCAGCCTAGGTTAACCTCCCTCTCCTCTCCTCTCCCCTTTTCCTGTGATTGACAGCCAGCTCCCATACATGGAGAGAACTAGTTATTTATTTGCATGTTGTTTCATTGGACTGTGAGCTCCTTGGGAGTATTTCTTTTGCCTTTCTTTGTATCCTTTCTTTGCATGGAACACATTAGGCACTTAATAACTGTTTGTTGGCTGACCGACTGAAACTTTGATCTCTTCCTTAGTGCTTATCCTGTTCTGTCCCAGTATGATGTAGTGGAGAGAACAATGGATCTAGAATAACAAAGATCTGGATTGAAATCCAGCCAGAAGCTGGTTGAACTTTGCCTATGGCGGTAGTAACTTTTGGGGGTTGCCATGTTCTACTATCGGCTCATATTGATCTTGTAAGCTAGGAACAAGAAACCAAAACGAAAAATCCAATCTTGTTTTCAGATAGACCATTATCCAGTCATAATTTCTCCATTGGTATGGTTGACTTTTGGACCTGAGTCAAGGTCTCCACGTCCTTATTAAGTTTCATTTTATTAAAGTTCACCAAATCTAACTAGATCCTCTCCAGCTTTGATTGGATGTACCCAAGTCATCGATACACATGTTGAATCTGAGGACTAAGGATAGATCCTTAGGATGCTCCACTGGAGATTTTTCTCCAGCTTGAAACAATTCCTGAATAACTGCTCTTTGGATCCAATCAGATGACCCCTTCTGAATGCTTCTAATCCGTCCACCTTGTCCATGAAGATATCATCAATGTCTTTGGGAACTACCTTGCTAAAACCAAAAGGAACAATGTATCTGACATTTCCCAACTGCCAAACCACTTTGTAAAAGAAGCAGTGAGCCAAGTCAAGTATAACCTGTTCTTGATTTACCCATAGTGGCTATTAGTGATCACTGCTTCCCTTCCTAAATGCTCACAGCCTATCCTTTTGATAACATATCCTACATCTTTGTCAGGTTTACAGCTTGAGGGATCAAGTGCTACACCGAGAACTCAAAGGGAGCTACATTTTACAAATCAGGAAACCGAGGTTTAGGGAGGGTGTGGTCAGGTTGGCCAGTGAGTAGAAGTTGCCAAATTCTCTTGTCAAAGTCAAACCAGATAGTACTCATCAAAGGAAGGGTTCATCTTCTTCCCTGGGGGCATTTGTCTCCTATTTCCCATGTTTTTCCATGATCACTGACAAGAGTTTTGGCAATCTCATATACAAGTTCTTTCTACAAGAAGCCTTTCCCTGTCCTCCTTAATCTTAGTGCCTTCTTCCTGAGATTATCTTTAATTTATTCCTTTAAATTGTATGTGCATAATTGTCTTCATATCGTCTGCCTTTTTATATCATGAGCTCTTTGGGGACAGAGACTTTTCTGGCCTTCCTTTGCCTCCCCAAAGAGTACCTGGCATATAGTAAGTGCTTTAAAATGCTTGCTGTTGACATATTGACTTTACAATCTCTCCTAGGATATCAGTATTCTCCTCTGTCTAAACTGGGGTGAGGGGAGGAACAACTGGAATGGATGGTCTTGGAGGTCCTTTCCAATCAAAAATCGGAGTTTCTGTGACCTTGAAGAGGAAGAAGCACAGGAGCAAGACCAGGGATGAAGTCAATCAGATAGACTTGTTATTGTAGTCCGCCCTTCTTGTCATAGATATAATCAGTGTGGGAAGATTGAACAATCAGTGAGTTGCACATTGGTCAGTCAGAGTCTTCAACTGACTCAGTGAAAGTAATCAAATAAGCTGTTTTATATAACTCTGTGCATTCATTGTTATTCAGATTCATTGGTTAATGTGGACAAATAGATGGATCCGGGTGGTTTTGTGAGTCCATCGGTGTAGTTAGATTTGTCAATCAGGGTGGTCAGTCGGATTGGTCAGTGTGACCAGGTAGGCCGGTCCCTGTGGTCAGATTTGCCAGTGAACGTTAGTGGGTTGTCAACGTGATCAGGTGGACTGGTCAAGATACTCACATGTGTTGATAAATGTGGTCAGTAGGTCAGTGAGTGTGGCCAGTGGACTAGTCAGTGAGGCCAGATAGGCTGGTTAGGGTGCTCAGATTGTGGTTATATTGTCCAACGAGCATGTTCATTGGGAAATCAATGTGGTTAAATGGACTAGTCAAGGTAGTTATTTGGGTTGATAAGTGTGGTCAGTGGGATAAATAGCGGGGCCATTTGGGCTGGTGAGTATGGATAGGTTGGCTGGGCAGTGTGGTCACATGGGCTAGTCAGGGTAGTCAGATGAACCAGGGCACCTTCCCCTTGGTAACCGAGCTGTGAAGCATTTCCTTCCAGAGCCTACATCTTTATGTTGGAGGGAGCAGAACCTTAGCCCTTCTCTGCCCAGCCCAGAGGGGCTGATAGAAGTCAGAAACAGAAAGCAAGAAGGACAAGCCCTCTCCCTGAGTAAAGGTTGGACAAAGGGGTCAGTAAAGGCTGAAGAGATAAGATTCCTCTTTGCCCCCAGATACCCTTCAACCATCTTGATATGGGCTCCTCTCCCTCAATTCCAGAAGCAGGAGAAAAAGAGAACTAGCAAAATAATAGGGAAATGTAAACCTTTTATATTTTGGTTCAAAGAATCAATTGCACCAGTCTGGAGAAAGTATAAGAGCTCTGCATTTAGAATAAGGATCTTGGATTGGCCACTACCCCTTCTTGGAAAAAGATTTGACTCCTCTGGAGCTCTAGTTCTTCACTTGTAGGATCAGGGGATGTGGGATGCCAGGCTCTAATTTATAGATTCCCAGATTAAAAACTGGGAGGAACCTTAGAGCTCACCTAGCCCAATCCTTCCTTTTATACCGACTAGGAAACAGGCAGAGGAGTGACTTGCCTTCAGGCCAGCTTCTCTAGTTCCAAATGCATGTGCTCTAGAATTTTTCAGGTTCTCTCCAGCTCTAAATCTCTGATCATATGGCCCTAGAGATAAGCTAAGGAAGCTATGGCTAGACAATAGTCATCTGGGAAAGAAAAAAAAAAATGTCCCTGGGACATTGAGTAAGCAGAGACTAAAAATGATCCAAGAGTTGGATTATAGACTAAGAATTGGAAGGAAATTTAGACATGATTTAGTCCTCCCCCCCCTCCCATTTTACAGATGAGGAAACTGAGACCCAGATCAGTGACATAGATATTAAACTGCAGGATCAAAATTTGAACCTGGGTCCTCACTCAGCTAGATGGTACAGTGGATACACCATCCAGAGTGGAGTTCAGGAAAACTTGACTTCACTTTATCACTTTCTTGCGTCCCACGGGTATGACAAAACAGACATGAGCGGATCCTGTGCTCCCCAGGAGCCCTTCCTGTGGAGGTTGTTAAGCTCCAACTCATCCTGTCTCCTCGTTTGGACTCACTCAGATTATACCATCTGCCTGTGGTTCCAGCTGTTTCAAGAGGGGAATTTACCCGGGAACTGGACTAGACAGGCCTCCGAGGGACACAGGCGTCCTACTGAGTGCAATTCAGTTCAGCTCAACAAACATTCAGCGATTGCTTCACAGTTTCCTGAGTTCAATAGTTGGTGATGATGAGCCCAACCAACAAGCATTGTTTAAGCACCTACTGTATGCCTGGCACCTCGCTAGATTGCGGGGATTCAACGGCAAAAATGAAAGTGTCTGCTCTAAAAAGGCTTAAAGTCTGTGTGGAACAAGGAGATAAATCCGAATGTATGAATGTGTGTGTGTAGTTACTGTGTGAGTATGTATGTATTTACCATATATGTGTGTGTATATACATATCTTATATATATGCATATATTTGTTATATGTTTATATAGAAATACATTCTTTGTAGAGATTTATCATGTATACTTACCACGTATATGTGTGTACACATGCACCTTGTGTCTATATGTATGTATGTATCATGTATACATTTACCATATGTGTATATAGATATAGACATGCTTTGTGTATATATATTTATTGTATATATATATTTACTGTGTGTATGTTTTTCTGTGTTTAAACATAAACATCTTCCGTGTCTATGTATATATTCACCAAGTGTAATATAAAATATAGACACACCTTGTGTGCAGGTATATATTTATCATATGCATTTGCCACATACATGTGTGCATACACACGCCTTATATATATATGTATTTACCATGTTGTGTTTATATATGTACCGTGTGTGTATCTGCACATTTGCCACATGTGTGTATATTTACGATATATATGTATTGCGTGCACACAAGAGAAACCTTGGGGGGGGGGCGCCAGCTATGGGAATGGCACGAGCTAGGAGTGAGGGAGTGCTGCTTCGCAAGAGCTGGGGGAGATGCCCTGAGGGACCCCAAGAAGCAGAGGGAGATGGGAGCCCATCCTGGGGAGGGAGGCCATAGGGACAAAGGAGGAGAGGAGCGAGAAGCAGGGTAACATGTGAGGAACCGCAAGGGAGTCAGCGTGACTGGACAGAAGGGCGGGAGGTGGGGGACGAGGATAGACTGGGGTCTAGCTGAAATGGGCTTTGTTTCACGGGAGGGGCCGGCGTTTGGGGGCTGGTGCCCCCCTGTCTGCAGTCTCCAGGGCTTCCCTGCGGGTCCCCATCCAGCACACTCTCTCCTGGAGCCCTGGGTCCCGTCCCTCCAACGCCTTCCCCCTAACTCCGGCTCCCCCGGCTCGGGTCTGGCCTCCTCCTTGAACGTTTTCTCCTGATCTCAGGTCAGCCACAGTTTCTCTCTTCTCAGAGTCTCCTGCACATCTGTGCTGTGACGTCCCTTCTCCAGCCCAACCCCAGCTGAATGTCCCAATAGAATGGAAACTCTCGGAGGCAAGGACAGTTTGGGTTTGGCCTTTGGATTCTCAGCACCCAGCAGGTGTCTGGTATCCAGAAGGAGCTTAATCAATGGGTGTTAAATTGGATTATATAACATATGTGGGGAAGGCTCCCACGTCATGGCCAATGTACAGAGCAGGCCATGCAGCCAACACGGGCTGTGGTACACAAAAGGGGCTTAAGCAATGCTCCACATCATGGCCAATGTACACAGCAGGCTTATGGACATGCCAGGCAGCCAGCACGGCTCTGTCCGCAGCCTCTCCCCTGCGCCGCTACTGCCTGTTTCAGAGTGGAGCTTAATTAGCAGAGACAGAGCAGCCAGGTACATTTCTGGTGACTTAGAAAGCTCACATTTACAGCTCAGTTGCTATGGACTTCCTTCCATTTTTCTTTATTGAATGCAACTTTCTGCTGGGTAATTGGCTGCTTGTCCTGGGAGCTAATCCCCTTGAGCATGGAGAAGGCTCCTGGGATCCTGGCTCTGGGGCCAGGTAGCCTCTGGGGAAGAAGAAGCCTGAACCAACACTTTCTCTCTCTCTCTCTCTCTCTCTCTCTCTCTCTCTCTCTCTCCCCCCTCTCTCTGTCTCTGTCTCTATCTGTTCATGCACCCCCATACAAACATGTGTGTGCACACTCACTTTTTCTTCCGCATGTGCCCTCACACATATTTCAGGCTAAAAGTCCTTCCCCTGAGTCTCCTGCATGTCCCCATTAGCACACCAGCACTGAGACTTTGCCTGGGGCTCTTTGGGACTAATGAAGATGCTGCTGCATCAGGGAGCATTGCTCTGTTCCATGGCTGCTCCTGGTCCCCAACTCTAGCCACACACTATCCCCAGCTTTAGCTCTGGCCATTCAGTACCCTAACCTTCGTTCCCGGGGGGGCTCTCGTCTTACAAGTAGACTCATTCCTAATTTTGCTAACCCACCCAGATGTGACCTTGGCCATAGACTGACCTCTTAAGAGTCTTAGAGGATCAGAAATCAAGAACTTGCAGGGGCCTTAGTGATCCCCCTCATTTTACAAAGGGGGAAACTGAGGCTCAGTCAGCGAAGTGGTTCAGGATCTAGGGGATCTGGCCAGTAAATGACAGAGCTAAGATGCAAACCTAGATCTCAGATCAGCCGGATCACAATTCTTTCCCTTGCACTCTGCAAGTTCCCTTACCGTGGGCCACACTGACCCATAGTCCTGGTTATACTTAACCCCTCCTAAATTTAACAAGAGATCGATCCTTTACCACTGGCCACAGTCTGACCCCCTAGCCCATGTCCTCCGATGACCTCTGACCTCCGTCAGAGAATGACTCATAGCTTTGGCCATAGACTGACCCCCTCCCGAGGGATCACCGTCATTACCCATAGATGGACCTCTAGCCCTGTCCTGATGATGACCTCTCTACCCTTGGCTACAAGCTGACCTTTAACCTCATATCACCGGTCATCTTGTCAAGTCAGTCAACAAACATTTATTAAGCTCTTGTTACGTGCCAGACGCAGAGGACATAAAGAAAGACAAAAATCTAGTCTCTTCCCTCAAAGAGATGACATTTTAATTGGGAGACAACATAGCCATAATTAAGTGCCAACAAGACAGATGCAGAGTACGCGGAAGGTTATCCAAGAGGAGAAACAAATTATTCACTCGCTTCTGACTCTTCCTGACACCATTTGGGGGTTTCTTAACAAAGGTCCCAGAGCCATTTACCTTTTCCTTCTCCAGCTCCTTTTACAGATGAGGAAACTGAAGCTGACAGAGTTAAGTGACTTGCCCAGGATCACACAGCTGTGTCTGAAGCGGATTTGAACTCACAACAGAGTCTCCTGACCCCAGGCTCAGTGCTCTCTCCACTGTGCCAGCTAACCGTTAGTGGTCCTTATATAAGAGCAGATCCTTGGTCACAAGCCTGGCTTCTACGTGGCTAAGGACTCCAGAGCCTGGTGGCAAGAAGAGGGAGTGGAACCCTCTTTATTTGTCTATGGCTTTTCTCATTTAGTTAGCGATTTATTACCTTGGCCCCAAGAGGAGGGAAGGAGTGAAACGCTGGCCCGAGGTGTAGGAAGTCTAGGGAAGCTGCGGCTCTGCCCCTAGATGTTTTCCCACTGTTCTCCGCCTCATGGGAAATTGGAAACGAGGCACAGATTTTCCCCTGATGTCCACTCTTCCAAGAGGACTCACCCCCAGAGACGGGAACTGCAGGGGGAGAGGATCTTTGTATCCATGTGGTGGGCTCCGGTAGGACCATCCCTGCTTGTCTGCACTGGCCCCAGGAGCTCCCAGAAAGGAGCCCAGCCCACTCTCCTGGTATGGCTCCTAGAGGTCAGGCACCTGGGGCGGGAAAGTATCTGTGGAAGAGGACAAAGCCCTGTGAGGGAAGGGCCTGTTGCTCAGCCTATGGCTTCCCTGGCTTTCCTCAAGGTAAGATTTGGTCCCCCTTCTCCCCATCTCTTCAGGAAGGAAGCAGAACATCAGACCTCATCTTACTAAAGCTCAGGGGGAAATGCTAGGCAGGATTTCAGCAAGGTTTTCAGGAAAAACAATCCCAAGCTATCTTTATGGACAAAATGGACAGATATCAGCTTAATGAAAGTAAAGAGGGATAGATTTGGGGCTAAGTGACAAAGAATCGCGATAAAAAGACATGTCAATCCTTATCCTTCTTAAACTGTCTACAGCCTTTGAAGCTGTTTATCACCTTGTCCCCTTGTACAGTCTCTCCTCTCTGGCTTTTCACGGTTCCTTCTCCTGGTTCTCCTCTCCATTCAGCTGTTTCCTCTCAGTCTTCTTTCATGGTTCTCCATCCACTTCATGTCCACACTGAAGCTCTGCCGCAATCCCACTGGCTCCCATGGTCTCAATTGTTAGCACTCTCTGGCTGATCTCCAGATGTGTCTCTCCAGTCCCAACCTCTGTCCTGAGATTTCACCTCATGGATCTCACGTGCATTTCTGCTTCTCCAAATGCTTCGTGATTATCATGAATTGCATCCCTCAAATTCAAGTCCAAAGTCAAAGTCATCCTCTTTAACCTCCAAGACCATTCCTCTTTCAGACTTGCATATCACTGTCAAAGGTTCCCCCATCTTCCCACATACTCAGGGTCACAAACTTGGCGTCATCCTTGACTCTTCCCTTTTTTCACCCTCATATCCCATCTGTTCCCAAGTCTTGTCATTTCTAACTTGACTCCTGACTCCCTACTCTAACCTTAACCCTAAATGCCTCCTGACTCTAACCCTAACCCTAATACCCATCTATTCAATCATACGACCCCAACTCCTCTCTAAATACATACCCCTCTCTTCAATCATACAACCCTAGCTCTAGTTCAGGGGTTTGACACTTCTTACCTGGACTATTGCAACAGCTTTCTGGTTAGTCTGTATGCTTCAAATTTCTTTCTATTTCAGTCCATCCTCCATTTTTCTTCAAAGGTGATTTTTCTAAAATGTAAATCCTTTCTCACTCAATGAATCCCAGAAGCTGCCGCCTATTACCTTCGGTGTTAAATATAAAATCTTCTGTCTGGCTTTTAAAGGCCTTCAGAACATGTCCCCTTGCCATCTTCTCAAACTTTACTCCCCTCTAACCACAATCCAGCTATACTGATCTGCCGTAGTCCCTTCAATGCAACACCCCATTTCTCATCTCTGGGCAATTTCTCATCCCTGTAATGCTCTTCCTTCACATCTCTATCTTGTAAGTTTTCCTGGATTCATGAAGAGTCAGATTAGATTTCACCATCTGCAGAAGACCTTGCAGACCTGCCCTTTCAAGTTGCCGTCCAAGTACTCGGTATATACCTTAAAGGTGCCTAGTTATGTACTTGTTGGTTCTCCCATTAGACCAGCAGTTCCTAAGTGGAGAAGGGACATCTGAAAACTCCTGTTCTACAGAAAACCTAAACCATTAAGATGCAATTGATATGGATAAATGTCAAATTCTACATCAGGTTCAAAAAATAAATTGCCTAAGTACAAAATGAAGAAGGTCTGACTAGCCAAAGGTCTTTGTGAAAAAGATCCCGACATTCTAGGGGGATTCAAGCCTATTGTGAAATTCACACTTGACATAGCAGTTCCCTCTCATTCCTCACCTCCAAAAAAGCTAATTCAAGTTGAGACACAGCCCTCAGAATGAAGAAGATTAGTCCTCTTGCCCTCTGCCCTAAAGAAATCCATCCAGAATGGATTCTACTTTAGAGTTATATAAGAGGAAGGCAATTGATAAATTGGAGTAAGTCCAGGGGCAAGCAATGTGGATGGGGAGGGGATTGGCAATGATGACATATGAGAATAATTGATGTTTAGTCAGGAGAAGAAAAAAATCTTCTCAACTGTTCTCTTTTGGTATTCCAGGATTGTCCTGAGGTATAGGGATTGCTTTGTTTTGCTTGGCCCTGGAGGATGGAATCAGGAATAATGGGTAGAAGTTAGAGGCAGGGTTAGGCTTGATGTAAGAAAAGCCTTCCTGGTGATTCGAACGGTAGAATGGGCAGCCTCGGGAGGTTATGGATTCTTCCCGTTTCAAGGGAAGCATTTTTTCCAAGTGGGATGAGTGCTTATCAGGTATATAGCAGAGGCAGATTCTCGTTCAGGTATGGGTTAGTTCCTTCCAGCTCTGAAATTTTGTGATTTTGGGGGGGTTCGGCAAGAAGCCGAGATCAGTTGCATGTGAGGGGTCCAGGGACACTGGCACTGCCGGTGGGAAGATGAGAGTGGTGGCCAGTGCCCACTTAGCCCCCATGGAGAAGGGAGGGTCTCTGTAGTCAAGGATGATTCCGCTGTATATGGTCAGACGTCTGAGGCATGAAGGGAAAAAAAGCTTGCCTCATATGCTTAGGAACAAGCCCATTTCTGGGGAAAACCTTGGTTTCCCAGACAAGTAAGTAGTTCTATCAACTAGCACAAACCAGAAAGACCTGGTTTCCCAGAAATAGGCCAAAAAATGGAGACCTGACTCCTTCTGCAGCTGTCCCTTAATATATAACAGGTCATGGCCAGGCTCCCAGGGGCAGGAAGGGTCAAGCTGCACCTTGTCTATGTCTGTAGGTAGAATGGGGGCCATGCCACCTTCCGATGCTCTGAGAGCCCTGGAGGGAGGGAGGCCAGTTTTAGGCTGAAGTGTGCAGAGAGCCGCTTAACTGGTTTAGCTTTTCCTCCCCCTGCAGGGAGAGGGCAAGAAGCCTGGTGACTGCGTCTGTGTAAGGACATACTGCTCAGGGGGCAGCAGTCTCAGAGGCACAGCAGAATTCTGGAACCCAGCTGGCTGAGGCTCCGCAGAGACATCTGACGGAAAGGTCTCTGCAGCCCTGCAGTCTGATGGAGTCTAGGATGAGTAACGGAAGCCTCTTCTGCCCAAGGTGTATTAAATATGAATGCGGGTCCTTGCAAATGGTAATTTGTGAGGGGTCAGAGACACTGATGGGAGAAAAACAAGTGGTTGGACAGAGAGGGATGAATATAGAGAGAGATGATGGGGAAGGCCAGGAAACAGTGCAGGGAAACAGGCCGATGAGGACAAAGGAGAGGGCTTTGGTTCATTTGGATGGGGAAGGGCAGACAGAAGATAGCCGGGCTGGCCACTTCACACAGGCACGCCAAGGGGACATTTCTAAAGGGAACGGAGCTTAGGGGCAGGAAGGGAATCTCAGCCTCTCGGGTATATGGTGGCCGATGGGGGAACTGATAAAAAAAGAGCCAAGGACAAAGGTTATAGTTCATTATACCTGAAATTTAAGGCAAAAGGGCTTCAGTGATAGGGACAGAGAAGTCGGCCTGAAAGGCTGGCTTGAGCAGCAGGGAGGGACAAAAGGGATAGAAAAGAAGAAAGAAGATAACCGAAATTTGTTTTCATCTGATTCAGTTGGACTATGTTGCATTTTTGCTGTAACTGCCTTGTATGTGCTATTCCTCCCGCTCTGAAACAGTGAATGAAATGGGAGAATTACCGCAAGCAGGAAGGCAGGGCAACTGAGCTCTTGGGCTGGACTGGGAGCAGCTGCTGCTCACAGCCCTAATGAAGATAGTCGTTTTTCTACCTCTCTGAGGCAGCAGATGAAAGCAAGCCTCTAGGTAGTGGCAGGCTAGCCCATTCCACTGTGGTGCAAGATTGTGTGTTTTGGATGGAGAAAGAGCCAGATGGGGCCTCTCAGAGGAAGAACGAGGAAGGGGGGTTCTGGGTGACTGTCCCAACTTGTCCATATTTATCTTCCCTCTGTGGTGTAGGTCCCTGAGGACCATCCCACGGGGCCGTGCTGTGAGCTGCCTGAGGTCTTAGGCAGAATACACAGAGGAGCAGAGCATGATGTCTGCGCATCTGAAGGCAAATGCCAGCTGGGTCCTCTACCGTAGCCTCTGAATCTCTCCTGATTCTTTGCAGCTGCAAGACATTGGCCCAGAGGGCTCATGGGATCCAGGGGGTCAGAGGTCAGAGGGTTCTGACTAGGAAAAGGTATGGAGCTGGATGGCAGTACCATAGCCGTCATCTAGAAAGTTAGTCCCTTTGGGGGTATATGGGGAATTACTGTCTGAGGGGACCTTTCAGCTTGTCCATCTTGACCTCGTTCCCTGAAGGTTCTTAAGTATTTTATCAGCCCTTTTATGCCTTACCTGCCCCAGATAAGAACCTTCTCTTTTTTCTGAGGAAACTGGTTCACAACTTTTATTCTTGGTTCAGTCAGAACATACAAACATAAATGGCAGCCTGACTGGAGGATCTCCCCAACACATTTCCCTCAACCTATTCTGTTTCTTCCTGATATTATCTGTGTTCCTGACCTTTTTCTACTCCCCTTATTCACCAAAGATCTTCAGGGAGAAAAGGGGGAGAATAAGAAAGGGAAGAAAAAAAAGAATGGAAAAAAGAGAAAGGGAGGAGGAAAAGAGAAAAGAATGGAGGGAAGAAGGAAGAGACGAAGTGGAAAGGAGGGAAGGGAGGAGGAAAAGAGAAAGAAAGGATGGAAGGAGGAATGGATTGAATAGGAGGGAGGAAGGAAAAAAAGAAGAGGGGATGGGACAAGAGAAAGGAGGAAAGGAAGACCTAAAGGAAAGAAAAAGAGATAAATGAGAAAGGGAATAAAAGAACACCAAGAAAAGAGGAAAGGATAGAGGGAAGAAAGAAGAAAAGGGAGAGAATGAGAAGGGGAGGAAGGGAGAATAGGGATGAAGGGAATGAGAGAAGGAAGAAGAAAAGAAGAGAGGTTGAGGTAGGAGAAAAGAAAGAGGGAATGAGAATAGGAAGAGGAAAATGGAAGGAAATAATGAGGAAGGGAAGGAGAAAAGAAGTGAAAAGGGAAGGAAAGGGGAGAGAAGGTGGGAGAACAGGTAGGAAGAGGGAAAAGGGGAAGAAAGAAAGGAGGAGAAAAGGAAGAGAGAAGCAGGCAAGGAGGGGCTCTCACCCAACAGTGCAGCAGAGGGATGGATGCCTCTGGATTGGAGGCAAGGCTGTCAGCTCCTGCTCTGGGACAGCCTTCCAGACCCCTCCACTGCCACTCCCCCCCACTGGCCCAGCCAAGCACAAAGCAGACAAATAAAACACCGCCTCACCGGAGACAGCTTTATCTTGTTGATCGGAAGTCTGCCAGCCCAATTTATGATTGAACATAAGATCCCCAAACCTGAATTTATGCCATGTCGTATAACGAGAGGTCAATGAGATTAAAAGTGTGTTTGTGAGGGAGCTCCAAGCTCTGCAGCCTGGCCTTTCTGGGGAAAACTGCCTCCAGAACCTTGGCCCATCTTTGCCCCCAGCAGGGTGGCCCCGGAGCCGGCCTGGGCCCCCCACTGCGGAAACCTCCTTCTTCCTCTCCTGGCCCCCATTTTCCTCCCAGGATCCTGGGATCTCGCCTGGGATGCCTGGCAGAACTGAGAAGACACTTTGGGGGCCTGGGTCAGGGTACTGAAGGATGCTGGAGTTGGGCCAAAGTTGAGCACCAAGGAGAGCTCCTAGGTCTGGTGGCCCATAGGTCACAGACTGGCCTTGGGGGCGGGGTCTGAGACCCATCTGCTCCTTGACTTGTAGAGCCCTAGACTGAGAGAAGGAAGACAGGATGTGTCCAAGGTGACCCTGCAAATCAGTGGCCAAGCCAGGACTGGGGCCCAGCCTCCCTGGAGAAAAAACTCTGGTCCCTTCCCCTCCCCCAGTACAGAATGGAATCATGGACTTGAAGTCAGGAAGACTAGGGCTTCAAATCCCTAACACAGACACTTTCTATTAATGTGACCCTGGGGAAGTCCCTTAATCTCTCTCAGCCTCAGTTTACTCATCTGTAAAATGTATCTTCCAGCTCTGAATCTAGAGTTTTAGGAGAGCAGGTCTGTGATGTCCCACGGTAGGGGTCACTGCTGTTCTTCCTGCCCAGTCCAGCAAAGGGTCAGGGGAAGGAGGGCGCAGGAAAGATACTGAGGACGAGTTGGGTGACTGATTAAGAAGTCTTTCCTGTAAGCCCAGTCCCACCCTTTAGTGGCTGTGCCCTTCCTAGCTCCTGGAAATCAGAATCTGGGGGGAGACCCTCACCGTCTACATAAGAGGGGGACACACTAGGTCTCTCAGAACCAGTTTTGGGATCACTTGGAAGGGATCTCCAACCCCTTCCTTTTACAGAGGAAGGCTGAGGTTGAGGAAGTTAGGGGACCCAGCCAAGATCACACAGATAGAGTCAAATGGGATTGACTCCAGGGCCACTGGAGCTTTCCACGGTAGGATGCCTTCAGTCTCCGAGGAGAGGGGAGCACTCCCCTGATTCCCCTTTGTGAGAATGCACCTTTCATTGCCTGACATAAGAAAAATGGCGGGGAGGTGCTAAGCCCTGGGCTGACTCGCCGCCTTCCTCACCTGGTTTCATTCCTGATTTGAAATAGATAAAAAAAGAGATAAATGAGAAAGGGAATAAAAGAACACCAAGAAAAGAGAAAAGGATAGAGGGAAGAAAGAAGAAAAGGGAGAGAATGAGAAGGGGAGGAAGGGAGAATAAGGATGAAGGGAATGAGAGAAGGAAGAAGAAAAGAAGAGAGGTTGAGGTAGGAGAAAAGAAAGGGAGAGAATGAGAATAGGAAGAGGAAAATGGAAGGAAAGAATGAGGAAGGGAATTTGAGACACTCCCACTCCCCACTCCCAATTTGAGAGCTGGGGGAGAGCTCAGCAACATCTATTTCGTGCCCCCCCTCGTCCCAGAGAAATCTCCACGCTAACGTGCCCAACAATGGGTATCCAGCTTTTGGATACCCTCCAAAGCAGCCTCCAAAGTGGGGGACTCGCCAGCTCTTGAGGCAGCCCAGCTCCACCCTTTCCGGGTCCCCAGCCCCCCATCCTCCAGCGTCTAGTGCTGGGGCCCAGTCTTCGTGGCCAGGTGGTAACAGGTCAGAACCGCAGCCGGGCTTGAGACCCAGGTCTCCCGTGACTGGGACCCGTCGCCCCCTTGGGCCAGATTAGGCCAGTCAGTGGATTCGGGAAGCCCTGAGTTCGGATCCCGCCGCATACACTCACTGGCTGCGCTGCAATTTGGGAAGGATGGAAGGGGAGGGGGTGTCACTGACTTCGGGGTTCCTTGCAGTTCTGAAATTTGGGGTTCTCTCTTTGGCCCATCCAGATGTGGACAAGCCGAGAATGGGCCAGTATTCCAACGGAAGGGACCTAGGAGCCCGGTTCTTTTCTTTCTGAGGATTCGAACCCGGGTCCTTTGGATGGCGCTGTTGGCAGCATCAGATTGGGGGGAGGCCCAGGAAAGGGAAGGAAAAGACTCCCAGGGAGCGAGCTTGGGGGAGTTAGGACCAAAGCCAGGTGGCTGGCCCCACCTAGGCGAGGGGGGAGGGGAGGAGGCGCCCGGGCTCCCTGGCTTACTCTGCTCGGCTGGCGGCTGGGCGCCCCGCCAGCTCCCCGGCTCCTGGGGCCTGAGGTGGACCGGCTCCGGGATTTATACCCAGCAATCCCAGGAAAAGTACAGGCAGCCCGATCTGATTAGGAGCCGCTCACTCCCTGGCCGTGAAAAATTCGAGCAATAACTCGGGCCTGCCTTCCTGAGCTGGGCGGAGCCTTTCCCCCCTGCCCCCCACCCCCCTCCCGCCGCCACCGCCGCGGGGTGATCGAGGCCCCGAACATAACTTATTAGCGCCTTATCGCTCTGCCCGCCACCGCCTCTGCTCCGGCTGCCAGGGATCTCCGAGCAGCCGCCGCCCCCTCCGCCCCCGCCCCGCTTTTGCCGCAGAGAAATTGGGGGGGCGGGGGATCCGGCTTTAATTAGCAGCCCCCTGGAGCGCAGGGCTAACGACCTCACTCCCTGACAGCCGGGGAGAGACGGAGCTCCCCCCTCCCGGCCTCCCCTTCCCGGTCCGCCCACCCACCCGGCAGGCAGCCACTGACAGACAAGCCCCGAGGGCAGGCATGGAAACAGGATGCTGTCTCCCCACAGGCATCAACTGCCTGGCCGGTGGGGCGTAATTGTGCGTGCGCCGGCCGTGGGAGTGCGGCTCTGGATGGGGGGGACGGGAGGGGGGGGCCCTCTGGCCAACGCAGGCTCAGCTTGTGTCTGGGCTCGCCCGCCGTGAGCACCCGCGTGCCCCGAGTGTGCAACCGCTCGGTGTGGACGCTCCTGGGGGGCGACGAGGTGTGCCCGCGGGGTGTGAGTGCGCGTGACCAGCCTGTGCCTGCAATTAGGCTCGTCGGGCCTAGCTGCCCGATAGGAGGGTGTAGCCCAGCTCGCCGCTGTAAATGAGTGGGGGGCCCTCGCTGGGGGGGGGGAGCGCGCGTGGGCCCGGCGGATACACCCGTGCTGAGGGTGGGACTGGAGCATCCCCCCTGCTGGGTACGCGTATCTGCTGTGTCCGGATGTACCTGGGCTGTGTATGGGGGGCCGTATGTTTGTACCTCCGCCGGGGAGCGCGGCTCTGTGCTCCCCACTCACTGAGACTGGGAGGTGCTGTGGAGGACGGGAGAGCGGGAGGGGTCCCCGTCTCTGCAGGGGTGGGTGGGAGGCGGGGGAGAGGGTGGCCCAGGCCGGGCCCCCAGGATTCCCGGGGCCTGGAAGTCTAGGGTTTGACACCTGCTTGGGTGGGCAAAGGGAGGGAGCGAGTCTCGTAGACCCAGACTGGCGAGCACCCCTGGCTGTCAGCGGCTGCTCCGGCCCAAGTGGTGATTAAGGTAATTGCAGTAATTACGGTAATTGTTCCTCCCTCCCCCACAGCTCAGCCGCCCCGGGCTGTGGGGAAGGGGGAGAGGGAGGGATGGATGAGGGGAGCGACTCCGGGAGGCCCAGGCCTTACTGGGCCGGGGCGGGGGATGGGGGGGGGGGGGGGGGGAAGAACGGGGCCAGCCAATTGGCACGTGAGGCCTGATGTTGACATGTCTGTTTCACATCAAGTGCGTTCCATGACCCAGAGGACTGACTTGTAGCCGGGAGCAATGGGCCTCCCGGCCCGTCAGGCACCTCCGCGGGGTGTCGGAGGTGGGGGAGGGGAGGAAAAGGGGGAGGAAGGGAGCGGGGAGGACGTGGATCCTGAGCAGCTGAGACTAAGCCCCCCCTCCACCCCACAAACCCTCGCTGGGCTTTGGGCCAGCACACCCACACAGGGCAGGACTTGCCGCGTGGGAGGGAGGCGCCCCCCCCTCCACGTCCTTCCTGCCCCAGCCTCAAACCCGACCTCCCGTCCCCTGACCCATCCCTCCCCCCCTGCCCCTCCCCTGATTCCCCAAGGTGTCATTAAATGTCCAAAACTGACGCCACCCCTTCCCCCGGGAACCCCCCCCCTCTACCCCGGCCTCCAGAGGCCCACACACACACACACACACACACACACACACACACACTCACACGACGCCGGCTCTAACCCTCTCCCTGAACTGAAAGCGGACGGCCAAAGCATCCATCAGAAAAAATTGCGCCGTCCTGGGGCCGGAGAGGGAGGGCCGAGCCGGCTCCACAAGCTTTCGCCCCCCCTTTTCGGGACCCCGAGGGGAGGGACGACAAAGGGACAGCGTACCCAGGGCGGGGGTGGGGAGCTGGCCAGGGGGAAAAGGTTGGGGTGGGGGGAGAGAAGAGGGGGCGTGCGGGGGGAGGGGAGGAGACGGAAGCCTTACCGGGGTAGGGAATGGGGACGTTTATTGGGGGGGGGGCTCACTGCCGGGAGGAAAGGGTCGTTACTAGGGGACGGAAACATTGTTGAAAGGAGGGATCTTCGCTGGGGGAGGGAGAGGGGGTCTGTGCTGAGAAGGACGTTTCTTGGGGAGGGGTGTGTGGTGGGGAAAGAGACTTAGTGAGGCTGTTGGGCGTCGCAAGGAAGGGGGAGCCGGGCCGTGGGTAGAAGGGGGAATCTCTGACGGGAGGCTGTCATTCATTTCTGGCGGGAGGCGGGGCGGGGAGGCTTGTCCCGGAAAGAGCCGAGTCTGTGGGCGATGAAGTCGGCCCTGTGCCCGCGGTTTGCGGACTGGCGGCCCCGCACCCGAAGCGGGGGCGCCGGGGAACCGCCAGCGGACGGGTTTCAATTATCGCAGCTGCTGCGGCTCCCCACACCCTCCCGGCCCCGGGCCCGGCGCCCACGCCTGGCCGACCCAGAGGAGCCGCTCCGGGGACGGGGCGGGAAGGGCGGGGGGCTGAGCCTGGGTCTCGCCCTCTCAGTACTGTGTGCATGTACTGTGAGGGCAGCGGGGCCAGGTGGGGAGAGAGGCCGGATTTAGGAAGCCTTGCAATAAATCCCCTTTGCTTTCTCGGGGCTTGACTTGTCTCATCTAGTAAATGGGAATAATAGCGCCGGGAAATCTGGGGTTCTGGAGTCGTGGCCTTCACACACACTTGCTGCTAGACCCCGGACTAATCACATACCCCCTCCCCCCGCCCCCATGGCAGCTCTCTGATGCGAGAATTTTCGGATTAGGAGCCGTTCTGCTTAGTGGAGGGAGGTTCCACTTGTGGAGATCCCTACCCTGAGACAACCAGAGGCTATTCGTTCCTTTTCTGCCCTCCCCCCTCCCCAAGGTTTATTGGGAGTTTCTAAGAAAGTAGCACAGCTGAGTGCATTGCACACCTTAAAGTGCTGCTATGATGGCCTCTTGTTACTGCTGCTGTTGTTGTTGTTATTATTTTGGGTTGGTCCCGTTTTCCTGATGAAGGAGCGGAAGAAACCTCCACTACTGCTACAGATGCTGAACCAGAGGAGTCGCTTGGGCCTTGGAGAGAGGAAAGGACTTATCCAGAGTCACATGGTCAATAAGTGTCCCAGAGAGGGCCTTCCGGAGCACTCCAAGCTCCCTTCTCTGAGGAGGGCAGTAATTAGTGGTGGTGTTGAGGCTTGAGTGTGTGGGGACATTCAGGAGAGACAATGAGAGGCTTGGGAAGGAGCCCCTCCCTGGCCCACATAACCCCCCCCACACACACACATGTCAGCCACCACCATCTATCTGTCTGTTTATACTTCCCTGTCCATGCACACTCCCAAACACCCACAAGGGGACCGGATCTGGACACCTTCAGGTAAGGTCCAGAACTGGGGGCACCCAAGATCAAGGCCCTGGTCCAGCCTGGGCCTCCAGTCGCTTCCTATCTTCTGGACCTAAAGAGGCTGTTCCTGCCTCACCCCTGGCAGTGGAAGGCTAGACCTTCATATCGGGTGATCCCCTGGGATCCTTGGCTGGGCAGGGATCTCAGGCAGCCTGATGGTTCGGGACAGACCCCAGCTGGGGATTAGCCTGGGGGGTGGGGAGAGCACCAAGCCAGCAGGGGGCTGTTTACAGTCCCAGGGAGCCAGCCTCCTTTCAAGCCCCAGATAATTGTTTTATAACTACAGATGGGCCTTCTTTGATACTCATAATCACTGATCTTAGGAGAACCCTTTCAGATTTACAAAACGGTTTACATGGTAACTCATCTGATCCAAACAAATCCACAAGGTGTTATTACAGCTGAGGATTTTTATTTTGCAGATGGAAAAACTGCCGAAGGGAACCGGAGTTGGCCCGGAATCATTCAGCCAATAAGAAACAGAAGATTGACCCCAGATCTTCCCGACCCCTGAACAACACTATCCATTATGCAGCCCTGCCTCATTTTACAGCTCACCCCAATTGTTCAGATGAGGAAACTGAGGCTCAGAGACTCCTCCGGCTCAATCCAGTATTCTTTCCCATGGAGCAGACCACCTCTCCTCCGTGAGATGTTTTCTGTAAATCAAATTTCTGTATATCAAATCCCATTTCCTCACTGACTTGCATTATCAGATCAGCACTATGCTTCCCTGGAGAAGGAGAAAGGAGTAGCCCTCCAAAGGTAATAAAATCAATTTAAAGAATGAAAGTCTTTTAAAATATCCCGGTTAAAGGAAAGAAGAAAGACAAGTTGGGATAGTGGACGAAGGTATTGGAGTCTGGAAGTTGTGGCCCTTTCTAACGGTTTTCAAAGTGTGGGCCAAAAGATCCCGGGGGTCTCTGAAACCCTTTCAAAAGGCCTCCAAACCCCCAATTAGTTTTATTTCTAATACAATAGACATCTATAAGTCTAACCCACAAAATCAAAAACTCTTTGGACAGATTCTCAATGATTTTGAATAGTGGGAAGCAGAGTTTGAGAACCACTGTTCTAATCCATATTAACCATGTGCACCTGGGTAAGTGACTTCACCTCAAAATCTCCCTGGCAAATCTCTCCATGCTAAACTACAGCTCAATAGCAGATCTGCATCGGGGAGGAGTTTCCAGAGTAGAAATTCTCCTTCTTCTCCTTCACAAATGGAGTCACAGACCCCGTTTGAAAGAATAGTCGAGATAAGAAAATCCAGAAGATGAAGTTCTGCAGAGGAAGATTCTGCAATCTAAACAAAGATGATTCTGAAAGGCGTCAACAGAAAAATACATTTTAAGTTCTTTCTGTTCGCAGCGGGAAGGGTTGTGGACCAACAGTCATATTCACACAGTTGGGAGTTATTGCTTAACTGTTTTCAAGGGAATTGATTCTGTGGGCTGGGAGTCGTTTTTTGAAGGGACGATTGGATTGGTGGGTTGAGGGTCATTTGGGCCTGGTTAAGAAGTTTCTGTTCTGTCCAAACAAAAATATATATGGAAAAATAATAACAATAATGCAAATATTAGCATAATTTGGGAGTCAGGGCAGCTAGGTGGACAGCCCCTGCTGCCAATAGTCATATAAATAGATAGCATCTTCATGCATGGAGAAGCTGGAGCTCTAGGCTGGTGTTTAGGCAGCTACAGTACATAGATGGGTGTATTGCAGGGAGAGAGAATGAAGAGATATGGCTCTTTTGGTAGTTCTGGGGATGTCATGTTCCCGGCTAGCTTTATTTTCCAGTCCCCTTTCCTTAGGGTAAAAATGTGGAATGAGGAAAATAATAGAACCCCTTGGGTTGCAGCCTGGCTCAGTTATTTATGTCTGCAAGCTCTTGGGAAGGCCCCTTAATCTTTTGGAACCCCGATTCATCATCTGGAAATTGAAAAGTGGGAGCAGATGGGTTTTTTTAGTTCTAAATCTATGATTCTAGGATTTTTCGGTTGTGAGTTTCTCCGGGGGTATTGGCTGATGGACCCATAGTGAGAGTCGGCCGGGGTCTCAGAGACTACAGCACAGTCAGACAAAGGAATTACATCTCAGCAATGTTTTTAAAGCTCTTCTCGGGTGCATCGGAAATCTTGGCATCCCGACAGCAAGTAGCAACGGTCGCTCTGTTGTTGTTGTTGTCCGTCTTGTCATTTAGAAGGACAAACCACAGGGATGGCTTGGACTGGAGACGTCTGTTCAGTTCGCCCATCCAGCGCTCCCCATTCTTGTTCTTTATCCACTGGCAGCCCTGCTGAAAACTAGGCCAGCGTGCTGAAGGAATGGCCAGGGAGGGCAGCAGAAGTGCAGGGGACCTCAGAGGCCATCTTGATGTGGCTAGAATGGTACAAGAATCCTCTTCTGCAACATCCTTACCGAGTGGTTATCTAGCCTCTACCTGAAGGCTTTCAGTGATCTCCCAAGACCGCTTCTTGTTCTTTGGGGCAGCTTCAACTGTAATGAAGCGATTGCTTACACCACAGAAGCCAAATGCCACAAAAGTTAACTGTAATTGAGAGATATTTAACCCTAATTAATGATTAATTAGTTTAATTAGCAATACTCCCAAATGCCAGCCGATTAAAATTGTAATTGGGAAATATTTAGCAAGACAAATAAAAATACAATAGAATACAGATAATGCTGATGTGTGGTTTTCCTAGTCAATATGGGGACTGCTAGGTGGTGAAATAGATGAGGGGCAGGGGGGCTGAAGTCAGGAGAACTGGAGTTGGAATCAGCCTCTGATACTTCCTGGCTGTAGGATCCTGGACAATTCACTTAACTCTGTGTGCCTCAGTTTCCTCATATGTAAAATGAGCTGGAAAAGGAAATGGTAAAACAAGTCAGTATCTTCTCCAAGAAAACTTCAAATGGGGTGGCGAAAGTGGGATTCAACAACAACCACAAAGTCAATAATGCATCCTAGAGGAATCTTACCTTCTAATTGTGTTTGACTTCACTGACTGACCCCAAGCTGACATGGTTCTTTCTACTGAAGGTACCTCACTCTGCCCTCTGAAGGGGAGCAGACCAAGGCTGATTCCTTTTCCCTGGGACATCCTTATGTCTCTGCTGCTGCCCTAATCAATCTTCTCTTCTCCAGGAAAAGTATTTCCAACTCCTTCAGCTGATTCTCATAAGACAAAATCTCAATATTCTCCATCTTTTTTGTTGCTGTTCAATTTATGAATGTTCTTCCTCAGATATGGAGCCCAGAACTAAACACGTGTTATAAATATGGTCTGAAAGAGACTAGACGTTGGACTTTACCCTTCTCTGGTCCTGGGCAGTGTGAAGGTGAAAGATACTGTCCAAGAGAGCCAAGGCCTAGGGTGAGGGTCCAGAGAGCTGGTCATTGTGGGCCAGGAGGGCAGGGAGGCCACCCAGAAATGCTCCCCTGATTTTAAACTTCATGAGCCAATTATCCTCATGTCCTGTAGCATCCGGGCTTAATGGACTGGCAAGTATTTCCATTATAAGCCCGAGTCCTCAAGTGTTTATTACTCAACTATAAAAACTAGCCTGGATCGACCCTGCGTATGAGGTTCCCTTCGGCACCTAGAGTAAGGGCTGTTGGTCTAGGGACCGCTAAGGTAATATCAGAATTTGCCTATCGGGTGCCTCTCTCTGACTACTGGGGACTGGGTCATCCTACCCTACACAAAGAGCTAGATCCCATAGGAAACTCCACCCTACCCCACTCTTCAAATGTGACTTCCAATCTACTTTTAACCTCAGTCAAGTCCCATCTCTTAGCTCTGCCAACTGACCTCCCTTTAAGCCTCAGCTAAAATCCCACCTTCTCCAGGAAGCTTTCCCCCACTCTCTTTAATCCTAGGGCCTTCCTCTATGTCAATTATTTCCTATTTTTCCTGTATAGAGCTTGTTTGTAGATTTCTGTTTTCATGTTGTCTCCCATGTTAAGCTCTTTGAGGACTTTGAGGGACTGTCTTTTGCTTTCTTTTTTATCTCCAGTTCTTAGTATAGTATAGACCTGCCCCCCCCCAAAAAAAAATAGGTGCTTACTAAATGTTTATTGATAGATCTCTTGTTAAATCATTTTTTCAGTCTTTTTGTGATTCCTTTACAGGTTTTCTTGGCAGAGATACTGGAGTGGTTTGCCATTTCCTTCTCCAGGTCATTTTATACATGTGGAGACTGAGGCAAATAGCATTGAATGACTTGCCCAGGATCACACAGCTGGGAGGCTGAGGTTGGATTTGAACTCATGAAGATGATTCTGCCTAATTATGATTCTGGCACTCTATCCACCTTACCTCAGTTTTCTCTTCTTTAAAATGGAAGGGAATCCTAGTAGATAATTTATGAAATTTGTGTTGATACCCATCAGTTAGGGAAATGACTATTATTTATTATTATGGTATTTATTATTATAAATTATGGTATATGAATATAATGAAATATAATTATTTTGTAAGAAATGATGAACAGACTGGTTTCAGAAAAGCCTAAAAAGACTTATGCTGATGCTAAGCAAAGTAAGCAGAACCAAGAAATTGTACACCGTGACAACAAGATTATGGGATGATCAACTGTGATGGACTTGGTTCTTTTCAACAATGAGGTGAATCAAGGCAACTCAGATAGACTGTGATGGGAAGTACCATCCGCATCCAGAGAGAGAACTATGGAGACTGAATGGGAATCAAAGCATAGTGCTTTCCCTTTTTTTTTGTTGTTGCTAGTTTGCTTGTTTGTTTGTTTTTTCTTTTTTTGTGGAACACAAGGTATTGCAAAGATGAATGTTGAAAACGATTTTTGCATGTATTCGGAAAAATAAAATACTATCAAAAAGTCAGAGAGATTAGATTATGTTGATTTCTCAGCTTTGCCTCCACTTTTACTTGCATGTCACTAAATGAAACTGGAGAAAATCATAAATCTGTGGCGACTGGGACCACAACAAATTTATGTTATTTAATCTCAACTGGGCTCTCACTGCAGTAAGGCAAAGCTTTTACACCTCCCTAATTGAGTTAGTGTCTCACTCTCTGTATGACTCTTCCTAACCTTTATATCCTTCCTCAAATCTCCCATGGTTTCCCCCAGTATCCAGCTGAGAGTCCTGGCCCATATTTTTACTGATAAAATTCAGGTCACTTTGAAGAGCTCCCTCTTCCTCTCTCCTGTCTTTTTCATCTCACATCATGCAGATGATTTCTGCTACTTCACAGTCCGTCTCACATGATGAAGTGGCCTTTTTCCTTGCAAAAACTAATCCCTATGCCAGCTCAAAGGATCCTATTCCTTCCCACCCTCTCTAGTTAGTTGTCCCCTTTGTTATTCCTATTCTCTCATTTCTCTTTTATTTCTCCCTACCTACTCTTTACTGCCCACAAACACATTAATGGCTGAGCTGGCCTTAATTTGGTTGTTTTGGGATTTTTTAAAGTTCTAAATTCAGTTAGGGTTGTTTAGACAAACACCTATTCCTTCTAGCTAAGTAGCTAAATGATGCTGGGCTTGGGATTAGGATAGACCTGAGTTCAAATCTGGCTGTGTCATCCTGGGCAAGTCAGTTAACCTTAAAATGCCTCAGTTTCTTCATTTGTAAAATGGGAATTATAATAGCACTCACTTCCCAGAGTCACTATATGAATCAAATGAGATAATTTGTAAAACATTTAGCACATTGCCTGATACATAATACTATGTAAATATTAACTATTTTATTATTATTTTTATCATTATGCTTATAATATGTTCATCCTCCTTTTAATCTCCAGGAGAAGTCTGTTTACAATAGATGCCTTCATTTCTTTTCCTCTCATTGTCTTCTTGACTCTCTAGTCTGGCATTTGACCTCATTATTTAACTGAAACTGATCTCTCCAAAGTTACCAATGACCTCTTAATTGTCAAATGTTTTGCTCAGTCCTCATTCTCCTTGACCTTTTTGCAGCCACTGACCAAGTTGCTCATCCTCTCCTCTTTGATATTCTCTGGGTTTTCAGACTACCCACCCCCCTTTCTGGTTCTTCTTCTCCCTTTCTGACCACTCACCTCAGTCTCAAGTCACACTAACCAACCGTGTTTCTCCCCCAAGGCTCTGTCCTGGATCCTCTTCTCTCTTCATACTATTTTATTTTGATGATTGGTTCCCTTGCATCCAAATATCATTTTTATACTCATGATTCTCAGATCTACTTATCCAGCATTATTTGCCTGCTGACCTATTTCTTTTTTTTTCTTTTCTTTATTTTTTAATTTAATTAATTTATTTCTTCATTTTTTATTTATTTTTAAATACAGATTGCTTTATGAATCATGTTAGGAGAGAAAAATCAAAGCAAAAGGGAAAAACGACAGGAGAGAAGAAAAAAAGAAAAAAGACGTGAACATAACCTGTGTTGATTTACATTCAATCTCCATTTCTTTTTCTGGATGCAGAGGCATTTTCTGTCCAAAGTCTACTGGGATTCCTTGGATCCCTGAACCACTGAGAAGAACCAAGTCTTTTATAGTTGATACATTGCATATTCTTGCTGTTATTGTGTACAACGTATTCCTGGTTCTGCTTGTTTCCCTCAGCATCAGTTCATGTAAATCTTTCCATGCCGACCTATTTCTAATAGCCAATCGGACGTCTCAAACTAGATATCCAGTAGACATCTTGAAGTCAACACATCCAAAATTGACATTATCCCCCAAGAAGTTTCTTCTTAACTTTCTTATTATCAAAGGCTTCAAAATCCTCCCAGTCACTAATCCTCCCAGAAATCCAGTTCATCCTCAGCTGCTGTTTTCCTTACCTCCTAATGTTCATCTACTTCCAAGGAAGGTCTGTTGATTTCACTTTTGCATCATCTCTCAAATATACCCCCTTCTATCCTCTGATATTCCCTCCACTCTGATGCAGATCCTCTCCACCTCACACCATGACTCCTGCTGGTGGGTCTGCCTGCCCTAATTCTCTCCTCACTTGGAGACCATTATCCATTCAGACATGGAAGTGATCTTCCAAAGTGCATGTCTAACCACAGCACCCTCCTGTTTCATATACTCCATTGACTCCTACTAACTGAAGGCTTTTAGAGTCATTCATAACTTGGGCCCTTCTTCCATTTCCAGTCTTATACCTCATATAACATCTTTGATCATTCACAGATCCAGTGACTCTGGTCTGCCTGCTATTTCTAGAACAAGACACTCCACCGAGTCCATTCCCATGCCCGGAATTTTTCTCTCCTCATCTCCTCCTGACTTGCCCTGGATCTCAGTCAAAATCTCACCTTCTACAGGAGCCTTTCCCAATTCTAATCCCTCTCTCTGTCCATTATCTCCAATTTATTCCATGAATATATTTTTGTGCATAGGTATAGACATGTGTCTTCTGTATTAGATTGTAAGCTCTTCGAGGGAAGAGACCATCTTTTGCCCTTTTTCTTGGTGTTTTATTTAATACCTGGGACCTAGCAAGTGCTTAATAAATGCTTGTTGAATTAATGCACTCCTGGTGGAGTTGTGAACTGATCTAACCATTCTGGAGAGCAATTTGGAACTATGTGTAAAGGATTATAACACCATGCAAACCCTTTGATCCAGCAATATCACTATTAGGTCAGTATCCCAAAGAAATCAGAAAAAAAGGGAAAGGACCCACCTGCTCAAAAATGTTTCGAGCATCTCTCTTTGTGGTAGCAAAGAATTGGAAATTGAGGAAATGCCCATTAATTGGAGAATGGCTGAGCAAATTATGGCATATAAATGTAATGAAATACTATTGTTCCATAAATGATGAGCAAGTGGATTTCAGAAAAACCTGGAAAGAGTTCTATGAACTGATATTGAGTGAACCAAGCAGAATCAGGAAAACATTGTACACAGGAACAGCAACATTGTATACGTATCAACTTGGCCAGACTTAGCTCTTTTCAGCAATACAATGATCTAAGACAACTGCAAAAGACTTATGATAGAAAATGTTATCCACATCCAGGGAAAGAACCATGGAGTCTGAAGGTAGACGGAAGCATGCTATTTTCACTTTTTTGTTGTTGTTATTTTTTCCCTTCTTGTGATTTTCCCTTTTCTGATTCTACTTTCTCGACACAACTAATATGGAAATATGTTTATTATGATTGTACATGTCTAGTCTATATCAGATTGCTGGGGGGGAGGAAGAAAAAAAGAAAATCAAAATCTTATAAAAGTAAATATCAAAAACTATCTTTACATGTAACTGGAAAAAGTAAAATACTATTAAGTGTGGGGGGATTGTTGAAATAATTTATACCTCCCCCCCAAAAATAAATAAAACCTTGTTGACTATAAGTGTCTGCTGCATGAATGAAAGTAACCAGAACTTTGTCTGCATCAGCCCCAACTACTAGTCATCCAGCCCCTGCTTGGAAACCTCCGGTGACAGGGAGCTCACTACTTCCTGAGAGGCCCACTTGGAAACAGTTCTCATTATTACGAAATTCTCCCTTCTTTAAGGAGATGACTCAGTAAGCATTCAGCAGGCCCAGTCCTGCTCCAGCTAGCCATAGTTTAGATGGCCCTTTAAGCAATTAAATGATCCTGAAAATGTATATTGGGAAGCCTTTGAGGCTCAGGACCTGAGGATGGAGAAATTAATGCCGGGAGGGAGGAATGGAAGAGAGGAGAAACTAGGAGGGAGACCCCGGACCTTCCTCCTAAAATGAAAGCCTTTCACTGCCTTGGTAACTCATCCAACAGGAGAAGAAAAGTCACTGAGAGACTCCCTCCCTTCCCCTCCCCTCCCCTCTCCTCTTCTCCCCTCCCTTTCTCTCTCCTCCCTTCCCCTCCCTTGTCCTCCTCTCCCTCCTCTTCTCCCCTCCCCTCCCCTTCTCCTTTCCTCCTTTCTTTCCCTGCCTTGGCTTCTGGTGGTTGGGGACCCCCAATTGGCGGCTCAAGCAAAAGAGCCCCTCCCTCCCCCCCCCAGAAAGAGCCCCAGACTGTGCCCCCACCCCACCCCCTCCCTATCCCTATCAGACCCCACTGGCAACCTGCTCTGCCAGCTTTCAGCCACAGCCAAATCAATACCCCACCTTTCAGGAGAGCCGCTGGCCAGCTGGCCCGGCCTGGGGGGACCGGGAAAGGGGAGGCTGGAAACTCTTCCCGGGAAGATCCGAGGCCCAGAGCCCGCCTTCATTAAGGCCGCTCTCCCCTGGTGGCCCCAAGTTTGGGGCCAGTGCCTCCCCACCCCGCCATTATAGCTCAGCCGGCCAGGCTCGCCCCACCCCCTCCTCCCCACACTGGAGCCACGTGCTGCCCCAAGGGGCGCGCCCCAAGTCAAACCAGCCGGGGCTCAGCCCGAGGTTCTCCCCGGCTCTAAATCTCAGCCCTGCGTCCAGCGCTTCCAGCGGGGGAGGGGAGAGGGGGGGTCCCAAGCTCTTGCTCCAGTGAGGTCAGAGCAAGCCGGAGCCTCCGTGCAGACTCGGAGACTTCAGGCCGCCTGCCAGGCCCCGGGCCAGATGACGAGGGCCTCTGGGGACCGGGATGGGAGCAGGAGGCTGTGGCTAGCCCACCCCAGATCAGATATCCTGCGTGTGTGTGTGTGTGTGTGTGTGAAGTCTGTTCTGAGAAGCAGGAAGAAACCCCAAAGGAGATTCCCCATTTCCCCATTCTTGCCTCCCCTCCCCCACTCCTATTTCCCCTCTCCCATCAAGGGTGGGCCCCGTAGCTGTAGGAAGGGAAGATCCTGCTTCCCTTTCCACGTTCCCATATACCTAATGGGAGTTCACTGGGAAAAAAAGCCTGGGGTCGAATCCCATCTCTTAAAACGTAATAACTGTGTGGCTTTGGCAACCACTCCCAAGTTTGGAGCCTTAGTTTCCTCATCTGTAAAATGAGGCATTTGGACCATTGGGCTTCCATCTCTGACATCCCATTATTCCCTTCCCAAAACGCGTTCTGATGGTAATAGTGGCCCACATCTTGGACTCAGTCGATAAATGCTCGTAAGCACCTACTATGGGCCAGGCCCAGGAAGATGGGGTTCAGATTCTGCCTCTGACACTAAGCTGGGCAGTTCTGAACTGTCCCTGGCCTCTCTGAGCCCCAGCTTCCTTAGCTTTCAATGATAAGAGAAATCATTCTAACCTTCCACTATGATACTAAAGCTTCAATCCCCAATAAGGGATTGAGCTCTCCTCCCCAGGACCTGCCTCTGAGCACCTCTAACAACCCCCTGGAAATTTGGACCCTCTTCTAGTCTTAGATTTCCTAACTCGGGCAAGCTTTTGCCTTATTTTGCAGGGACTCAGGTTTCCTTGCCACTCCCAGAGGCCTCCTCTCTCATGGGAGACCCTCCTTTTCCCTTCCTTTCTCCCCCACTTTCCAGCTCCCCTTTACATCCTGTGTTCCCCGGCCTCATTAAAATGTTTTCTGTTAGAACATTAGAAAATGTAATTTCTCTCTGTATCCCCTGCACCCCAAATGTTCACTTGGGCTGTTTGTGCTGGACTCTGGAAGAGCCTTTGGAGCTCCCTCTTGGTCTGATCAGCTACAGTCAGATACATTGTACCTTGACCCCAACATAATGACGTTTCATCTGAAAATATCCCCAGCCTTTAATAAAGGCCTGACACCTACCACTAGGTGTACACTTATACATAGTAGGTGCTTAATAAGTGTTTACCACCTTCCTTTCTCTCTCTCTCTCCCTCCTTCCCTTCTTCCTTCCCTCCCTCTGTGTCTCTCTGACTTTGTATCTGTCTCTGTCTATTTCTCCCTCCCTCTCTCCTCTCCTCTCCTCTCCTCTCCTCTCCTCTCCTCTCCTCTCCTCTCCTCTCCCTCCCTCCTCTCCTCTCCTCTTCTCTTCTCTTCTCTCTCTCTCTCTCTCTCTCTCTCTCTTCTCTTCCCTCTCTTCCCTCTCTTCCTTTCTGTTTTCTGTCTTTGTCTCTGTCTGTCTGTTTTTCTCCTCCACTCTCTCTCTTTCTATCTCTCTATGGCTGGAGCTATGGAAGTCTCTGGAGCTGGATCTCTCCCAGAAAAGTTGGGAAAACAAAGGAGAGGCTTCACTCTGGGGGATGTTTCTCATTTCAGGAGAAGTTGGGTCCCTTTCTTTGAGAGTCTGGGGGGGTGGTGGTAAATCTCAATGTCCTCTCCTGGGGTAAAAAGTGACCCTTCCCTCAGGATCAGTTTCAATGACTGTAGAGTTTCCCCTCATAGAAACTTTGTCTGCCTAAAGCTTCAAGGCCCTAAGCCTGGTTCTGACCATTTGGGGTAAGAAATATAGTCAAAGGGCTAAGGTGAATCAATTCTGGCTTCTTTGGCCAAGCACCAGCCTCCATATATGGGAAATGTGCCGGCAGGCACTCAGTGATGTGCACGTCTCACAGGAGGGGAGTTGGGAGGGAACACAAGGAGAATCAGGATGGATGAGGAGGGAGATCAAAGAGCCGAGAGGAGCAGAGGGTAGTGGTGGATGCCCAGGGTAAGAGGAGAAGCTAGGAGTCTCCCCCAGATAGGTAAGAAGGAAGGGTGAGGGGAAGAGGAAGAGGAGCAGGGGCCAGGACAGAAGCCATGGGGGAGTACCAACCTTCTTTTGTACAGAACAACTCTCTATTCCTCATCTCTGTATCTTCCAGATGTTAGTATCTTTAGTTAAAAAGTCTGAACTAGGCAGTAAAATTTATCTTGAAGCTTTCTTTCTCCAGGTAGCGTTAATTCAGAGATAAGCAACCAGAAAACTTGAGATCTTTTCAAAGAGGATATTTTTTTCCCCAGGAAATTTCATACCTTGTTGAAGAGCCAGGAAAAAGCAAGAACAAAATTCTCACCTGTGCGTGACCAACATTTTGTACCCATCTAGTCATGGCTACTTATCTATCTATGGGAAAGGCATTTCCCGTGACTTGTTGCAATGCTTAGGCTCTCCAAAAAGCCCGGCCTTCTTGAATGGGTCACTCAAAGTAGATGGAACCAAGAGACTGGAGCAGAAGGCCGAGCTGCCCATCTCCAATTTGACTTTGGCCTTTGTCAAGGTGAATGATTTCTAGACTGGAAAGGTCTGAGGAAAATGATTACCAGGGAGTGGAAAGCCAAGATAAGTAGGGAGATAGCAATGGAGTCCCCAGCTACCTCTGACAATCTTTCACCAAGGCCAGGTGAACTACATGGAGAGCATGTAATTACTGAGCTGCTATCAAAGATAGCAAAGATTGGTCAGTGAAACAATATGGAAAACTGGAGGAAGAATGCTCCATTCGGGAAGAACAAACATGCCAATTAAAAAAGAAGCAGAATCAACAAGATTATATGATGATCAACTGATGGACTTGGCTCTTTTCAACAATGAGGTGATTCAGGCCAATTGAGAGGTGACTGCATCCAGAAAGATAACTATTGGGACTGAATGTGAATCACAACATAGCATTTCCACCTTTTTGTTGTTGATGTTGTTTGCTTGCTAGGTTTTTTCCCTCATTTTTTCCTGATTTTTCTTGTACAGCATGATAAATATGGAATCATGTTAGAATTGCAACTGTTAATCTATATTGGATAACTTGATGTTTTGGGAAGTGGGGAGATGGGGAGACAAGGAGAAAAATATGGAACCCAAGGTTTTGCAGGGGTGAATGTTGAAAACTATCTCTGCATATGTTTTGAAAAATAAAAAGCTATTATAAAAAAGAAACAGATGTGTACTCTGGGAAAAATAAAAAAAGTTATTGTATTATTGGTTGACAGTGGTCGAATGTGCTGTTTTAATAAAATATTATAATTTAAAACAAAAAAGAAGTAGAATATAAAGTCCAAATTTAAAGCAGAGAGCTTTCCTTCAGTTTCTAGCAACATTGTAGAATGTGTTATAAAAGGATGGGTAGTGGATAATTCGAAAAGGTAGCAGCGATCACAAAAGAGCCAGATAGCTTCATCAAGTCAAAGTAGACCACTAGGTTTTCCTCTCCCATCAGGTCATTAATTGTGGGATCCAGGCAATAGTACAAGGAGAGTCTACCTAGCAAAGCACCCACAGAGTCCCTGGGATAGGAGATAATAAGAGCTTGCTGAAAAAAAAAAGCAGAAGCAGGTGGGATTAGGAAGAACCGGTGTTGGAGAGAAGCTGGAAGAAGTGCTAACATAACGTGAATCCAGGATTCTCTCCTCCCACTAGCCTTGCCTCAGAGAGAAGTGGGGAGAAGAGTGAGAAGAAGAGAGGGGAAAAGAGAATGAGGCAAGTTGAGGAGGGGAGGGAAGAGGGAGATCATGGACGAAAGGAGAAGGAAAGAAGAATAAAGGATGGAGGGATCGGAAAAGAAGAGAGATGATGGGGGTGAAAGGGTAAGAGTGAAGAATGATGGGAAGAAAGAGGAGAAGAAGGAAGAGCAGAAAAGAAGAGAAGGAAGAGAGCAGAGGGGAGGAGAAGAGGGAGAGGAGTGTTCGGGGAAGAGGTATGGGAGATTGAGGGGAAAAGAAGGGAGAGGAATAGAGGAGAGAGCAGTGAGAGAGAGTGAGGGATGGAGGGAGAAAGACAAAGAGACAGAAAGAAAGGAAGGCGAAAGAAAAACAAGGGGGGAGAAAGAAGGTTGGGACAGAGACAAGAGGGAAGGAAAAAAGGGGAGGAGGGGAGGAAGGAGAAAGGAGGGGAGGAGAGACAAAGGAGAGAAGGAAGAAAGGGAAAGAAGAAGAGAAACAAGAGACAGAGGGAGGGAGGGGAAGGAAGGGGAGACAGACAGAGAGAAAGAAAAGAGGCAGAGGAGAGAAGAAGGAGGAAGAGGAGGAAGGGAGAAAGGGGGAGGAGAGAAAAGGGGGGCTGGGACCTTGCCCAAAACTTAAAGTTTTTGGTTGGTTGGGGGGAAAAAGGGACGGGGGGTCCGAAGGGCTGTCCTTTCAAAGCTTTCCCCCCCAGGGAAAAGGGCCCCTCAAGGGGGGAAGGAAAGTAGGGCCGTCATTCTGAGTGCCACCCCCCAGACACCACAACCATGGGCCCTGGAAAACCAGGTGGAAATGACGGCCCGCCAGCTTCTGAAAAACTCTCCCTGGGATGGGCTGGAGAGAGGGCCCAGGGGACCCCCAACCCCTCCTGGAGGCCCCCTTCCGGCCTCCTTTTCCTCCGGAGAAAGCCGTCACTTCGGGTTTCTGATAAACCACACCCTGCCCTTGGGGAAGGAAATTAATCCGCCCCCACGGAGGCCACAGATGACTTTTGGATCTGGCATCTTACTTTATGGCTCCGGAGCTGAGTGGTCGGGGTGTTGCTGGCCAGAGCCGGAGCAGCAGGAATCAGCTTCCTTCCCAGCACAGACCAAGTCTCTCAGGGTCCCTGGGGCAGGCCAAGGCCTGGTGTGGACAGGGGTCGAGCGGCCTGCCTGAACGGGGGTCCCAGTGGTGGCCCTGCCCTAGTCAGAGGGTCCAAGCGATGGCCCCATCCTGGACCAGGGGGTCCAAGCGGTGGCCCTGCCCTGCATGGATTCCCTGTGTAAACCCCAGAAAGCTTATAGACTTCGAACTAAAGGCAAGGGACCTAACTCCCTCATTTTATAGTCAGGGACTCAAGAACCAGAGAGGAACTGGTTTGTCCTAAATTATACTGTTGGTAAGTGTCCAAAGTGGAATTTGAACCCAAGTCCTCCAACCCTGAAGCAAGTATTCTCCATTATACCACATTGTTCTTTCCTTTAAAATTTTTTATTCAGATTTTTTTTTAACATTGCTATCACTTTCCAATGAGTCCCTCAGGCCCAATGGAATAAGAAGTACCATTAAGAAAAACAAAAAAAGGACAGCTCGGTGGCTCAGTGGATAGAGCCCGAGCCCTGAAGTCAGGAGGATCTGAGTTCAAATCTGTCCTCAGATCCTAACACATCCTGGCCTTGTGACCCTCGGCAAGTCACTGAACCCCAATTGCCTCAGCAAAAAAAGTACATTGGCAATGTTGGATCTTCAATCTCTCACCTCTCTACAGAGAGAGAAGATATAAAGTCATCACTGGACTTTGGAAGTCTATTGTCACTGCATGTGTTCAGCAAGGCCCACATTGATCTAACTCCTGTTAAAGAAACGACAAAGGATTGTTTCCACTTACCGTACTTAAGTCGGAAGCTCCTTTCTCAAAGGGACATTTCTTTTTGTCCTTGTCCATCAACTAGCACGATGATTGGTATATAATAGGAGCTTAATAAAAGCCTGTCATAATTTGGCCCCAAAAACGTGCTACAAGAAGATATTTCCCCATTTTGGGGGACTGGAACCTGGGAATATGGATGTCAAACATTGCCTACGACATTGGATTTTTCCCATATATTGATTAGTTGGACTGATTTTTCCCCCTCTTTTTTTTAAAAATAAGGCAGTGGTTCTCAAAGTTTGGGCCAGAGACCCCAGAGAATCTGTGAGCTAAAGACTACTTTTGTAATAATAATATGTTTTAATTTTCAATGTGACAAGTATTGATAGATATTGTTTACATAAACAAATTCTCCGAGGGGAGGGGCACAGTCCTCAATCATTTTTAGAGTATATAGGGGTTACAGAAGTTGGGTGGTCCACAAGTGTTACATATATTTTCAGACTTTTTCAATCTACTGGGTTGTAAATAAACCACAGAGGATTTTTATTTCCTCCTTTTTTTTGGCCTTAAAAACACTCTAGTATTTGTTCTATGGCATGGCTCTCTGGGAGGGGGAAGAGAAGGATGCTGGGGGAAACTACGGAGATGTCTCCAGAAATTCATCTTTCTGCAAGATCAAATCAACTTTGAAACTCTTGCCTCCACAGTACCTCAGGACCCTTAGGACCTTCTCTCCTTCCCTTTGATTGGAAAGGGTAGAGAGTGGACCTTGGAGAGCTCCTCCCAGAACCTTCATTTAAGGCAGGAACCTAGGGCAGACATCTCATTATTTCCCACCTGAATACAAGACTTTGTCAGGCCTCCCCCACCAGGTACTGCCCCCCCTTTTTTGTCAGCTTCCTTTTGTGCTTTGTGTTCTCCCATTAGATTTGAGAGTAGGACCTGGCTTTTGCTTTTCTTTGTATCCTCAGGGCTTAGCACAGGAGTGATACACAGTAAGTGCTTAATAAATGTTTGTTGAAAGACTTAAAGATACATCAATAAAAACTTTTTTGGGGGGGAAGAGTGTAAAAGGAACCAGAGACTAAAAAAAAAATTTGAGACCTATTGTTATAAGATTGATTTCTGGGTAGGAGAGAGGAAAAGGATATATTGAAAATATAGGTGACAAAAAATGAAAACATGTTTGTTTTTTAATTTTAAGAGTTGTTGAATTCATTTGTAGGGCTATCATGATAATGTTTGTTCTGGTTCTTCTTTATTAAATATGTATCAGTTCATATAAGTCTTCCCAAGTTGCTTTGAATTCTGTTTATTTGTTGATTCTTTCCCAGTCAATCCACAGTATTTAAGTGCTTACAATGCGCCTGGCATTGTGCTAACTGCAGACCAGAAACAGTCCCTGTCCTCAAGGAGCTTACATGCTAATGGGCAAGACAGGATTTAAAAAACCACATACAAACATAATCATGTACAGGGCAGATTCAAGGGGAGGCAGCAGCTGGGGAGGCAGAGCAGAGAACTGGGAAGGGCCCTCTGCAGAAAGGAGGACTTAAGTCTCAAAAGAAGCCAATGAAAGTGGAAGTAAAGGGGAAGTAAATTCCTTTTTTATTATTAAAGCTTTATATTTTCTTTTTTCTTTTTTTTTTTAAGCAGAATTGTCATTTTATTTATTTATTTATTTTTTTATTTAATAGCCTTTTATTTACAGGATATATACATGGGTAACTTTACAGCATTAACAATTGCCAAACCTCTTGTTCCAATTTTTCACCTCTTACCCCCCCCACACCCTCCCCTAGATGGCAGGATGACCAGTAGATGTTAAATATATTAAAATATAAATTAGATACACAATAAGTACACATGACCAAAACGTTATTTTGCTGTACAAAAAGAATCAGACTCTGAAATATTGTACAATTAAAGCTTTATATTTTCATAACATATGTGCAGATAATTTTCAACATTCATCCTTGCAAAACCTTGTATTAATATTTTCTCCCTCCCTCCCTCCTCATCCCTTCCCTAGCTGGCAAGTAATCCAATATATATTAAACACGTGCAATTGTCTACACATTTCCACAATTATCTTGCTGCACAAGAAAAATCTGATTAAAAAAATGAGAAAAAACAAAATCCCAGCAAACAATAATAAAACGAGTGAAAATGCTGTGTTGTGATCTACATTCAGTTCCCACAGTCCTCTCTGTGAGTGCAGATGGCTCTTCACCATGAGACCATTGGAACTGACCTGAATCACTCGATGTTGAAAAGAGCCCCGTTCATCAGAATCAATCATTGTATGATCTTGTTGTTGCCGTGTACAATGATCTCCTGGTTCTGCTCACTTCACTTACCATCAGTTCCTGTAAGTCTCTTCAGGCCTTTCTGAAATCATCCTGCTGATCTTTTCTTACAGGACAATAATATTCCATAACATCCATAGACTATAACTTATTCAGCCATTCTCCAACTAATGGGCATCCACTCAGTTTCCAGTTTCTGGCCACTACAAAAAGGGCTGCCACAAACATTTTTGCACATGTAGGGCCTTTTCCCCTCTTTTATAATCTCTTTGGGATACAGGCCCTATAATAGAGACACTGCTGGATCAAAGAGTATGCCCATTTTGTTAGGCCTTTGGACATAGTTCCATACTGCTTTCCAGAGTGGTTGGATCAATTGACAATTCCACTAACAAAGTATGTGTCCCAGTTTTCCTACATCCCCTCCAACATTCATCGCTATCTTTTCCTGTCAGCTTAACCAATCCGAGAGGTGTGGAGGAAATCTATTTTAAGCATGGAAGACAACCAGTTCAGAGGCACAGAGACTGGAGATGAAGAAAAATCAAATAAATCGGCTTTTATCGTTCATGTTGGACTCTTTGTGACCCCATTTGGGATTTCCCTGATAAAGATACTGAAATGATTTACCATTTTCTCATCCAGTACATTTTACAAATGTGGAAACCATGGGAAACAGAGTTAAATGACTTGACCAGGGTCACACAATCAGTATCTGAGACCAAATTTGGGCTCAACTCTTCCTGATTTCAGGTCTGAGACTCTATCTCCTATAGCACCACCTAGCTGCCTAAAATTCATTCCATTACAGTCTAATGCCATTTATTCATTGGTTCCCCTATGGGTACACATTTTGTTGCCATTTTTTCTTATCTATCAAAAAGAATGTTGCCATTAATATTTTTGTAAATACACTAAAGAGGGGCAGCTAGTCAGCGCAGTGAATAGAGCACCGGCCTTGGAATCAGGAGGACCTGAGTTCAAATTCAGCCACTTAACTAGCTGTGTGACCTTGGGCAAATCATTTAAATATCAATTGCCTTGAAAAAAAAAAAAAACAACTAAAAGCTAAACAAAAACATAAAAAGGTAAATACACTAAATAACTGGTGAAGGGATTTAAGTTTCTTTTTTTCTGTTAATCTTTTTCTATTTCTATTTCATTGTTAGTTGAAAAGTTTTCATTTGTTGTCCATTTTTATTACTTGTCTTGCAAGTCTCAATCATTGATTTGTTCTTCCTCTATAATTGTTGAGATTTTAGAGAAATAAATTTCATCTTCTAAAAATTGCTTTAGCTTCATTTAATATATATTTGGTGTGTTATCTCATCATGGAATTTAAGTTTCATGTATTAGTAACTTGAGTTAAAATTTTGAGAATGATTTTTCAAGAAAAACAAAAAAATAAATAAATTTTGTAGATATGCTATCTTTCTCTCTGACTCTGACTTCCTGGAACTATTCCTTTCTTGGTTTTTCAGTTTACTCATATATAAAGTAGGTCAAGAGAAGGCTGGACCAGATCCCCTCTCAGTTCAAGTAGGTCTTAGGCCTACTTGGGCTATCCCACTGTCCTTCAGTGGATCATTGCCCTGAATTAATTCCTACCTCCTTTTCAACCCTGCTTCCCCAGGATAGGACACATCGAAGAAGCTGGGTGTGTAATTTAGCTGGGTTTGTGGGCTACATGAAACCTCGGTTGTGAATAGATTTCCTTGTTTCCAAATGGAAAAGGGGGGTGGGGGTGGAGAAGAGGAGGATTGATGTCCAGCCCCAAAATAAATAGTAGTCCTGAAAACATCCTGAATTCTCAGGGTTTCTAAGTGGAGGGCTAGAGCTGGAGTGGGGCTGGTGGGAGTTCCAAGGCCCCAGGGGCTCAGTCTAGCTTTGAGTTCTGTGACTATTCCCAGGGTATATGGGATGGGGGAAGAAGAGAAACATACCCAAGATCTGACCAGATGTTTCTCTGAACCTTCGGAGAGAGGAGGCCTTGGGAGAGAGAAGACCCAAGGAGAGAATGTAGGGGAACTCTCTTGGGGTGTAAAGCCCCAAGGATATGAAATAGAAGGGAGGTGACAACCCTTTCATGCTAGTCATGTGGAAAAGACAGAACGATTCCTGGCAGATCAAGGCACAGTGAGGGAGATTCAGAACTGGTTGGAGGTTTAGATACAAAGAGTGGTCTTTGAGGCTCTGTGTTAACTTGGAAGGAGGTTTCAATGCTCGCTACCATTTTTATTAATGGCTTGGATGAAGACCCAGGAGATCAACTCATCGACTTTGCAGATGGCACAAAATTGGCAGGGAGAATGTCTCTAATACAGTGGATAAAGTCAAGATTCGGAAAGAACATTAGGTCTAATATAATAAATACAATTTTAATTAGGCTAAAGGGAAAGTCGTACACTTTGGTTCAAAAAAATCAGCTTCACAGCAAAAATATAATCTTGACCTAAGATTTGGGGACACTATTAGGAAGTTTGCTTGAAAATTTGGAAGATTATAAGCCTGATAAATGCCAATGGGGTAGTGTGGAAGCTTGAAGTTAAATGAATTTTCACTCTGTTTTGGCTTCTAGTAAGAGAAGCAGAAGGTCCAAGACTAGAGCCCTTCAATGCTCCCCCCCAATCAGACCACAGTTGAATTCAGCTCCCTCAACTACATGTGTGAAAGGCATTGAAGAATTTCAAGGACCATGCAGGATCTCAAGTTTATTATTTTCTCATTTCATTTTAATAATAATAGCTAATATATGTCAGATACAGTGCTAAGTACTTCACAATGATTATCTCATTTGATTCTCATACAACCCTATGAGTTTGGTGGTATTAATATCTCCATTTTACAGATGAGGAAACTGAGGCAAACGGGGTTAAGTGACTTGCTCAGCATTACACAGCTAGGAAGTGTCTGAGCCTGGATTTCAATTCATAAAGATGAGTCGTCCCAGTTCTGAGTCCAGGGCTCTGGCCATAGTCGTAAGTGACCCACACTGTCTGTCGTTCAAAATTGTCTGACCCTTTTAATAGTACGTATGTGACTGGGGAGCCCGCATTGTGCTAGGGATGGAATACGGACCCCAAAATGAAACAGTCCTTCCCCTTCAGGGACTTGCATTCTACGAGCAGCAGAACATCCGCACATGTGGTACAGACAAAAGAAATGCACAGTAATTTTAACAACTTGGGGAATTAGGAAGGGCTTCATGCAAGAGCTGGCTTGGGCTGAGCTTTCAAAGGATCTAGGGATTTCATGGGGTGGAGGAGAGGAGGGAGAGGGTTCTGGGAAAGGGGACAGCCAGCAACCGGAGGCAGCAATCTCCTGGTCTGGCTGGCCTGTGGGATGGGCCACAAAAATATAACGGTAAAGGGCTTTAAATAGCCTTGTGCTGGACCCTCCAGGGGATGAGGAGTTTGAAGGAGGGGCTGCCACAGGGAGATTTAGGCAGATTTAGGCAGCCCAGTGACCAGTGGAGGACCCTTACTGGCCGTGTGAGCCACAATTAACCCTACCTTCCTGAGTTCTCCACCTGTAAAATGGGGATGATAAAGGGACTAGTTGTGAGGATCAAGTGAGAGCCCTTACACAGAGCCCCTGGTATAGCTGGTGCTTTATAAATATTTATTTCCTTCCCTTCCCTCTTCTGCTCCAGGGATATCTCTTTAGTAGCTGAGCAAAGGGGAAGGAGAAAGATGGAGAGCTCAAAAGGGGAGGGGGGTCTACTTTGATGGTCGAGGTGGGGGCCTGAATTAATATATGTAGAGCACTTTGTGAGCCATAAAGCACTTGGTAAGGCTTGGAGTGTGCTATAAATGTCAGCCGTCACTGTTATTAAAAGGGTCAGACCACTCTGAACATCAGACAATGTGGGTCACATACAGTTAAGCCATCGGACACCATTACAGCCGGAAGATTTCATGCTGAGGACGGGCTCCCCTAACCGAGACATCCTCCGGCCGACTCTTCCTGGGCAGGGGGAGACGCTCCCAGAGGCCCCTTTTCTTTCTTACCGATATAATTCATCCACAGAGCCGTCATTGTGGTGCCTGGAGGTGCTGGGCTCAATTACCGACAAAGGAAGTTCTGGGGCTTTGCAAACAACGGATCTGAGGGGCCTTTCTGGGCAGCCTCCTGCCTCACGCCCCCAGGCCTTCCAGGTGTGGGAAGGGCTAGGGGAAAAGCCCCAGCTCCCTTTTCCTTTGTTTTGGGAGCTGCTGGAGGCTGGCAGGCTGAGGAGATTGTGTGTGTGTGTGTGTGTGTGTGTGTGTGTGTGTGTGTGTGTGTATGTGTGTGTGTGTGTGTGTGTATGAGTGTGTGTGTGATTGTGTGTGTGAATGTGTGTGTGATTGTGTGAGTGTGAGTGTGTGTGTGTGTGTGTGTTGTGTGTGTATGAGAGAGTGTGAATGTGTGTATCTGTGTATGTGTGAGTTGGTGTGTATGGTGGGCACCGGGGGAGAGGCGGCTCCAGCTCCTGGGCCATAGCTGGTGATATAGTTCTATTGGCCACCAGCCTTGCCAGACTCCTGTCCTACCCGCACTAATCACGGGACAGCAGGTGCCCAGAGCCATCTGCCACCTGGAGACCCCAGGTCTCCCCCTGCCTCAGTGCTCCCTCCCCCCCCTTTCCCCTCCCAAGGGAAAGTAAGTCCCAGTCCTAAAGGAATGAATGAGGGACTCTCCCAAACAATGGAGCACTTTGTCCCCAGGGAGGGGGAGGGGGAGAGGAAGTGGGGAGGGGAGGAAGCAGGGGAGCCTGAAAACTTGGCACCAGGGCCTTCCCCTCGGCCCCCCCACCCGGCCCCTCAGCCCTCCAGCTCCCCTCGGGTCCTGCCTCAGCGATCCAATCTGCATCCTGTCCAAGGGAGACCCCGGGAGGGGCTTCCTCCCAGGACTGGGTTAAGATGTATTAACCCTTCCTTCTCCTGGCTCTCGGCCTGCTTAGAAGCTGGCCGGATTTCTCCTTATTCCCCTCATTTCCTTTTTGCATTTTTTATAAAACAGAATTTCCAGATTGATGGGGCAGCTAAGGGACAAGGTCAGGCCTGGAGGAGGGAATACTCAAATCTGGCTTCGAATACTTCCTAGCTGTGTGATCCTGGGCAAGTCACTTCATGCTGTCTGCCTCAGTTTCCTCATCTGTCAAACAAGCCAGAGAAGGAAATGGCAAACCGGGATCTGGGCTGTCTGCCAAGGAAACCCCAAACAGGGCTGCAGAGAGTGGGACACAACTAGAAACAACTGAGCAAGAAGCCAGACTGAAGCAACATGCCCCCGCATCTCTGCAGAGCTTCTCTGTGAACCTCAAGCTCTCCCTGTGGACAAAATTACCCACCACCGTTTCTGGAGGCGGCCAGCCCACTCCTGGACTTCTCCGATTGTGAGGGAACAAGCTAAGCCAAATCCCTCGGGCCGAGCTGTGATTTCCCATCTCCCTTCCTGATCCCCCATGATGTGTCCCCTTCCAGGGCCCCCCAAGGCCAAAAATGGGTCCCCCTGGCCCATGACAGCCTCCAGAGACCAGAAGACAACTTCCACAGCCCCTCTAAGTCTCTTCCAGGAACCCCCCTGGTCTCCACTCCCCTCATCACCCTGGTGCAATGGGACGAGCCCTTGCTCTGGAGTCAGACCTCGGTCCTGTGCTGCCAAGGACAAGGGACTTTATTTTCCTGGATCTCATTCTCCTCATCTGTAAAATGGGGGGGGGGTGATGGGCTGTGTGATCTCCGGGCTCCATTCCCCTTCGAAATCCCCCAAACGAAGGTGAGGCAGGAGTGCCGGGGCTCAGCTCTGGTCTTCTGCTCTGGACCATCCCCCACTGAAGTGAACACTTGGCAGGGAAGACACAGGGAGCTCTTCATCGGTTCCCAGCGACTAGAACTGGACCAGAGATGACTGGCAGCTAAGAGTCGGGGGTGGACTTTCCTTCTGTGGTTTATAAGAGCTGTGGAAGGGACTCCATCTCTCTCTCTCTCTCCCCCTCCCTCCTTCCCTTCATCTCTCTCTGTCTCTATGGCTCTTTCTCTCTCACTCTCTGTCTCTGTCTGTCCCTCCACATTTCTCTTTGTCTCTCTGTACGTCTCTTTGTCTATGTCTGTCTCTCTATTTTTCTTTCCCTCTTTGTCTCTGATTCCATCTTTCTCTGTCTCTGTCTCTTTGTTTGCAGTCTATCTCTTGTCCCTTCTCTCTGTATGTCTGTGTCTCTCTCTATGTTAGTCTCTCTCCCCTCCTATATTTCTCTCTGTCTGTCTCTATCTCTCTTTCTTTCCCTCTCTGCTCTGTGTCCCTGCCTTTCTCTGTCTCTTTCTCTGTATGTCTGTCTCCGTGTCTCTTCTCTCTCTCTCTCTGTTCCCTTGCTCCCTCTGTTTCTCTGCCTCTATCAGTCTGTCTCTTGCTCCCTCTCAGTCTCCATCTCTGTGTCTCTCTTTCTGTCTCTCTATCTCTGTCTTTCCCCATCTGTCCCTGTCTCTCTGTGTCTGTCTGTCTCTGTCCGTCTTCCCCTTCTCCTTCCATCAATAGCTGCTCATTCCCACAAACTTGTAGCAGGGGGAAGAGTAGGCTTGCCTAGGAAGGTGGGAAGTTGAACCCAGAGCCCTGGCTGACTTCTGCTGCCCTCTCTTCCCCAAACCCGGGTGGAGCAGTAATGGATGTTTCCTTTCTCGGCAGTAACCTTGAGCTTGAGAGTTCCTGAATCTGTCCAGGGGGAGCTGGGAAGAGATTTCCTTAACCTCCCAGTTCTTGGGGGAAAGGGTGATTACCAGCAGCATCACCCGGCATCTAAAGGCCTGACAGGAGCCGTGCCCTGGCTGGCCGGGAGAGCTGAACCCTGGGAGTCGTGCAGACCGTTCGGGCCTGAGGTGAATTAGAAATATCTGCTCAGCAGTTCCTCAGAGGGCTTTGCTTCCAGAGGGAGAAGAAGGGCTGTGAAGGGTTAGTGGAAATTTTGTGTGTGTCCCAGTGATTATTAGCACCTTAGGCAGTCCCTGTAATGTGGTGAGGGAGCTAAACAGCTCCCCTAGCCCTGATGACTATGTTTAGTGTATTTTCAGGAAAGGACCCTGTTACCTACATTTGGGAGAGATCTTAAAGGGGAGTCAATTCTAAGCTTTGTTCTAGAGATTTTCCTGGATTTTTTTCTGGAGTGGAGACAGAATGAGAGAGAGAGAGAGAGAGAGAGAGAGAGAGAGAGAGACAGAGACAGAGACAGAGAGATGGGAGAGACAGAGAGAGAAAGAGAGAGACAGAGAGACAGAGACAGAGAGAGACAGAGACACAGAGAGAGACAAAGAGAGAGAGAGAGAGAGAAAAGGAGAAGAAGAAGAAGAAGAAGAAGAAGAAGAAGAAGAAGAAGAAGAAGAAGAAGAAGAAGAACAAGAAGAAGAAGAAGAAGAAGAAGAAGAAGAAGAAAAGGAGAGGAGAGGAAAGGAGAGAAGAGAGAGAGAGACAGAGAGAATCTGCCCATATATTGCCCATATACTGCTCCAATATTTTCAGGATTGAAATTTATAACCAAGAGGTGATAAGTGGCTAGAGCACCAGCTAGGGTGTCAGGAAAACCTGAATTCAAATCTGGCCTCAGACACTTAGTATTTGTGTGATCTTGGGCAAGTCAATTACCCCCTATTTGTCTTACTTTCTCATCTGTAAAGGGGGAAACACACTATATCATGCTTGCCAAGAAAAGCCCATGGACACTATCCATGGCGTCATGGGTCACATAAAATGAGAATAACAGAACAAGTACTTTGGGCACTTGGGAATGCCCTTTGACCCAGCAATAGATTTTCCAGATCTGTATCCTAAAGACATAAAAAACAAAAATGAAAAGGACCTTCTGTACAGAAATATTTAAAGCAGCTCTTTCTCTGGTGGCAAAGAATGGGAAATAGAGCGGATGCTCATCAACCGGAGAATGGCTGGAAAAAATTGTGGCACAAGATTGTGAAGGAATACTACTGTGCCGGAAGAGACGACCAGCAAGATGCTCTCAGAAAAACCTGGAAAGACTGAACCGATGCAAATCCATGAGGTACAAATGCCAATGTCTTTACAGATAAGGAATAAGGATAAAGAGAAATTTGGGACTCACCCATAGTCACACAGGTTGTTGGTCAGTCATCTCAGGCTTTGCTCACCCCATTTGGGATTTTCTTGGCAAAGACAATGGAGTGGTTTGCCATTTTCTTCTACAGTTCATTTTTATGAAAAATTGAAGCAGACTTAAGTGACCTGCCCAGAGTCACACAACTAGTATCTGAGACCAGATTTGAACTCAGAAAGATGAATTTTCCTGATTCCAAGCCCAGTGCTCTATGCACTATGGCACTATTATAGGTGTTTAAGCAAATCTGGGATTTGAATTAAGACTCTAAAATCAGCCTCTTTCCACTAAAGCACATTGGCTTCCCGTCCCTCTACCCTGTAATCTCATCAAATTTGTTGGGGAGAGGGCAGACAAAATCCATGGAAATGATCAGGGGAGTTTCTCCCCCCCTTTCTTTGTGAATCCCCTTTGCTCCTCCTTACAACTGCATTAATACTAAGGACAATGTTCAGAATGAGAGAGGCGTAATCTGACTATCCAGTTTTTGCCAGATCAAACACCCTTTTGGAGTATTGGGCCCATTTCTGTCGGTTTTATTTTAGGGAGTATATGCCAAGCAAGAGGGACCAACTTGTTATGGGAACTGGAACCCATGATTCAAGGTAGATTCGGTTAAGGAAGCATTTATTAAGCACCTACTTTATGCCTGAAATGGTGAAATAGTCCTTGTCTTCAAGGAGCTTACACTGGACTGAGAGAATACCAAATGTATAGAATACAAGGCCATGGAGGTCATGGGAAGATGGGGAGAACATCAGGGGAAGACTCTTCCCCATATGGGGATCAGCTGCAGACTCGGGGGCGACACAGTATTTGTTTTTCCAGCGTTTGAAGGATTGCCCTATGGAAGGGCATTAGACCTGCTTTGTTTGGCCCAGCATCGAGCACAGGGCTTGGCTCTGTGTGAGGAGATGCTTAATAAATGTTTGCTTAATTGAGCCGCGTTGGCAAGAGTCCCTGCGTTTGGGGTAATGCTGTTCGGAGATGTCTTTCTGCTCTCCTTGCCGTATGCGGCGGAGGGCACTTAGCCATAGGTGAGAACGCTTCAGCCGCTTCTTACTGGCTACAATAATGGGAAAATCTTAAAAGTTAGTGCCCAGGTTCAAAGCTGGTCATTCACACCTCTGAAATCTGCAAACGCCCCCGAGCAGACTTGGCTTTGTCGGTTCACTCATCCTCTAGGTGTAAGAAAAAGACCGGGGAAACATTAACAATGCAGACTCTACTTAAAATCATATCGCACTATTTGGAGAGCTGGTTGTTAAACATGCAGTGCTGCTTGGGAGGCGTAGAGAGGATGAGAATATCACAAGCCAGTCAGTTTTAGAGGACTTCTGATTGGCTGAGAGCAAGCCTGGGATTGTAGAAGGAACCAATGAGTTCTCTCCAACGAGAGCCCAGCCGCAGAATCGGTGCACTCTTAGGGAATCTAGCCAGAAACTTGCTGGGAATCCTTAGCCTTATTCCTGATTTTTCTAAAGATGTTCTCTTGGGAACAAACTCTAGAAAACACCATATTCTATACACACGTACATACATACATATATACACATACATACCTACACCGAGCATATACACACATATACACATTTACAAATATACACGTGCACACAAACATATATACAAATACACAATATACAGATGTGCACAATACACACACACACACACACATATATATATATATAGTGTGTGTGTGTGTGTGTGTCTGTAGTGTGTAGGTGGGGTGGCGAGTGGTGGAAGAGGAAAGAAAAAGGGAAGGTAGAAATGGGGCTGGGGGGTGGGGGTGGTGCTGGGCAGGGAATCGGAGATTATGTTAACAGATCTCTAACCTTGGAAACTACACGGCTCTGGGGCCAGGAGGGTCAAGGGACGGGGGTGGGGCTCAGCATCTCAAGTCGGGGCAGTGATCAGTGAAATTTTAAACGGCAGTTAGAGGAAGCCGCAGGCCAAAGGCAGCCTCCCCTGGGACGGTCTGGGCCAAGAGCTGAGGCCCCGGGGAAGTTGACAGGGTCAGCCAGGCCCACTGCCCCGGGCTGACAAGCCCCCTTGGCCCTCCCTTTCCTGAGCCGGGGCCGCTCCCCTCCGCCCCAGCCCCACTCTCCCGCTGTCCTCCTCCAGCTGCCCAGAGACAGAAGCAGCTCCTCTCTCCAGCCCCACACACTGGCTGTGGTCCGAGGCATCCTGGGATGGATTGCAGCACCTGCCCTGCAGCTGGCTGGGGGTGGGGGTGGGGGCGTGTGTGCCTGGATTGATGGATGAATGACTGTTCATTGACATCTCTCTGCCTGAAGCTTCAGCCCAAAAAAGAAAGATATTAACCCCATCCTATCCAGTGTGTGATTGGGGGAGAGGGGTCCGATCCCACCGAGCTCCCAGGCATTCATTCTCTTATTTAGAATGGAGCTGATGTTACAGGCTGAAGGAGTCATAATCTGCCCCCTTCTCCCCCCCCCCCAGCCATACCCCCCCACCCCAGCGACTGCCCCCCCAACCGATGACTTGCTCAGGATCATACAGCTAGGAAGAGTGCAAAGGGCAAGGGATTGGGAGTCAGAGACTCCTGGCTTTACTACATAAGGCAAGTCATTCCCTCCACTCCTACCTCTACCCCCATGCTGTGCCTCAGTTTCCCCTGCCATAAAATGAAGGTACTTCAAGGCAGGTGGTGAGGTGGATAGAGCACTGGACCTGGGGTGGGGAAGATCTAAGTTCAAATGTGGCCTCAGATGTTTAATGATATGTAACCCAGCAAATGACCATTTTTGCCTCAGTTTCCTCATTTATAAAATGGGAATGACTACCTATCTCTCAAAATTGTTAAGACTGAAATGAGGTGATATTTGTACTATACTGTGTAAATTTTAAAGCCCTATAGAAACATTAGCTAGTATTTATTATTAAAGGGTCCTTTCCAGTTCTAAATATGTGATAACAGTTGTATAAAGTGAGGGCTTCTTGACTTCAAGTCCAGGGTTTTGGCTGTTATGGTAGCAAGTAATTCTGGGACTCCGGAAGCTGCTTTTCTCTCTACTCCCCCATCTTTTACCTCTCTGATCTCTAACCCCCTCAATCCTTTTTCCTCTTCCCTTAATCTTCTTTTCCCCAATCTATTTCTTCCCTCTTCATTCATTCTCTCTTTCTGTGTCTGTCTCTCTGTGTCTGTCTCTCTGTCTCTCTATCTGTCTCTGTCTCTTTGTCTCTCTCTGTCTCTGTCTCTCTCTCTCTGTCTCTCTGTCCGTCTCTGTCTGTCTTACACACACACACACACACAATTCCAAACTTTAGCCCTCCCCCCCGACTTACATGAATGTGTATCCCCTTGAGTTACTCCCTCCCAGTTGCGCTGCAGGATCACCCAGGTCTTTGCCCAGGACTCATCCATGGGATACGCAAACACACACCCCTCTGAGCAAGGGGCCCGCACTCCCCACCCCCAGAACACGGTTGTTCCTTTTTGCGTGCCCTGGAGCCCTTGGGCAGTAAGTTTGTATAGATTCTTTCTCAGAATCAGGTTTTTAAATGCGCAAAATAAAATCCATAGGTTTCCAAAGGAAAGCGATCATTGTGGAACAGAGAAATCCAGGTTAAAACCTAAAGGCCGCCCCGGGAGTCCCTGCTGGAACCAGGCTGTGAGGACTGCCATTTGGAGAGGCACTCAGCTGCTGGCAGCTTCCCCAAGGTCACAAGGAGCACTGGGGGATGGTGTGACGGAGAGGGGCCGGACTGAGGGCGGCTGGTCCCGGAACCTGGTCTCAGCACTCCCCCGTGTGGGAGGGGCGCCCCTGAGGGTTAGCCCCTCTCTCACCAGTGACTTCCTCAGGCCCTAATAGAGGCTGAGATGGGATCTGGGGCGAACGTTGTCAAGATTGTCTTGTCTCAGGGACAAGGTGCTGAGCATTCTAAGGGACCAGGAGGGACGATCGACGGCCTCTGAGATCAGCAAATGAGATCCTGGAAAGTAGCCTGAGTCTCCTCCTCCGATCTGGGCTCCATAGTGAGGGGGGGTCCTCCTTCTATAGGAATCATGAAGGGGGGAGAAACCAATGAAGCTCTCTGGGAAATTAGGGAACACTTCCACAACTGAATTTCCCTGTAAAGGAGTGGAGGGGATGAGAAGGGGAGAATATGCTCTCTAGGTACATTTGAAGTGGAATGGAGAGAGACAGAGACACAGAGACAAAGAGATAAAGACGGAGATAGATACTGAGAGAGAGACAGAGGCAAAGACAGAAAGAGAAAGAGAGAGAGAGAGAGAGAGAGAGAGAGAGAGAGAGAGAGAGAGAGAGAGAGAGAGAGAGAGAGAGAGAGAGAGAGAGAGATACAGAAAGAGTGATAGAGAAAGAGAGATACAGAGAGAGAAAGACAGAGACAGCCAGAGAGACAGAGAGAGACAGACAGGGAAATAGAGAGACACAGAGAGACAGGAACAGAGGCAAATACAGAGAGACACAGAGAGAAAAACAAAGACAGATACAGAGAGAGATAGAGAAACAGACACAGAGAAACAAAGACAGAGACAATAAGAGTGACAGAGAAATAGAGACAAAGATGGATACAAAGAGATAGAGAAATAGAGAGACAAGGGACAGGGACAGAGAGAGACAGAGAGACAAAAACAGAGACAAAGAGGCAGCAACAAAGACAGATACAGACAGAAACAGGGATAGAGAAAAATAAGGACAGATACAGAGACACAGAGAGACAGAGACAGAGAGATAAAGCTAGAGACCCAGGTAAGTCTCCTGGAGTGGGGTGTTGGGGAAAAGGAATGCTGTCTCTGGATTGGGTGAGCTGGTCCTTTTTTCCCCATTCCTGGGGGACTCTGCTCAGGCTGAGTGTCTGAGAAGGCGGCCATGAGGAGGGGGTGACTAAGGCACAGTCATTTCCCCCTGCCTCCATAGAGCTGCCATAGCTGAGCTTGGTTCTCCCCTCAGAAAGCAGGGAGTGTCTCCATTTCTATTAGTATAAAGCTTTGTACTTAGTAAGTGCTTAATAAATGCTTCATTCATTTATTTATTCCCCACAAAGCTTCATCTTTGAAAGATCCCAAGACTGTCCTATTTCCAGTCCAATCCAATAAGCACCTACTATGTGTCACACTCAGTGCTAGCTAGACCTTAAAGACACAAAGATAAAATGAGAATCACTGCTACCCCTCGGGAACTTACAGGGGGTGTGGGGAGGAGGAGGGGCAGACACAGACACCTGAGTGCAGGTAACAAAAAATGATGATCCAGCCTCTCTTCCCTTAGACTCCCTGAGGACACGACTTCCCTCAACTCAGTGACTCTCTCCCAAGTCCCTCAGGATTCCAATAGGCTGAGAAGGCTGGGAGCCCTTACATGGTGGGGGTGAGGCGGGTCTCTTTCCTGTCTCCTCAGAGACCAGCCAAGGACTTGGGGTATCCGGGTGAGGCAGACAAGACTGGGCCCAGTCACAAAGACCCCAGATCAGGCTCTATTAGCTGTGTGATGTTGGGCAAGTCACTGACCCGTGATCTGTAAATGAAGGGTAATAATAGCACTTGCCTTGTTGTTGGGAAGATCGGATGAGATAATATTTGTAAAGTGCTTAGCACATAGTAGGTGTTTTATGAGGGTTTATTTTCTTCTATGAACCTCAATTTTGCAGTTCTCCCCCATTCCCCCCCCCCCCCATCACTCACACAGGCAGGGAGCAAAAACAGACAAACACGGGAAGAGAAGAGCAATTATTGGGAAAGTGCCTCCCCTGCTCTCTCCCATGCTGCTCCCTGCCTAACAGCTGGGTACCCGAGAGGGCTGGGGCAGAGCCAGCTGGGAGCCAGGGCAGGGAGACTAGGAAGAGAAGTCTCAGAGAACTTGTAGGGGAGAGGAGGGAAGGGTGGCCCGGGGGAGGGTGGGACAGGGGGAAGGGCAGGGAGGGGGGAAGGGGGAGGGTGGGCATGGGGAGGGTGGGGCGGGGGAAGGGCAGGGAGGGGTGGGAGGGTGGCCATGGGTGGAGAACAACAGGAACAGCCCCTCTCCCTTCCCCCAGACCCTGGCAGAGCTGGACCAGAAAGGGGCCAAGAGCCTGACATTCAGATCCAGACTGAATTGAACCTGGGGGAGGGAAAGAGGACGCTCTTGGGACTTGGGAGAGGAAAAGGGACAGGAGGAGGGGACCTAGACTGGACCAATGGGGGCCAGAGATAAACTCTGCCCCCCCTCCCCAACACAATATGGTGGCTATCGGACCATGTTGGGGGCAGGAGCGCCACCGTGTGGACTTTGCTGGAGGTGTCTATGGAGACAGGACTAAGGGTCCAGGGAGGGAAACATGCAGACTCCTTCCCCCCCCTCCTCTGGCACCTTCTCAAAAAGAGATCCAAGTCCTTGGCTGAGAAAGCACCGAGAGGCTTCCTGTGTCCTTCAGACTGAATGTCAAGAGCACTGACCAATGGCCCCTCATCCAGCCTCCTCTCCCTCCCTCCCGGAGCTTTGGGGGCAGCCGAGAGATTACAGACTTAGGAGGGAGGAGACCTCCCAGGTCAGAAGGAGAAACTGAGGCTGGAAAAAGGAAGAGACCTGCCCATAGTGATCAGGTGATTGTCAGAGGCGTAATTGGACCCAGATCCTCTGCTTTTTCCATCCGTTCCTTCTCTGAGAGAAGCCCAGCTGTCAGCCCTCCCACATCTGGTCTGTCCCAGAGAATGGACAAGCCCTCGCTGCTCCTCTCTCCGTCCTCCAGAGAGACCCAAGACTCCAGGAGGATCATGGACTGAGGTCAAGCCTCCAAGGAAAGGGTCCCTCCCTCCCTTCCCACCTGAGACACTCAGTAGCTGGGCAGATCACACATCTCTCTTGCCTCAGTTTACTCATCTGTAAATTGAGCTCTGGGTCAATGAAGCCCTGCTCCTTCCTCTTTATCCCTTTGTCATCTTCTCCCCCCCCCTAAATAGACTCACCTGTGTTCATTCCTTTCCCTTCAAATTCAGGGATGCTCAGAGCGCTGTTTGAGGGATCCCAGATTTATATCGGGGCTAAACCCCCAAAGTCCCCTCTCCCTTGGCCCTCCCCTCCCTTCAGCTGCCCCCTCCATTCCTGCTCTTCCCTCGAATCAGAACAAAGATGCTCTGCAGCTCTTGGACCCAGCTGGAACAAAGGGGTCTCCGGGTCTTGGACACAATCCTGCGCGCGCACACACACACACACACACACACACACACACACACACATACACACACACTCCCTCCAAGCTGGCACTCCCCTGCCTTCGGGCCTCCTCTCCTCATTCCTCTCTGTGGTTCCTGTCAGCGAGAGAGTCCCAGGCATCCCACAGACGGGAGGCCGGGGCCCCAGGGAGCTCGGCGAGGGGGGCGCTGAGACAGCCGGGGAACAGGCCGGGAGCCTGGCGCTCGGGCTGCCTGCTGATTTCCCAGCCTGGTTCCCTGCAGCCAGCCCCCTGAGGCCAGCCTCCGCTCTGCCCGCCCCACCACGTGTCTCCTTCCCTCCAGCCGAGGTGCCTGAAAGTCTGTCCTGTTTTCCCATCTTCTTCAAAACAAGTCTTTTTTTTCCTTCTTCTGATCATCCTCCTCTCTTACCCCCTCCCCCTCCCCCTCCCCTTTCCAGCTCACACATCTGGCAGAGCTTCTTTCTCTATTCTCCAAAGATGCTTTTTGGGGGTGGGAGGGGGAGGAGGTACAGAAAGCCTTCCTGTCATTGTCATCGGCACTGACACTAATGCGTGAGCTCACTTGAGACACATCCAGGAGCTCAGAATCGGCTGATTCACTGTCCCCTTTGGATGGGGGAGGACCGAGCACTTGGTCATGCTGGGGTCAGCCTGAGGCGGAGAAGTCCATCCTCCCGTCTTCTGCTCCCCTCTTGTCCTCTCCCATCTTCTCCCCTCCTATCCTCCCTTCCCCTCCTGTTCTCCCCTTCTCTCCCCTCTTCTCCTCTTCCCTTCCCATTCTCTTCCTCCTTCCTCCCCTCTCACATCTCCAGCATCTTCCCTCCTTTCCACCCTCCTCTCTGGTCCCTCCTTTCTTCTCTTCTCCTCTCCCTTACCCTCCTTTCTCCTCTCTTCCTTTCCTCTCCTCCTCTTCCCTCTCTGCCTCTCCTGTTCAGCCCTCTCTGGCCCACTTCTATCTCCTTTTCTTTCCTATTCTCCCTATCTCCAGCATCCTCTCTCCTTTCCATCCTCCTCTCCCATTCCTCCCTTTCTCTCCTCTCCCCCCCCTTTCCCTCTCTCCTCCCTTCCCCTCTCTCCCCTCCCTTCCCCTCTCTCCCCTCCATTCCCCTCTCTCCCCTCCATTCCCCTCTCCTCCCCTTCTGCCTCCTCTCGTGGTCCTGGTTTTTCTGTGTTTCCCTCCGGTCCCCTTCTCTCCCCAGGCTCCCATCCCCTCTCCTTCCTATCTGTCTCCCATCCCTTTCTCCCTTCTCTCTTCCTTGCTCCCTTCCCCGTCCTTTCCTCGGCCCCCTTTCCCTTCCCTGCCCTCCCCTTCCCTCTCCTCCCTTCCCTCCCTCCTTCCCATCCTCCAGGCCCGAGGCCGGTTGCGAGTTGACCTCCAGCCTCCTCCGCCCCCCCCCCTCCATGAATCATCCCCGCAGCTGGCCGGGCCGGCGCAGCCAACGCATGTGCTTCCCATTAGCCCGGCCCGGGTGTCGGGCCGGGGAGGGGCGGGGCCCGAGCCGGTGCCGGCGGAGGAAGATGCTTCCCCGGGCTCTGGGGACAGGGCGGCTCCCGCTCCGCCGCCCCCGCCCACTTGGGGAAACGTGTCAAGGGTTTTCAGCTGTTTCTCATCTTCCTCCCCGGCTTCCAAATCGTTTCCCAAATGGCCGGTGACATTTAAGGAAGTCTTAAATTAAAGCACCCCCTCCACCCCCCCACCCCCACCCCCCACCCCCGGCCGCCAGAGCCCCAGTATTGCCGGGCCTTCGGTGACTGCGAACTATACCACAATCCTGCCGACTGCTGCCGACTAACGCCCACGGGGACCCTAAGGAAGGGCTCTTCGTTCCCGGCCACGAGGCTGGCGACTCCCCTTCCTCTGGGCCTATACGGAGCACTGAGCCCTGCCTGGGTGGGGAGCAGGATAGGAAAAGGAAAGGGGGCTCCAGAGATGGTGCCGTCACTCTCAGTTCCCCTAAAACTTCCTACCTCTGCGCCTTTGCACTGGCTGTGCCTCATGTCTAGTCCACACTCCCTTCTCAGTTCCCCTAAAACTTTCTATGAGAAATGGCCACTGAGAAGATTGTCTTCATCGGTGGAAGGAGTTTCCATACTTGGAGCTCCTCACCCGGAGGGACTCTATAACCCAGTCAGAATGACACTTTTTTGTTGTTCAATCATTTCAGTCGTGTCCCACTCGTTGCGACCCCATTCGGAGTTTTCTTGGCAGTGATCCCGGAGCATTTCCTTACCATTTCTTGCTCCAGCTCATTTTACAGATGAGGAAACTGAGGCAGAGAGGGTGATGTGACTGGTCCAAGGTTACATGGCTACAAAATAGCTGAACTATGGTGAGCTCATGTTCCTAACTTCGGGCAAGAGTTCTATTTGTTGTACCAGCTAGCTGCAAAGCACTTTATATTCATACATATATTTACATAAAACTTCACTCCCTTACATGTGACATCCCACCTCTGCGCCTTTGCACTGGCTGTGCCTCATGTCTAGTCCATACTCCCTTCTCAGTTCCCCTAAAACTTTCTATGAGAAATGACCCATGAGGAGATTGTCTTCATTGGTGGAGGGAGTGTCCATACTTGGAGCTCCTCACCCGGAGGGACTCTACAACCCAATCAGAATGACCTCCTTGCCATCCCTTACATGTGGCATCCCACCTCTGCGCCTTTGCACTGGCTGTGCCTCCTGCTTAGTCTGCACTCCCTTATAATCTTTCTCTGAGAACACAGTTCCCAGCAAGGTTCCATTGAAAAGCCGCCTCCTTCCTACACGAAGCCTTTCCTGATCCCCTCCAGCTAGTGCTTCCCCCTCAAGATCACCTTTTTTAATGTTATCTAGATATTGTATCTACTTGTGTACTTGTTGTGCTGCCCAAGGTCGGCAGATTGAGCGCCGAGAAGACCTGAGTTCGAATCTGTCCTTAGACACAGCCGTGGGACTCGGGAAATCACCTTTGTCTGTCTGCCCCAGTTTTCTCCCCCACCCACTTTTGGAGGCAAACAGAGGGAAGTGACTTGTTCAGAGTCCCACTGCTAGTAAGTGACTGAAGGAAAATTTGAACTCAGCGCCTCCTGACTCCCTTCCAGCTTGGTATCAGTCAATAATGTCAAACTCAACTAGAAAGTAAAGGACCCACAAGTACATTATCCATTACAGCGCCACCTAGCTGCCCCTGCCTCGGGTTTTTTTTTTCAAGAAATAGTAATAGGATCTGCCTCCCATGGTTGCTCCAGGGATCAAATAAGATCATATTTATAACAAGCCTGAGCAACTTTAATGATTATTATTATTGTTATTTCCCTTTTGTCTTCATATTCCTAGCATCCAGGACAGCGCCTGGCACTTAGCGAGCACTTAACAGCCACGACTGATGGATTGAGACAGACGGTGACCCGAACCCAGCCGGTCTCATTAGAATGGAACCCCCCAGAGTAAGAATTAGGAAGTGGGGTTCTCGTCTGAGCTGTGTGACCCTCAGCATCTTGCTCCAGCTCTCTGTTCCACAATTGCTCCCCCTCCAAAATCAGGAGTTGTGCGGGGTCGTTTCTAAATTCCAGCTTCAGGGATCTGGGGTTCTAAGGTGATGAATGTCACGGGGATTCAGAAGCAGGAGAGCTGGGAGGGGCTCAGAGAGGTGTGGGATCTCAGAGATCCCATCAAGCTGGACCCGGGAGAGCGGGCAGGAAAGGATTCACTGGAGAGGAGGGGGCTTTCTAGGTCAAGGCTCGGAGGCAGGAATATTTCAACTGCGCCGGTGGAGCAGGGCGCACGTCCAGTTCCATTCCCAACAAATAAGGCTTCCTGTGTGTGTGTGTGTGTGTGTGTGTGTGTGTGTGTGTGTGTGTGCCGGAGACTAAGAATAGAGAAGCCAGCTGGAAAGGTCACCATAGGGTGGGGGAAGGGAGGATACTTACAGCTGACATTTCTATGTCTCTAATGTTTGCAAGACACTTTTTTGTTGTTCAGTCATTTCAGTCGTGTCCCACTCTCTGCAACCCCATTTGCAGTTTTCTTGGCAGAGATCCCGGAGCATTTCCTTACCATTTCCTTTTCCAGCTCATTTTACAGATGAGGAAACTGAGGCAGAGAGGATGATGTAACTGGTCCAAAGTTACATGGCTACAAAGTAGCTGAACTATGTCGAGCTCCCAACTTCAGGCAAGAGTTCTATTTGTTGTACCAGCTAACTGCAAGGCACTTTATATTTATACATATATTTACATAAAACCTCACTAATACATTTGACATAAATACATATATTTCATTTCACTGGTATATACGCTATATATACATACACACATATATGTGTGTGAATATATACCTATATATGTATATGTGTTTATATATATATATATCTCGCAGTTGGGTTGGGAGCTGCTTTTATTATCATTATCCCCATTTTACAGATAAGGAAACTGAGGCAGGGAGTGTGACTTGCTAGTAGTTATTTGAGATATTTGAGCTCTTTTTGATTTCAGATCCAATATCCAATTGCAATAATTAGGAAAGTTGAGGAGAAGTGTTGAGATGGGGGGCAGACTAGAGTAGAAAGTAGGTGCCTATGGAAGAGGGAAGACTTCCTATAGTCTCAGCTCTTCCCACAGGGCCCTCATCCCCTCAGATCTCATCAAACCAGAGAGGCTCCTTGCTTTTCCTCAGCAGCACCACAGAGAGCTCCTGATCCCTCCCTCAGTTTCACCATCACCAAACGTCACCCGTGCACGCTGCAACCCAGCCCATTGGGGCTGCACATCTAGGGGGATCTAGGGGCAGACATCTCTTCTTCCCACCTGCCCCACCTGGTCCCTGCTCCCTGGGCCAAGGTCAGAGGATCTCAGGAAGCTCAGAGACTAATTAGCTTAAACTTTGCTACTGGGAGCCGGATCAGCTGGGGTAGGAGGCAGAGGAGCTAGAGGAAGGGCAGCTGTGGGATTTGCCTTGGGATACATGGAGTTGAGGAGGCCAGAGGGAGGCGATATTCAGGGGGCAGCTGGAAATGAAGACCAGGTATAGGAAAGATCCTCTGCAGATTTGATAAACACCCATCTGTGTAAACAAATATTATAGTCCAAGCCATAGGAGGTGAGCTTACCCAGGGAAAGAACCTGGAAGGTCAAAGCTCATGGGCATTTTAGCCTGGGGAAAATAAGCCTGAGGAAGTGGGGTAGGTATGGCTGGAAGAGCCAGAGCTAGCTCAGTGTTTGGGGGGCTCCAAAGGAAAGTGTGGGGGAGCAGAGCTATTAGACTGACTACCAAGCTAAGGCCTACAGAACCATCGTGCTGATTTCATAGTTGTTTGCCTGTGACACCCAGACCGTGGGCCAACGCCGTGCCACGAAGCGGGATCACTTCCATTTGAATCTTTTTAGAAAGATTGTGGAGATACCAGGATAAGGTACCAGACACTGAAGTCCTCTCGAACTGAACCACCAAGGATTCCAACTCCACTGCAGAGAGCACGGCTCCATTGGGCTGGCCACGTTGTTTAATACCAAATGTAGGCTTGCCAAAAAGATTATTTTATGGAGAATTCACACATGGCGAGTGCTCACAAGGTCGTCCGAAAAAGCAAGATAAGGATTCATCTCTTAAGAACTTCAGAGTCAATTGTATGACATGGGAGACATGTGCATAGGACCATCCAACATGGCGTGCCCTCACCAGAGAAGGGGCTGTGCTCTCTGAGCAAAGCAGAATTGAACTGGCCTAAAGGAAATTAGAGATGAAGAAAATTAGAGAAGCTTCCCTAGATGTTCATATGGGCTATCTGTGTCCTACCTGGGGTGGAGCCTTCTGAGCTCACATCGGTCTGATCAGCCACAGTCTGACACACTGGACCTTAACAAAGTGAGGTCATTTTGGTCCTCCTCAAGAATAACCCTTCAACCAACCAACTGTGTGCTGGAAAAGCAATTGAAGCAGAAATAAGAGTAATGATGACTGCCGGGGGCAGGGGGAGGTTCAGAGATGGAGATTTAGCCTCAGTTGAAGAAAACCATCCTTAACAATCAGAGCTATCACAAGTTCAGTGCATTGTTCTCCATCACTGGACATTTTTGAGCAAAAACTGGATGCTGAGGGGTAGGAGTGGGGAAATTCTTGCTGTTTAAATATATGATCCTCCCAAGTCTGAGATGCTGAGGTGGGTCAGGAGGGTCCTGAAGATAGCAGGTGCAGGAGTGAGCATTGAATGGTGTGGAACCTCCAATTTGTGCCTTCCCTCCTGGTCCTGACCCCAGCTCTTCGGCTCTCTCTGCTCACTTCTCTGTGTATTCAGTCCTTCCCACAGGGCACCCATCTCGGCAGATCTCTCCATACCAGAGGGGCTCTTTGCTCTACTTTTCCTCATCAGCACCAGAGAGAGCTCCTGACCCCTCTAGTCTCACAATCTCGGAGCCATCACACATACAACCTGACACACTGGCCCATCCAAACTGCTTGTCTAGAAGCATCTCTTCTTCCCATCTGTCCTACTTGATCCCCAATCCTGGACTTGTTCCTGAGATCAAAGGATCTTAGAGATAAGCTAGCTTAACATTTGCTCCAAATAATGAGGAAGACTTCTAGTGAAAGAAAGCTCATCATCTCCTCTTTTTAAATTTTTCTTCTTTTTTTTTCATTACCGCTCCCCCCACCCCCAGCATTTAACATAGTGCCTGGTTTATAATAGGCACTTAAATGTCTGCCGACTGGTGACTAGGTGGAGAGATCACTGGACTTCTAGTCAGAAAGATCTGAGTTCAGATTTCTGCTTCGGATAATTATCATGGCCACGATACTTGTTCCTAGGATTGCTGTGAGGATCAAATGAAATAATAATTGTAACGTGCTCGGTGAAGTGTCTGGTACACAGTAAGTGCTGTGTAAATGGTAGTTGTTATTATTAAGGCAGCTCATTATACTTTGGGATCACTCTCACTATTGAGAATTTTTTTCCCCTGACATCATCTAAATCTGCTTCTCTATAATTTCCATTCCTTCTTCCTAATTTTTTCCCTTTGACCAAGCCAACCAGGGCTAATCCCTTCTCCATAAGACAGATCTTCAAATACTTGGAAATACATCAATCACACAAACAAATACAGGGGACCTGCTAAGTGCCAAGAGCCATCTCAAGGTCCTGGGTATACACAGACAAAGGCAGAGGAGTCTCTGTCCTCAAGGAGTTTATATTCTAATGGGAGGGAGGACGCCATGGGCATATGTGGGTATAGGTCAGAAAGAAAAACCCAAATTAAGAAGAGAAATGCACATTGAAAGGATGATGTGGTTTCATCCCACTCTAAGGTCAGCATTGGGAGGACTAGGCAAAGATGGGCCCACGCGGGTGTTTTGGGCAGAGCTGCAAATGGTCCAATCCTCCTGGGAAGCCATTTGCAATTATGTGAAGACCCAGCAATGATGGAGTGAACCAGAAATTCTCCTGGCTAGCATCTTCGCCCAGAAGTGGGCACCTTCCCTCCAGGGCCCCTTGGGGCTTGTGTTATATCGGAACGAAAGCTTCTTGAGGGCAAGGACTGGCTTGTTAGCTTGTATTTGATCCTTTCACAGTGCCTGGCAGCTCATAAATAAGAAACAAATAAATAGTGGTTAATAAATTGTCTCTTCCTCCCCCCTCCTTCTCTCCCTCTCCTTTTCCTTCTCTCTCGCCCTCCCTTCCTCCCTGTCTCTCTGTCCCTCTCTTATCCTCTTCCTCCTCCTCCTCTTTCTTCTTCTTCTTCTCCTCCTCCTCCTCCTCTCTCTTTCTCCCTCTGTCTCCCTCTTATTTTCCCTCTCCCTCACTTCCTCTTCTTCCTCTCTCATTCTCGTTCTCTTTCTTCTTCTCCCTCTGTCTCCTCCCCCTCTGTTCTATCTCTGCCTCTTTGTCTCTCTCCTCTTCTTTCTCCCTTTCCTTATGTCTCTGTCTCTCTTCTTCTCTCTGTCTCTTTCTCTCCTCTCTTTCCCCTTTCTCCCTCTCTGCCTCCTCCCTCTGATCTCTCTCTCTTTCTCTCTCCCCTCCTTCCCTTTTATATCTCCCTCTCTGTTTTCTTTCCTTCCTCTGCTCCCCTCTCCCTCTTATGTAGCCTCCCTGTTCATGTATTTATCTATTCAAGATCTAGTCACCTAAAAATCCTTCCAGATTCCACACCCTCCCCATCCTCTTCATTCTCCTTCAGGGAATTCCTGGTTTGTCAGTTTGAAGCTTGGAGAGCCCTTTGAGGGCTGTAGTTCAGCTCCAAGATGGAAGAGAGAAGCCTTCATCCAAACAGGCTGATCACTTGCATCTCTGTAGGAAGATGAAAACAGTCAGCAAAAACCAATATATAAGTGAACTTCTGGAGCATGTCCTGTTTATCATGAGAGGGAAAGAGACAGAGACTCAGAGACAGAAAGAAAGAGAGAGAGAGAGAGAGATTGAGAGCTAGAAGGGGCTGTAGAGTCTAGCCAATTATCTACCAGTCAAAAGCATTTATTAGGTGCCTACTGTGTGCCAAGACCTAGCACTGAGATTATAAAGAAAGGCAAAAACATAGTCCCTGTCCTCCAGGAGCTCACATTCTAGTGGGGAAGAAGAACATGCATTCAACTAGGTATATTATATACATTTATACTAAATAGTATATATAGGGGCAGCTAATGGGACAGTGGATATTCCAACAGCCCTGAAGTCAGGAGGACCTGAGCTCAAATCTGGTCTCAGACACAACACTTCCTGGCTGTGTGACTCTGGGCAAGTCACTTAATCCCAATTGCCTCAGAAAAAATAGTATATATATACTACTTTATTACAAGCCTTTTGTTTTTCTTTCTCTTCTTTTTCATGGAAGAGGGGGATGGAGAAAAAAACCCATTTTTGTTCATCCGAAATATACTTTAATTTTAAAAAAAGAAATAAAGGTGATGGAAAAACAAAATATATCAGTGTTTTTTAAAGGAAAGACAAAATACAGAAAGAAAATAAAAAAGAAAACTCTGTCTAAAAGTTTCACCTTCCCAAGTGGTCCAGGGCCCAGAGACTTCCAGGAGAGGGGAGGGAAAGGAGAGAGGGCCCCCCACCGGCCAGGGCCTATTAAAGGCACCTTTCTCCTTGAACCATCCAGTTAAAGTCTCCACACTCCCGAGGACCATTACATCCCCCACTCAGGTACTGCAGCCTTCTTTCCCTCTCCTCCCTTCCTGGTGGACACAGCCCCTCCCTGGGCCTCCAAGAGCTGCCCCCCCCTTTCCGCCCCCTCCCCAAGTAGATCAGGCCGGTGACAGACATGGCTGAGAGGTGGGGGAAGTGCTAGGGGAAGGAGACAAAGCTGGCAGAGGGAAGAGGCTGGAGGGAAAAGTGACTGGCAGGGGGCGGGGTAGCCAATAACCAGGAGGAGGGGGCCCCAGCTAATTGATGGGGCTCCAGGCTCTGGGTGCCGGGAATACCAAGTGCTCCCCCACCTCCCTTCCCCCCTCCCCTCAGCAGGTATCAGCTTGTTAATGAGCAATTAGCTCCTAGCTTAATTGGGCAGCAGAGCAGCTAATGAGGCCAGTCGGGGCCGTGCCCTCATTACCCGGGCTCCGGCTCCGCCTGCCCCGAGGGATAGCAGGCTTCTGTCTGGGCCCCACTTGCCTGAGGGAGGCGGGGGAAGGAGAGGGGAGGAGGGAGGAGAGGGAGGGAGGAATTTTGGCGGAACCCGTCCCCGGCCTCTTCCCCCTTCCCTCTCCCCCCCCCTTCCACTCTGTCCCAAAGGCAAGAGGGAGAGGGGGAGATCTGGGGAGATTTGGGGAGACCGCCACTCCGTCAAGAGAGTAGGGAAAAGGATGGAGAGCTTCATCCTTTACTATCCAGAGGAAGGGGGGATTCAGATGAAGATGAGGGCTAGGGTGGGGAGAAGAGGGGGGAGGGGAGAGGGAGAGGGGAGGAGGACGGTGGGGGGAGGGATGAGATGAGGGTGGGAGGGGGGACCTGGAACAGAGCTCGGCTCAGTGCCCTCTCCCCTTCCCCGAGGGATATTCCAATGTTTCACATCCTGCAGCTGACTGAGGAGAGAAGGTTGATGGGGGAGTCCAACACTCCATCTTTGTGGCTCTGACTGGAGACGAGAGAGGGACAGCCCAGCCAGAGGCAACAGACTCCAGCGAGGTCAGGATGTTCTTGGTCTATCCCTGTGTCTGCCTGTCTCTTTCTGACCCTGATTTGGTCTGTGTCCCTGTGTCTGGCTTTCTCTCTCCCTGACTCTGCCTCTGTCCCTGTGTCTCTGTCTGGGTCTAGCTTTCCCTGTCTGTGTGTGTGTGTGTGTGTGTGTGTGTATGTGTCCCTGTGTTTCTCCCTGTCTCTCTGTCCCTGTGTCTCTCCCTATCTCTCTCTGTCCCTGTCTCTCTTTTTATTCCTGTGTCTCTCCCTGTCTCTGTCCTTGTGTCTCTGTCTGGTCTAGCTTTCCCTGTATCTCTGTCCCTGTGTGTGTCCCTGTCTCTCTTTCTATTCCTGTGTCTCTCTCCCTGTCTCTGTATCCCTGTGTATGTCTCTCTTTTCTGTGCCCTCTTCTCTTTCTTCCCCCGTCTTTCCTTGTCTCTTTCTGAGTTTTTTGTTTCTCTGTCTCTGTTCTGACGTCTGTTCTTCACTATGTTCCCCTCTCTATCTTTCTGTCCCATGTCTGTCTATCTCTCAGTCCCAGTATCTCTCTACTTCTTTTTCTCTCTGTCCCTTTATTTCTGTCTGCCTGTCTGTCTCTGCCGGTGTCTCTGACAATCTTTCTGGATCTGTGTCTCTCTCAGGGACCGGGTCCTTCCCTTCCAAAGAAGAGGATTTTCCCTAAGCCCCCTGCCCCACCTGCCTGTAGTTGGGATTGACAGGACTCAGACCACTGCTGTCCATTTGTTTGTGTGAGACTTTTCATGATCCCATTTGCATTTTGGGGGGCAAAATACTGGAGTGATTCCCTTCTTTCCTTCTTCGGGTCATTTTACAGATGAAGAAACTGAGGTAATCAGAGTTAAGCGATTTGCTTAGGGTCACACAGCTAGTAAGTGTCTGAGGCTGGATTTGAACTCGCAGATCTTCCTGACTTCAGGCCTGACACTCTGCACCATGGCGCCCCTACTGGCCAGAGGTACATGGTGGAATGGCTGACTCCCTGGCCTGCCATGGAGATTTCATCACTCTCTAATTAGATACTCCGAGATCAGAAGCCTGAAAACTTAAAGACCAATAAGGACCCTGACGGGCACTGGGCTGGCTCACAGTGGATCATTCAGGTGGTACATCTGCAGGAGTCAGGAAGCCCCAAGTTCAAACCTGGCCTCAGTTACTTACTAGCAATGTGACCCTGGGCAAGTCACTTCATCCTGTTTATCTCAGTTTCCCATTTTGTAAAATACAGGCTTGTCATGGGGATCAAGTGAGATAATAATCATCAAGTGCTTAGCACAGCATCTGGAACACGGTACGTTTTACATAAATCTTAGCTGGAATGATTAGTTATTACCTAGACATCAGCCAGCTCTGAGCTTGGAAGAAGGAGAGAGGGACAACTCAGAATCTCTGAGATCCCTCTGGCTTATCAGGATCAATCTGGGAAGAAGTTTCCCGGATCTGGACTCTGAACGCAACCTTGTTCTCTATGCTTAAGCTAAGCCCCAAACCCACTGCCCTTTGGGTAGCCTCCCAGGCGCCCCCAATAGCCAGACCCCAGAGCTACTTTGGAAGCTGGGTGATCCATATCTCTGTTTACATGTGTACCCTCACCCTACCCTCACACACAGATCAGGAGCACTTAATCACACACCAATAATAACCCAGACAGACTTTTAGGAGAGCCAGCCTTGGGGGCAGTCCTAAAGTCTTGGCTTCTAGTCCTGCCTTCTGGAAAAATCAATGAATTGCTCCGTACCCCTCACTAGCCTCTAATTCTCAGGTGAGTGGTTGCTACTTTAGTGGAGGGAACTTTCACACTGGGAAATCCTCCTACAGGTACACCCAGTGAAATCTCAGGTCAACAAATAGGTGCCCATCCCTTTCATCAAAACCACTCGGGATGACAGCCAACATTTCTAGCCACAAATCCCCGTACTTCAGGGGTTTTTGAGCTGGGGTCCCAGACCCTGTGGCTAAACCTCCAGGGAGTGGGGGAATTTGACAGAGAAAACAATTATTCTCACTAAGTTCTACCAGAAATTGGTCATTTTCATCAGTTATGATGGTGAGAAAGGCTCCATCCACAAGCTTCGACGGACTCGATGTCAAATGGTCTAAGAACATAAAAAGGGAAGGTGGGTTTCTCTCTGTCATATCCCAGCCTCTGCTGTTTTTACTATAAGGAATTCTGAATGAGGATTTCTGCCTTATAGCTTCAGACACTTCTCTTGCTCAAGGTCACCTCCCCAACATGTCCGCCATTGGACTTGAACTCACTGATTTCAAGGCAAGCGCACTACCTACTAGGCTAGACTGTCTCTCAAGTGGGCAGCCCTTCCAGGTATAATTCACATTACTTTACAGGTGAGGAAATAAGGCCTCAGAGGTCTAATGACATGTCAGAGGTGGGATCTATAGCATGTCTGCCTGACTTGCTGCCCAGGGCTCAGGACCCCGTCCCTACTGCTCCCTGGATGCAGAGATACATTCTGTCCATCCCTGTTTCCATATCTGTAAGTGCATTCTTTCTGAAGACTTTGGGGAGCTTGGATCCTAGCTGGAATTAGAGATGCCAGAGGTGGGGAATATTCCTTTTAAACCAAGAGCAGATCTATGGGATGGTTGCTATGGAAATGAGTCAATGTAAATTTCATTTTACTGACACTCAGATAAACTATTGATTAGCAGGAAGGAGAGCTGTTTGAGGCAGTTTTGACATATACAATAATGAAAAGCTTCGAGCATCTGGGCGTAGGAACCCCAGAGTAGCTCTTGGACTCACCAGAGGCCCCTCACATTCTCCCCACCCCTAGAGCAGCTCTTGAAGTCATCAGGGGCCCCCCACATTCTCTTTTCACCTCAGAGAAGCTCTTAAGGTCCGCAGGGACGCCTCACATTCTCCCCCACCCCCAGAGAAGCTCTTGAGGACAGCAGAGACCCCCTACATTCCCCCTTACTGCCAGAGAAGCTCTTGAGGTCTTCAGAGGTTCCCCACATCCTCTCCCCATCCCATTCCAGTCCAATGGGCTCAGAATCACTATCAGAAGCACACCTGCTTCTTCTATAGGTTTCTGACCCTTGATTCCAGTTATTTGGCTTTGGATCTTGCTGCAAAACCGGAAATCCTCCTTCCCTCTTCACCAGCACACCTTCCACTTCCAACACGTGCCCCTTGCTATGACTCACTGCCCTTAGGGAACGCTTGACATCATCTGAGACTTCCTAGCTGATAAAGCCTGCTTCCCCATCCTCACTATTGAAAGGAGGGAGGAAAAAAATGAAGAAGTTTCAAGGACAAATTCATTTGTTCCATAAGTATTTGTTGAATACTTCCAGGATCTGGCCTTCAATGCCTACTTTAGACATTTCTTAGCTGTGTGACCTTGGGGGAGGCATGGGGAAAAACAAGAACAATGGACACAAATCACCAGTCCTTGCTAGAACCCCGAAAAGCTAGCGAGGGTACCGAGTAGGGGAACCAGGACGATGAGGGACTGGGAATGGGCCATATGGGGATTGGCTGAATGGGCTTCTGTTAGTCCTAGAGAAGAATAATCTCTTGAACAGTATTAAAAGAGACTTAAATTGTTCCCCCCCAACCCGAGGGATTAGCTTTGTTCCACTTGGTCCCAGAGGATGGAATTCTAAGCAAATCAGTAGAGTTTTTAGACAGGCAGGTTTTGACTCCATATGATGAAAGACTTCCTTAAAAAAAAAAAACCCAGAAACTTAAAAAGTTAGAATGAGCAGCCTAGAGAGGTAGTGAGCTTCCTGTGACCTGAGTTCTTTGAATCCCACTTTGGGGGTTCTGTTATAGAAGGGATTTCTGTTTGGGCAGTGACCTTTCAGATGCCATCCAGCGGCGACATTCTAACATACGATAGAGAAAAGGTGGTTATTCAATTTACACGGCTGCTGATAGGTATGACTGGGGAGGCCTTTCTGCTTCTGAGAATGGAAAGAAGATACTGAAATTGGAGGGGGGGACCCAAAAAAACAAGGACGAAGGGATCCAAAGATCTGGCTGTCCCTTTGATTAGTCCAGCAGGTGCCTGTGAGAAGGATGTCTTTGGCAGGTGAGAAATGACTGCTGCTTCCTTGAACTTCACTCCAATAATTTATGAGAGATCACCACCCAGCCTCTGAATGCAGACGTCTGGGAAGAGGGAGCTTACACCTCCCACTGCAGCTCCTCCCACCTTGGACAGCTCCCATCATTGCGGAGCCTCCTTGACTTCTTCCTGACCATCAGCCCCACCCCTCTCCACTTGCCCTCAATCTAAACTCTGGCATTGGGATTTTCCCTTCTGTTTCCCTCCAGTCCACTTCCCAGGGAGCTTCCCCACCTCAGTCCTTTCCATTTGCCCTTTATAGTTATCCCCCATCAGAATGGGGCAGGAACAAGTCTTTCTCATTTGTAGCTACGTCCCCAGCATTTGGTTGGGATTTAATTTCTTTTTTTTACGTTGGAGGCAATCAGAATGAATTGGTTTGCAGCGTCACACAGCTATTACTTATCTGAGCCTGGATTTGAACTCAAATCTTCCTGCATACACTCTAGTCCCTAAACCACCTAGCTGTCCCTGTTCCTAACACTCGAAACAGTGTCTGAAAAAAAATTTTGTAATAAAATAAATAAAAAGAAATAGGGCTAGTAAGCCCTCAATAAAAGTTTGATTTGTCTATCTGTCCAACTTCAAACCTGAATCTGCCTCTCTGCAACTTCTACCCATGATTCCTAGTCTCCCTTCTGGGGCCAAATAGAACAAAAATAATCTCCTTCCACATGTAGCTAATCAAAGTCTTACAAATGGTTGCCATAGGAATTAGAGTGTGAACTCCAGGAACTGGCATTCAATGCCCACCTTGGACACTTCTCAGCTGCGTGACCTTGGGGGAGAAACTTGGCCCCTCCAAAACTAACCCTACATTTAGCTTGATGGTCGTTTGTTCATCAACTTTTGTGTTGTTGTTTTTAAATCAACTTTTAAAAATACAGACAAAGCCAGACGAAAGCTCTGGTGGAAAAAGGCTGGGTTTTTAGTGGACTCCAAGGTCAGTGTGAGTCAACACGACAACGGAAAACCTAATGCAATCTTAAGCTGCATTAAGAGAGGCATGGGACCCCGCAAAGAGTATCGTGTTCCGTTCTGGGCGCCAGAGTTTAGGAGAAACATTGACCAATCGGAGAATTGTTGGAGGCGTGAAGCAAGGAGAGCAAGAGAGATCAGGCTGGTCAGTCAACACACATTTCTTTTGGTTGCTGTTGTTCAGTCTTTTCAGTCTCACCCAACTCATCCTGCAAATCTATAAGATTTCTTTTGGAGAAGGGCACAGCAAGTTACAAATATTATTATACCTTTGGGCCCAAGTCTTCCATTGTTGGGAAGAGTCCCTGAAAGTGTTTTCAAAACCAAAACAAAATATCTGTGCAAAGATTTTCGTAGCAAAGTCTAAGTTTCTCCTCTATTACAACATGTGGAGGCTGGAAGGACTCTATGGCCCCTTCAGTTCCAGGGGTGCCACATACATGCACAACTGGAAACAGTGTAAAAGTTGAGCAAGAGAGCAATGGTTAGACAATTGTTTAAATAAATAAGTAAAATTAAAATTTTAAAAATTGAGAAATGCTAAAATTGCATTACATTCATGTAATGGAATAATATAACGCAATCAAGTCCACAACTCGGAGTTACACAAAGAAATCTGGAAAGAACTTTATGAAATAATGCGATGCCAAAAAAACCCCAAAACAAAGCAGGATTAGAAGAAGAGAGAATGCTGAAACTATGAGTTAGAATGAAGAGACAAAAAAGTTGACAACATAAAGGGAATGAGCGAAAAATTGTTCCAATGCTCCACACATTGGAATTAACATAATTAATTAATTAATATATAATTATATGTAAATTTTAAGTTAATATAAATAATTAGGAAAATTAGGATGAGTCAGGGGGTTTTAGGAGTTAATACTATAGATGGCTAATTTCCTAACTGTAGCTCATGAGCCCACAGTGGTGTGTTTCCTCTTAACAATCAGACAGTAGACACAATTCTTAGCAAAGGCCTTTATTGAAATGGTATAACAAGAAACAGCAGTCACAAAGCATTTGCTCCTAAATCTGGAACATATTCTATACAACTACAAGAGAAATATATAAGAGTCTCTGGGGGAAGGAATGGACAGGAACATAAGGAACAGTGTAATAAGGCACATATTTGTGTCCAAAGCAAATCACAACTCCAGACTGTGGGGGCTCCATGCTCTTTCTTTCCCCAGAGGTGACTGATGGGCTGTCATGAACCATGGATGAATCTCTCTGCTTTGCAAGGGGTGGAGTCTCTGATCAACAGGTAGGTCCAGTGCTGAGATGGGCCAAACACACTGTTCAACTGCTGGTCACTGGGAATCTGCTGCTAGACCAACTGCTATTGGCCACCACCACTGGGGTGTCCCCTGTTACTGCCCCCATTCAGTTCCGGATTCTAATGGGACCTCAGGTCATCTAGAATTTTCAAGATCACTTGAACTGTTCCATCTGGGAATGCTTAGTCACTTAAGGTGAGGAAAGGATAAATACAGAGGTGGATGCAGTCATTTATGACTGAGTGGAAGACAGATCAAAAGCCTCCTTTATCTAATTCCAAGGAATCACCTGAACGTAATTTGCTGCAAAGGAAAAGGGAAAATTGGCTGAGAAATGGGTGGATCATATTCAGTTCAGGCTCAGCAACCCCTGACTCATCGGGCCTTCCCGGTCTGAAACCAATTAAAAGGCTTCTCCTGATCATACAGTACGAACCGCTGAGTCAGCCACCGGTCATTTGTACTGAAACCAGACAAGGGATATTTGTGCTTCAAAGGCTGGTTCTCAGAGGGCAATCTTCCCATGTCCTCCTCTCATAAAACATTTCCTTAAATAAAAAACCCAGCAACAACATAAAAGAAAAGAGCTCTAAAAGGAAGCTGAAATCTGAGTAATAGGTGCTAGAGAGGGAATAATGAAACACCGCTCCTCCTTCACATAGAGAGGTGGGGAACTACAAGTTCAGGATGTTGAATACGTTGTCTACGTCAGGTGTTTTGTTTAATAATGTGATTTTTTTTTCCACAAAGGAAGGTTAATCTGGGCATGATTGGAAAATAATTATGATATAAAGACCCCAGTAAAATCATTTGTAAGCAGAAAAAAAAGGAGGTGAGAGCTGGATTTTGGAACACCCTGTGGAGCAGCCTGGGGAGACGTACTTTCTTCTAGAGGCAGTGGGAAGCGACTAAAGGGGCTACCATTGGACACTTCTGTCACTACTTCTTCCAGAAGGGTCGATATTACAGGGATGCACTGGGGGAAGGAGGATGACGGTCTATAATGCAGCAGATGGACAGGGATCGGGCTTCAGTTCAATCTGGGACTGGATGCCCACTGGACAGGAATGGCCTGGAGGGGCTTCTTGCCCCAGTATTGGCAGACTAGTGGCGGATAAGGTCCTGCCTAGTTCTGGAATTAAATACAATACTGTGATCAAAAAGCTTGGAGACTCTTGAGAGTCTATGAGGTTATAAAAATATATGATGGGCTCAGCTAAAATCTCCCCAACTACAAGAAGCTCCTCCCTAATTATATTCTCTCTAAATTAGAGTGTCTTTTTCTATTGATTATCTTGTATGTATCTTATTTGTACTGAGTTATTTACAGGTTAATTGCTCCATTAGATCATGAGGTCCTTGGGAACAGGAAGAGTCTTTTTTATTTGTTTTTCTTTTTTTTTTTAATGTATTTATTTTTAATACATATTGCTTTGTGAATCATGTTGGGACAGAAAAATCAGAGCCAAAGGGAAAAACATGGGAGAGAGAAAACCAGAAAAAAGAAGTAGACATAGCATGTGCTGATTTACATTCAGTCTCCATAGTTCTTTTTCTGGTTGCAGATGGCGTTTTCTGTCCAAAGTCTGTTGGGATTGCCTTGGCTCCCTGAACCACTAAGAAGAACCAAGTCTTTCATAATTGATCATCGCACTCTTGCTGTTATTATGTACAATGTATTCCTGGTTCTGCTTGTTTCCCTCAACATCAGTTCATGTAAATCTTTCCAGGCCTTTCTAAAATCATTTGTTCATAATTTTTTATAGAGCAATCATATTCCATCATCTTATATACCACAACTTATTCATCCATTCCCCAACTGATGGGCATCTGCTCATTTTCCTATCAGAAACTGTCTTTTGCTTTTCTTCACATCTCCAAAGTTTAGCATTGTGACTGGCGCATAGTAGGTACTTAATAAATGTTTTTTGACTCAGTAACATGACCATCATCCCCAGATCAAAAAGCTGCTGGTAGGGCCAGAAGATGAGCTAGTGGGCAGCAGACTCTCCAGCTCTCTGGACTTGTGTATTTGGGGGCAATGAGAAGAGATCTGGGACCTCTTGGAAGAAGAGGGATCTATACCCTCTCTGAAGCACCTGGAAGTAGCAGCAGAAGGATCTAGCTAGAGGATCAGGCTGGATGATGAGTGAGGTAGAAAGATATACTATTGTCCCTCCTACCCTGCCCAGCTCAAGGGAGATCCTAGGACACCTACTTCTGTCATTGCTTCTTCCAAAAGGGCAGATATTCCAGGGATGCTCAGGGGATGGGAGCTAACAGTCTATAACCTGGATACAGAAACAATGAATGTTTCCCTTTGTCAGAAGACCCATATGCGGGTATGAAGGGAAAGAATCTCTTCCTCTGCAGGGAAAGGGGATTCTGGGGAGGCAGAGAAAGAATCCAAAATGGGTCTTGACAGGAGGAACTCTCTGATGAGGAAGTTCCCTCTACCAATGTCCTCAAAGAGAGAGGTGGGGAAAGGAGGGAGGGAAGAGAAAGGGGGGAAGGGAGGGAGGTAGGGAGGAGAGAGAGAGAAAGAAAGAGAGAGAGAGAGAGAGAGAGAGAGAGAGAGACAGAGAGAGACAGAGACAGAGACAGAGAGAGACAGAGATAGAGACAGAGACAGAGAAAGAGAGATGGAGAGGAACAGAGAGAAAGAGAGAGAAACCTCTGTTTCCGAAGGAAGTCATTATTACAGGAGAAGAGAGAGAGAAAAAGCACATAGTGGGTTCTAGGGAAAGAGAAGGCAGCTAGGTGGTACAATGCATGGAGTGCCCTGACCTAGAGTCAGGAATCTGACTCTTTATAAATTTAATTTTCTGAATTTCTATCTTTCTGAATTTAAATCTGGCCTCAGACACTTACTGTTTTTGATTTTGGGAAAGTCACTTTAACACTATCTGCCTCAGTTTCCTCATCTGTAAAATGGACTGGAGGAGGAAATGGCCAGCCATTCCAATATCCCTTCCAAGATCAGTTGGGGCCACAGAGAATGACATGATTGAACAGCAACAAGGCTCTCCTGAGAAGAAAGATGGAGAGAGAACCAGTAAAGGCTAGTGGGGAGATCTCCTCCACCGCATCCAATGCCCTTCCTGAACCTACTATCTTGCAAGTGTGATCACCCTCCCTCTCCCCGACCCAGGCTGTTGGTAGATTGGGCTGAGAGATTGCAGTGGGAGGAAGAGATGGGAGAAGAGGTAACTCAAGGCACCTGCAGCCCTGAGCAGGAGATCTTCTGGGCAGAGGTTGCCCTCTTGTGCCCAGCCTGGGTACTGTTTACATTTTATAATGTAGAGATGGGAGCCTCTGATGTATTAAGAGTATCACAGCATCTTAGACCTGGAAAGGACCCTGAGATCATTATGTCCACAAAGAAACTGGGGCCCGGAGAGGGAAAGAGGGGCACATAGCTGGTAAGTGTCTTAGGATGGACTCAAATCCAGGTCTTTCTGATTATAAACCACTGGCCCATCCAGCTTTGTGTGTAGAAAAATAACGATGATATTTTCACCAATCTAGAGCTTGATTGATTTAAAAGTACTTTCCTTAATGACCCTGAAGTGTCAGTAGTTCCAAAAGCATTAGGACAGTCTTTCATTAAACGTTATTATCTATGGAAAAATGTTTAAAAGAATGGCACATATTTAATTCACATCAGATTGCTGTCTTGGGAGGGGGGAGGTAAGAAAGGGAGGGAGAAAAATTTGGAACTCAAAATCGTACAAAAATGAATGTTGAAAACTGTCTTTACACATATTTGGAAAAAATAAAATACTATTGGAAATTTAACCAAAAAATTAGTTATCATTGTCATTATAGGGACCGAAGCTGGGATTTCCCTGATGTAGGAGAGCTTGCTCCCCCAGCGATGAAGGTCAATGCCTTCCTTGCACTCTCTAGTCTCAGAGAGCTTCCTGAGGATCCCAAGATGCCCAGGGTCATGCAAGGTCATGAGGCATAATGGAGTTCTGGTCTACCTGGTCTCAGGATCAGCTCTCATCCGCGGTACCAAAGGTGACAACCATGTGGCCCATAACTGAATGAGACTCACCACACTCTCTGGGGGGGCCAAATCAGATTAAAATGTAAGTGGGAAATATTTAACAGAATAAATAAGGATGCAATCAAGCATAAATAATGTTACATTTTCAAACACAGTCAATATGACCCACAGCAATCTTCATGCCCAGTTTAGTGGTGCTCCCACCCTCTGCTGCCTCTCTGATAATATTATATTAATATCTTTTATTTATATAGAACAATTTCCATTTATTAGCATGCCAGCCAGCACTTAGCACAGGGCTTGGCACATAGTAGGTGCTTAATAAACACATCCCTGAGAGGTAGCCGTTTACTTGTCCTTTCCTCTTTAGAATGTGAGCTCCTTGAGTTAGGAGACTGTATTTTGCCTTTCTTCTTATCTCCAGCACTAGCACATAGTAAGTGCTTAATAAAAATTGACCAACTCAATGACTGATTGACCAATGAGAACTCTGGGCTTCAGAGAGGGGATTTGCCCTCTATCGAATTGTTCTTGTAGCAAGAGTTCCTGGCAAGATTCAAATGCAGATGTCCTTGGGGCTGAGATGAGTGTACAATTTGCTTGACCCAGTTTTATAGATGGAGAAATGAGACCCAGAGAGGCAGGGCTGGGATGGGGGATGGTTCAAGGTCACAGGAAATTATTGGACAGGAAAATGAAGATTAGAACTCTTGACTCCTATTCCAGGACTCTACCCATTTTCTTGGGTATCTATTTATTACAAATATCTGTTATACTTTTTTAGGAAAACAATAAAATATAATGTAAGACTCCTGCCTGCAGATAGTGTCCACATCACTTGGGGAAACAAGGCATTATACAGGAAACGTTAAGTGAGCAGATTCAGAGGCAAATGAATGTTCCAAGTGGATCTGGGCAGTCTGGAGAAGGAGAGATTCTTCTAATGGGGGAGACTTCCTAGAATCACTGGGCCTTGAGTTGAGCCCTAAAAGACAGTTAGACCTTAGATAGGGGCTGGGGATGTAGTTAAGGTTTTCTAAGTGGAGACATCAAAGATCTAGGTTGACTTTATCAAGTACAACCCGTGTAAGGCCAATATAATTTTCCTTTCATATAGCATTACTAATCAATTAGCCAATAAACATTTATTAAGCACTTACTGTGTGCCAGGGACCTGCTGGGTGATGGAGAACCAAAGATGGAAATGGGAGCAATTTCTTCCTTCAAGAAGCTTCTAGTCTATAGTAAATGCTATAGATAAATTTTCTCCTAGATGTTAACAGAGCTTTCGAGAATTTATCTTGATGGGAAAGATGGAAAATATGGGCCGGAGAATTGTACAATTAATCAATCGGTCATTTATTAAGAACTTACTATGTGCCAGGAATACAAAGAAATAAATCCCAACTAAAATCTCACCTTCTTAAAAAAACAAAACAAACACAAATTTCATCTTCTACACAAAACTTTCCTCAATTCCTCTTCACTCCAGTGCCTGCTCTCTACTGCCTATTTATCTTATATCTCATTTGCTTTGTATCTATTTGTTTGCATTTTGTCTCCTCCAGTATACTGTAAGCTCCTTTGGAGCAGGGATTCTTTTTTACCTCTGTATATTCAGCATTTAACACAAAGTCTGGCACTTAGTAGGTGCTTAATATATGTTGAATGGTTAAAAACAGTCCCTTCAAGTAATTTGGGACTGTGTCCAAAGGGCTATCATTGATCTAGCAGTGTCTCTATTGGATCAGTATCCCAAAGAGATCATAAAGGAGGGAAAGGGACCCACATGTGCACAAATGTTTGTGCCAGCTTTTTTTGCAGTGGCTAGAAACTGGGAACTGAGTGACTGCCCATCAGCTGGAGAATGGCTGGGTGAATTGTGGTATATGAATGCTATGGAATACTATTGTTCTATAAGAAACCACAAGTAGGATGATTTCAAAAAGGCCTGGAGAGACTGACAGGAACAAATACTGAGGGAAATGAGCAGAACCAGGAGATCATTGTACACGGCAACAACAAGATTATTCGATAATCAATTCTTTTCAATAATAAGGTGATCCAGGCCAGTTCCAAAGATCTTGTGGTGAAGAGAGCCTTCTGTACCCAGAGAAAGAGAACTATGGGGGCTGAGTGTGGATCACAACATAATATTTTCACTTTTTGTTGTTCTTTGCTTGTTTTTTCTTTCTCGTTTTTTTCCTTTTTGATCCAATTTTTCTTGTGCAGCATGATAATTATGGAAATGTGTAGAGAAGAATTGCACATATTTAACATATATTGGATAGCCATCTAGGGGAGGGGATAGTAGGAAAGGAGGGAAAAAAATGGAAAAAAGTTGAAAGTTATCCATGCATATGTTTTGAAAATAAAAAGCTTTAATTTTTTAAAAAAGAAGAAAAAAATAAAATAGTCCCTGCCTTCAAGAAACTCACAATTGAATAGGAGAGATGACATGTAAAATTAGAGTGAACATACAAGATCTATATTGAGTAGAGGGCAGATGATAACAAAGAGAAAGGCATGGCAGAGTGGGGGAGGGAGCTGGGAAAGGTCAAAGTCAAAAGGTGGATTTGATTTGAGCTGAGTCTTGAAGGAATCAGGAAAGCTCAAAGACCAAAATGAGAGATTAGATGGATTAGAATTGGCTGAATGATTCAACCCAAAGAACAGCTGATAATGGTTTGAACAGTTAACATATTAACGTATAGTCAAGATTGGGGAGGATCTTGGTAGGCTAAACTGTTGGACTGATTCTAAGAAGATGAAATGAAATAGAGATAGATGTTGTGCACAAACAATCAGTTCCTACACTTAAATTTTAAAAAATCATCTTCAAAAGTACAAGATGGAGAAGATGTATCTAAATAATAATACATCCAAAAAGGATCTGGGAGTTATAGTGGACCACAAGGCCAACATAACTCAGGTGTGATATAGCAACCAAGGACACAACTACAGTGTTTTTAAAAGACCTATGTCTAGGTCTAAGCAGATGGAAACCCTGCTTCTTTTTTCCCTGGCCAGACTCCATCTGGAGGACCGTTCGATTCTGGGCAGGCTGTCAATATGCTGGAGAAGGTCCAAGATGGTGGGCCAGTCAGGATGGCAAAGGGTTTTGAGTCTGTGCCATATAAGAATGACCTGAAGAAACAGGGAATCTTAGCCTGGCTAAGAGAAGGCTCAGGGGGAATATAACCATCTCTCAGTCTTTGAAAGGCTGTCACTTGGAAGAAGAATTGGACTTCTCTTGCTTGGCCCAAAGGGGCCATTACTAGGAAAAATGGACAGAAATCACAAAGGGCTACAGCTGGGACTCGACTTGAGGAAGGACATTCTAATCACTCGAGCTGCCCCCAAGTGGAATGGGCTGCCCACGGAGGTGGAGATGAGCTCTCCAAGCAGGACATAGGTGTCCGCCTGTTTCAGAGGGGGGTTTCTGGTTGTATGTATTATGTGTGTGCTCAGAGAGCCCTTAAAAGTTCTCCTACAGCCGGATTCAGGTCCCTGAAGAAAGCCGCATCTCTCTCAGGCTCTGAAGGAATCGGGAATTCTTCTATGGGACTGGGAGCTCAAGCCCCCATCCTGGTAGTTTTCTTTAATGTTAATAGGCGCATATTGAGACAGGCAAGAGGGATTTATTAAATACAATTTGCCCCCACTGGGTTAAGGACTGGGGATCTAGTGCAAGAAAAAAGACAGTCCCTGCCCTCAAAGGTCTTACATTCTAATGGGGGAAGATGATACTGTGCATAAAAGGGAGTTGAAAAGGGGAGGGAAGAGACGATGTCACTTTGTTTGTATGTGTCTTGTTTGTATATAAATTTCCATCCTTCATTGGACTGTGAAATCTTTGAAGCAGGAGCTGTTTTTTGCCTTCCTTTTTATCACCAAAACTTAGCATAACGTTTGGCCCATTTTTGTTGTCCAAACTCTTTTGTGACCCGATTTGGGGGATTTTTGGGCAGAGATACAAGATTAGTTTGTCATTTCCTTCTCCAGCTTATTTTACCAATGTGGAAACAGAGACATAGGGTGAAGTGATTTGTCCAGGGCCATATAGCTGATAAATGTCAGGAAGGGGAGTCTTTCTGATTTCAGGCCTAGCACGCTTTCCACTTTGCACACAGTAGGCACTTAATAAATTTTTGTTAAAGTGATTGGTGGTAAAGTCTGGAGAGTCATAAACACAACTAGGAGGGAAATGAATGAAGCACCAGTGATTAGCACCTCAGTTTCATTTAACCAATAAACATCAATCAGCTATCACAAAGGGATGCTTATTGTAATATTTACAGCCGCCAGTCATTTTTCTAAAGCAAATCTGATCATATCACCCACAATCACTTAATAATCTCCAATGGCTCCCTATTACCCCCAAGGCCAAATATAAAATGCTCTGGTATTCAAAGCCCTTACTAACCCCGAATTACCTTTCTGCCACATGACACTGACTGTTCCAGGAACAGAACATTCCATTTCTTGGCTCCTGGCATTTTCTCTGACTGCCTCATGTGCCTGCAGTGTCTTCCCTTCTCATCTCCTTATCTGATTTTCCCACCTTCAATTCAAGTCCCAATTAAGATCTTAACTTTTTAAAAAAATTTGTTTATTTTGCACTCATTTTTCAATTTATTGATTTTTTAAATACACATTGCTTTATGAATCATAATGGGAGAGAAAAATCAGAGCAAAGGGGGAAAACCATGGGAGAAGGAAAAAAACACACAAAAAAGAAGTGAACGTAGCATGTGTTGATTTACAATCAATTTCCATAGTTCCTTTTCTGTTTGCATATGACATTTTCTATCCAAAGTCTATTGGGATTGCTTTGTATCACCGAATCACTGAGAACAGCCAAGATCTTAACATTTACAGGAAGCCTTTCCCAAACTCTCTTAGTCCCAGTATCTTCCCTCTTTTCATTATTTCCTATTTATTCTGTAAATAGTTTGCTTTGTATATTTATTTTCACCTTGTTAGATTAAAAACACCTGGAGGACAGAGATTGTCTTTTGCTTCTCTGTGTATTCTTAGTGTTTAGCATAGTGCCTGCACACAGTTGGCACTTAATAAATGCTTATTGACTGACTATGAAGATATAGATATAAAAGCTACACAGTGTTTCCTCCCAACAAATGAGATCACATTTTCTCTTGTCTTACCTCAGTTTCTGGGGATAGTGGGCTCAAACTTAAAGAGGTGCCATAGAGCATTTACCCCCACCAAATTCACTTCTGAATCTGGCACAGTTGTTCAGTAATTTTTCAGTCATGTCCAACTCTCTGTGACCCCATTTGGGGTCTGCTGTTTCCTTTCCTAGCCCATTTTACAGATGAGAAAACTAAGGCAAACACGATGAAGCGTCACGCAACTAAATTTGACAGAGTTGATGAATGAATTGTTATAGTTCCTACTTGGCTGCCTTCAATGCACGATGAATCAAACAAGTTGCTAGGGGCTTTGCCTGTCACTCTCCAGGTTCTGGAAAATCCTGGATCTGTCTTCAACTCCCAAATTTCTGTTCACAAGGTCAGATTTCCCCAAAATTCCTTCACTTAAAGCAAAAAAGAGCAAAAGCAAAGAGACTAAGAACTGAGGTCCATATTCATGGACCACATATGGAGCCTTGGTGGGCAGCCCAAGGCCTCCAATCCATGGTTTATAACATTGCTAACTCTCTGCCTCTCTCTCTCTCTCTCTCTCTCTCTCTCTCTCTCTCTCTCTCTCTCTCTCTCTCTCTCTCTCTCTCTCTGTCTCTGTTTCTCTCTCTGTCTCTCTTTGTCTCTGACTCTGTCTCTGTCTCTTTCTTTTTCTCTCTGTCTCTATCTCTGTCTCTCTCTCCCTCTGTCTGTCTGTCTGTCTCTCTCTCTCTGTCTCTCTGTCTGTCTCTGTCTCTCTGTCTGTCTGTCTCTCTCTCTCTCTGTCTCTCTCTTTGTTATTCTCTGTCTCTCTGTCTCCCTGCCTCCAATGCACGCAGGAAGGAAGGAAAGAAGGAAGGAAGGAAGGAAGGAAGGAAGGAAGGAAGGAAGGAAGGAAGGAAGGAAGGAAGGAAGGAAGGAAAGAAGGAAGGAAGGAAAGAAGGAAGGAAGGAAGGAAAGAGGAAGAGCCTCATTTTGGCCAGTCTGTGTCTTTTAAATGAACCCCAGCTCTGGCTGAGCTCACCATCAAAAGCCCATCCCTTCACCAGTAGTTAGTGCACTGGAATCAGCCCCAGGGTGTCTGTGTGCTCCAGACTAGGAAACACGGTCCTCTTCTGCGCATGTTCACACTTTCTGGCAGAAGCGTCCCCAGTCTCTCCCATGTGGATGGTAGAGCTTGCTGCCCAGGCTCCCATTGGCCAAGCCCCCATTATGCTTATTATGCCATCTCCCTCATTAGCATGTAAGTTTCCCGAAGGTAGGGACCATTTCACTTTTGTCTTTCTATCACAAAACTATTCATTTTTCTTCTCTCCTCAGTGTTTCCTGATTTTCTTCCAATACTTTCTAGCCAACTCTCACCTCCCTTTCATTGTCTCCAGATCTCCAATAAGAAACCAGGTATCCTAACCCTTTCATCCTGTTTTTCATTCCCTCCAGACTGTATATTAATTGAGTAAAAATCAAAGTTCTAGGTTCTTGGCTTCCAAGAGACCTGAAATCAATTTGTTCCACAATCAAATGCATTGCACGGATGACACAGAGCTTTATTTTTTAACTGAAACAGTATTTGGTCCTATGTCACCAGTTGCCTTGGACCTTTCAAACTAGAGGTCCTGGAGACAAATGAAACTTAACATGTTTCATATTGAGCTCAGGATTTCTCCCTATACCCTCCTCTCTTCCTGACTTATTTATTTCTGTCCCAAACACCTTTATCTTTCTAGTGTTACAGGTTCACGATCTCACCATTACCCTAGATGCCTTATTCTCCCTCACTGCATATAGCTAATTAATGACAGAGCTTGCTATTTCAGTCTCCATCCACCATAACTCTGGCATCTGACCCATTTTCCCGTTTAATTCAGGTCCTAACCACCGCTTGCCTCAATTACCATAACAGCTGACGAATTGGATCCATTGGATGCATTGGACACTTTGGATGCGATGTCCCTCCCAGGGCTAGTTTATCCTACACATCTCTGCCAAAATGACCTTCCTTAAACCCAGATCTGACCATGTGATTCCCTTCCTCAGTTAATTCCTTGGTTTCCTATTGGCTCTGGATAAACTATAAACATCTCTATTGAGTCCCCTACAACCTCACTCCAACCTAACTTTCCAGCCTCGCTGGATAGTATCCCTCCTGCTGCATTTTGCTATTCAGCAAAATTATCTTTCTCTCCGTTCCTTACACACAGTCCTCCATCTCCTACTTTACCTTTGTATTGGCCATTCCAGATGCCCAGAGTGCATTCCCTCTTCCAGCCCACTTCATAGAATCCCTCTCTTCCCTTAAGATGCAGTTCAGACACAATATTCTTTTTTTTTTTAAAGCTTTTCATTTTCAAAACAAATACCAGATAATTTTTCAACACTGATCTTTGTAGCCTTGTGTTTCAAATTTTCCCCTTCTCCCCCCACTCCCTCCCATAGATGGCAAGCAATCCAATATATGTTATACATGTTAAAATATATATTAAATCCAATATGCAGACACAATATTCTGCATGGTCTTTTGTGACTTCCCTCAATTTCTAGTGCCCTTCCTGTCTTGTATTTAACTATTTTATATACATTTTTATTTCTTCATTTTATATTGATATATTCTCATTGCTTCCTTCATTAGAATGGAAGCTCTTTGCAAGTATGTCAGTCACCCAGTAAATCAGCAAACATTTATTATTGTTGTTATGTCTTTTCTGTCATGTCTGATCCTTTGTGACCCCTATTTGGGATTTTCTTGGCAAAGATACTGAAGTGACTTTGTCATTTCCCTCTCTAGCTCATTTTACGGATCAGGAACTGAGGCAAACAGGGTAAGATAACTTGTACAGGGTCACAGAGCTAATACCTGCCTGAAGCTAGATTTGAACTCAGGGAGATGAGGTTCTGACTCCAAGCCCAGTATCACTTAGCCATCAAACATTGATTAAGCACCTACTATTCGCCAAGCTCTATGCTAAGCACTGGGGATACACAGAAAGACAAAATCAATCAAGTAATCAATATTTATTAAATGTCTACAATGTGCCAAGTGCTAGGGGTTACAAAGAGCCAGGACACAGTCCCCACTCTGGAGGAGTTTACAATCTAACAGGGATTGAGCAGGGACTGTTTCAGTCTTTGTACTTGTACTTCAGGTCCCTAATAGATGCTAATTTATCAATTACTCTATTTCTCGGTATTGGTCTCACAGGACTCCTTGGTGTCAATCACACCGGTCCAAAGGAACTCCCAGAAGACCGAGGCTATCCTCAGTGGGGGCTACCTTCTCCAATCCCCCAGCCGTGCAAGCGGAGCCATAGCTCTCCCCTTACTTTTCCCTACTTCCCCTAGCCATGCTAGGCTTTGCCCTCAGAGGCTCACAGAAAGCTAGCTCCAGGCCCCCCCTCCTGCCCCTGCTCCCCAGCTTCTCCGGACCTCCTCTTGGCCCTCCAGGAAGGGTTCCATGGGTCCCCAGGACCTGGCTCTGGGGTAGGGGCCTCCCATTCTCACCCCTGTCTCTTTTAGCAAGATCTTCCCTAGGATCAGCTCCTAGTTCCTAATCCCACCTCCTGGCTCTCTAGGCAAGGTCCTCCAGGCCTCTGTGCTAGCCTGGTTTGAGGGCCAGTTTCTCCTCCGGACCTTCCCCTCCCCCAGCTCTGAAAGCAGCTCAATCCTGGCCCCCAACCCCAGCCTCTGGGAAGCTGGCTCTCAACAGGCCCCAATTACCTAAGCAGCACTTCTCCCTGTTAACGGTCTTCTGCCTGGCTCCCACCTCTAATTCATCTTCCCAGCTCTTCTCTTCCCCCTGGAGGCACTTTCCTCTTACCAATTAACTCTCTCATTAGTGAGAGTCCTTAATGTATATAAATAATCATTTGATTCAGACACTGGGAAGGCATCGGCCTGATCCCCAAGAGACCCCCGCTCCTAAAATGAGGCGGGGGAACAGTCCATCACAGGTGGCTTGTTAATCCAGTCTATCCCACTTCCTGGCAGAGCTTTGGCTCTCCTGGTCCCCCATGATTCAATTCAATTAAATAAGCATTTATTGAGAGAGGCGGTGGAATATGGGAACTGGGCAAGACTTAGGGACAAGAACATCTGAGTCTCTAACCTACTGACCACCGGATCCTGAGCAAGACCTGAGACCTCCCAGCATCCCAAGCCGTCCTCCAGGGCAGCTCTGGCTCATCTGCATTGGTAAGAGGGAGTTTCCTCATTGGTTCATCAATGATTAAAAAAAAATGGGCAAAAGTACCAGTCCTAGGCACTGTGCTAAGAACTGGGGGTATAAAAAGAGGCAAAAGAAAGCCCATGTTTTTCATAACTTTCCATGTGATTTCTTAATTGTGGGTGGGGATAAGGGAGAGAATCTAGAACTCAAAAAAATTAAAAAGAAATGTAAAAAAGAATGTGAAATGAAAATGTAAAAAGTAAATGTTACTGGGTATATTCATTTAAAGACAATCTAGGTGATATCTTGACTTGTGAGTGAGTTGAATTTAAGGGAAGTAGAGTTGCACAAAATTATCAACCTCACTCTCTCTTCCAGAGTTATCAAAATCCAATGGCAGATCAAAAGTCAAGACAGCTGGCAATGGCCAAGGGATGCAGTGGATGGCTCTAGCATCTTCTATGTTCTAAGCACTCCACTGTTCCTGCTTCTGCCGCCTTCATGGTCTTTGGAACGCATTTTTCTCATCCACCCATTCTGCCGGAAGAAATTTTCACATGCTTAAGGTGCTATATAATGTAATGACAACAATAATAATTATTGTTATTCGTTGTTGTTGTTGTTGTTTTCAACACTAAGGCACTTGCTAAATATTGCTGATTCAAACTAAAAAAAAAAAGATAGGAGCAAGAGGCAGAGGAATTCAGCTGTTTCTATGTATAGAAGTTCCCTGGAATATCCTCCTTCCACACCTCTTCCTCCTAGGATCCTAGGCTTCCTTCAAAACCCTGTTCCTACAGGAGTCCTTTAATTGCTGTGCCCCCCAATTATTTTGCATATATGGTATTTTCTATTTAATGTTATTTGTCTCAATAGAATGTAAATTCCTGGAGGACAGGGAGTGTTTTAGTTGGGGTGCTTGTCTCTGTACTCCAGCGCCCAGAAAAGTGTCTGGCACCCAGTATGTGTCTAATAAATGCTTGCTAAATGAATAAGCAATGGATGGATTGATGGAGTAATTGATGGGAATTGGAGAGCCCATCCCACTTTCCTGCTCTCAGCCAAACAGCTAGCTCTTAAGATGCAGGACCCAGCAGAGACAATTGTGGAGGAAACTTTCCTGTTTATGAGAAGATAAGGAAATTTATGACAGCTAGAGCTCCCTGGTTCCCCCTAAAGAAGCCAGTGGAACAAGAATCAATCACTGCCCTCCCCAGCTGCTCCTGCTCCAGTGATGGCCATGGGGGAACTTTCCCTTGTTTGAGGCAGGAGAGAAATGTATGACAGGTAAACAGAAGACTGAGATAAGCTTGCAGCAGCTCCCCAGTGGCCGTCTGGGCCCAGCCCTTTCTCTTCCCTGCTGGTCTTGTCCGTGACCTTGGTTGCTCAGCCAATCAGGAGCCCCATAATATGTGTGTTTCCCTGTGGTCTCCTGTGATCCGAGGTAGGGTCTGGTGTTGCTCGGAAGCCATAATACTGAGCCATCCAAGAGAGCATCTGAGTAATGATGACCCATCCCTCACGTTCAAGCTCTGAGCCTTCCCAACAGACCTCAGTTCTCTCATCAATGGGCAATTCGACTCAGTTGTGGGAGAACTGTGGGGACCTGAAGTCCCTTCAAATCTGGAAGCAGCTCAGAGCCTTTCTAAGAGAATTCCTGTCTCCCCTCCGCTGACTTCTTTTACCCAGCGCTCTCCAGGGTACCGGCTCACTCTGGCTCTTGGCTGATTTCTCCCAGCCCCCTTAGCTTCCCAATTTCTATTCTGGCAATCCTTGGAAACCTCAACTCTCTAAACTTTGTCTTTCCAAGACATCATTTCCTTCTGATTGAGTGGCTTTCAGTCAGTCAATCAATAAGCATTTATTAAGCACCTACTAGGGATAAGTCTTGGGGAGACAAAAAAAGGAAATGAAAAACCAAAACAAAACAAAAAATTGAGTCCCTTCCCTTTAGTTCATAATTTAATTGAAGGAGACAACACAAAAGCAACTATGTGGAAGATATAAACAGACAGAAAACAGAAAAAGTCTCAGAAGAAAGCCACTAAGATTAAGGACACCTGGGACAAACTTCAGCATGGTTTCCAGTTCCCGGAAATAAAATAATAATAATGATCCCCAGTTGATAAATAGTCAAGGCATATGAACAATTTTCAGATGATGAAATTAAAGCCATTTATAATTATACGGAAAAAATGCTCTAAATCACTATTGATTAGAGAAATACAAATTAAAACAACTCTCCAGTTACCACCTCATACCTCTCAAATTGGATAAAATGGCAGGAAAAATGATAAATTTTGGAGGGGATGTGGGGAAACTGGCATACTAATGCATTGTTGGTGGAGTTGTGAACTGATCTAACCATCCTGGAGAGCAATTTGGAACTATTCCCAAAGGGCTATCAAATCATGCATACTCTTTGATCCAGCAGAGCCATTACTGGATCTGTATCCCAAAGAGATCATAAATGAGAGAAAAGGGACCTCATGTGCAAAAATGTTTGTAGCAAGGGGCAGCTAGGTGGTGCAGTGGATAGAGCACCAGTCCTGAAATCAGGAGAACCCGAGTTCAAATTTGACCTCAGACACATTCCAGCTGTGTGACCCTGGGCAAGACACTTCACCCCAACTGCCTTAGCAAAAAGAAAAAAGAAAAGAAAGAAAGAAAAGAAAAATGTCTGGAGCAGACCTTTTTGTGGTAGCAAGGAATTGGAAAATCAGTAGATGACCATCTATTGGGGAATGACTGAACAAGTTGTTATATATGAAGATAATGGAATATTATTGTTCTAAATAAAACGATGGACAAGCTGACTTTAGAAAGACCTGGAAAGATTTACATGAACTGATGCTGAGCAAAACAGGCAGAACCAGGAATCCATTGTACACAATGATAGCAAGAATGTGCAATGATCAACTATGAAAGACTTGGAGCTTCTCAGTAGTTCAGTGATCTGAAGTAATCCCAATAGACTTTGGACAGAAAATGCCTCTGCATCCAGAAAAAGATCTAAGGAGACTGAATGTAAATCAACACATGCCATGTTCAGTTCTTTTTCCTGTTTTGTTTTTCTCATCATTTTTCCCTTTTGCTGATTTTTCTCTCCCAACATGATTCATAAAACAATGTGTATTAAAAATAAATTTTAAAAAAGACCATTTTCCAGTAGAGCTGTTATGTATCTCACTCTTCTGAATCAAATAAACAAAGTGGTTTTGGTTAAAAAAATTTTTTTAAAAAGGAATGTTGCTGATGCTGACTAGAATTTATACAGAAATTTGAAGCTTTCCAAGTGCTTTTAAAATATTGTCTCATTTTATTCTCACAATAGCCTTGGGAAGGAGGTGCCATCACTTTCCTCATTTTGCAGATGAGAAAAGGCAGATGGGGGCTGTTTCTAGCCATAAGGTGTCTGGAACCATCTGGGAGTTCTTCACTGAACCCTTGAGTTAACTCCCACTTATCTCTCCAATCTGATCTCATATTCTTCCCCACTTCATGTACTCTCCATTCCAGCTCCCCAAACAGTGGTTCCTCCATCCACAACATTCCCTTTCCTTTCCTAGTTCTCCATGTGGACCCTATGACTTGAGAAGCCTGACTCGTGTCTCCTGGACCAAAGTGGGGTCCAGCTGATGACCTCTCCTACAAGAAGCCTCCCCTCTACGCTTGACGGCACTTTGTATGTTTACATATGCATGTGTTATACGCCCCCCCAATCCCAGGAGAATGGAAACTCTTTGAGGTACCGAGCATAGTGCCTGGGATATAGTGGGGCTTAATATGAGTATGATTTCTGTTATCCCAGAATCCTCCCTCACAAGCTTCAGCTGAACCTTCGTCATTTGCTGGAGAAAACTGGGCCCTGAGTCTCACCACCCCTCGCTAGCTGAGTTAGGATCTCTGTAGGAACAGGAAGGAACTGGGCCCATGTCAGCAGGACTTTTTGGTGGTGGGGGAAAAGGAGAACCACACTGAAGCCTCCTTGATGGGGAGGCCCGAGATGGCTGCTAATTAAGGCACACCAACAGCTCTAGGGACAAGGTTTGCACAAACTCCTTGGAACCACCATCCTTCCAGTCCCTTGGCAGGGGTTTCATTCACGACACTCTCCTTCACCCCCAAGTCAAATCCTTGGCCAACTCTGGTTTCCGTCCTCTCTCTCCACTCTCTTCTCCTTCAATCAACAAGCATTCATTAGGTGACTACTATATTCCAGGCACTATCCTGGGTGCTGGAGATATAAAAGTAAGCTAAAAATACACTTCCTGACCTTTATGCTTTATGTTTTCTTGGGGGAAGGGGGATGACCTATGCTGTGTAAACAGACAATCCCCACATTGCTCCTACCTCCTCCAATTGCAAATCATTGACCAAGGCTAAAGACTTCAGGTGTGACAGCTAAGGGGAGATGCGGAAGACAGTGTCCCCAGACCCACCCTCCCATATGTGTGGGATCCCGACCATACCTGCACCCTGGGGTGTTCCAGGGAGAGTGGGAACTGAATCCATAATTGGTCCTAGCATCTTAGGGGATCCAATTCAGTTCAACAAACATTTAAGAATGTTTTTTAATTTTATTTTTTCATGATCCACATTTCTCCATGTAGCCTTCCTTCAACTTTTAATAAAGTACAAAAAACAGTTCAGTAAAACTAATCAATACATCAACCAATCAACAAGCCTTTATTAAGTGACTGCTGTATACTGTACTTGTTCCTGGGGATAATAAGAATAAAATCCATTTGTCCTTCAGTAAACATAAGTGCCCATTTTGTACCAAGTACAATCCCTGTCATCAAAAAGTTTACAATCTAATAGGGGAGACAATGTAAAGAAATATAGACAAAGCAAGCTAGATACAGAATAAATAGGAAATAACAGAAGGAAAGCACTGGAATTAAGAATAGTTAGGGAAGGCTTCCTGGAGAAGGTAAGGTTTTAGTTGGGTCTTAAAGGAAGGGGGGATGTCAATAGATGGAGATGAGAAGGAAAGAATATTCCAGGCCTGGGGGACAATCAGAGAAATGCCCAGAGCTGAGGGATAGAGCGTCTTGTTTGTAAAACAGCTGGGAGGCCATGGTCCACTGGATCTAAGGATACATGTAGGGAAGGAAGATAAGAAGATTGGAAAGATCTGAGGGATGCCGAACAGAGAATTTTATATTTGCTTTTTGAAAGTAATAGGGAGTGACTGGAATCTATTGGGGAGGGAGTGTGACATGATCAGACCTGCATTTTAGGGAAATCACTATATGTTTATATACATATGTCTATATATGATATGTTTTTTGAGACAGAGATAGATATCAGCTAGGTGGAACACTGAACAGAGTGCCAGGCCTGGAGTCAGCAGGACTCCTCTTCCTGAGTGCAAACCTGACCTCTGACACCTACCAGCTTGGGATCCTGGACAAGTCACTTCACTCTGTCTGCCTCAGTTTCCTCATCTGTAAAAATGGGCTGGAGAAGGAAATGAGAAACCATTCCAGTATTTCTGCCAAGAAAAGCCCAAAGAGGTCATGAAGAGTCAGACATGACTGGAAAGATTACTCACAACATATATATATATATATATATATACACACACATACATACATATTAAATACAAAACGTCTGGGGAATGAAGGCACAAGCAATTGGGAGAAAAGAAAGGTTTCATTCACCTTTAAGAGCGTGGAGGTAAGGAAGAAGCATCCCTCGGACTTGTGCAAAGGCAGGACCATGTAAAGAAGAGAAAAAGGCAGCTCTTTTGTAGAGTTGGAGGAGTAATGTAGAAAAGGAACAGTTCATGAAGAGCTTTAAAAGCCAAACCATTTCTATTTTATCCTGGACTTGAACCCAGCTCTTCCTGCCCCCAAGAGCCGCCTTCTCTCCCCCTATGCCTCTTTCACAGACCCTTCCAAAAGTCCTGAACCAGGAAACCAAATACAAGTTTGGGACTCCTTTCTGTCCGCTCTTGAGACACCCGCCAGGGACATCCCTGCTGTCTGAGGAGCCCCATCATCAGCTTACACTGTTGTAAGACTCGGCAATGTCTTCACTTACTAGTCTCCCCCTTCCTGTGCTTGGACAAGGGTCAGAGAAGCGCAGGAAGTCGGAGTTGGGAGGAAACCCAGAAGTTATTCACCTTGTTGTACAATTGGGCGCAAACGAGCAGGTTTAAAGGCAACAAGGGAGGAACCCGGAGATTGGGAGAATGCCTGGGATAAGAAGACTGCAGAGAGGGAGCAGGTGGGAGTGAACTGCTAGAAAAGCCAGAGCAGGGCCAGGGGTGTGGATAGGATGAAGCACAGATGTCCAAGAGCTAAAGGAGAGAGGGGGGCGTGATGCTATCAAAGGGTTTTCTCATTAGAATGAGAGGGTGGGTCTTTCAGACGGGAAAGAAAAGCGGGGAGACAACATGGGGAGGGGGACTGACAGGGAAGAGGAGGTTTTCCATAACTTTGGGTGGGAGTCAGCCCTTGCTGCGTGAGGGCCCACTTCGGGTTGAACTTGTAAGGCCCTTAAATGGCCGGGCCATGAGACTTCCTCCAGAAGCATTCAGCGGCTCGTGAGCTCTTGGGTGAGCGTCAGCGCCCTTCTCTGCTTCCTTCAGCTTCTGAACAGTGACATTATCCCAATGCTGGGAAATGCCGGGCTGGAAACAGAGCCACCGCTCCAGGAGATGCCCGAATTATCCCTAATTCCTTCCCCCATCACCTGCGGATCAGAGGTTTGTGACATTTAGCCTGTCAGTTTTTCAGACTGGGCAGAAAGTCTCAAGGGAGGGTTGCTTAGCCCCTGTGCCTCAGTGTCAGTCAGTGTGGGTCAGTCTCTGAGTGCGACCGCCTGGGGTTTCTGAAGCGGAGAACTCACTCCCGAACTTTCCGTCATTCTGAGGGACCCGGCCACCTCCTGCCCAAGCAACCCCCCCTTAAGGCAGACCAAGAAACCTCTGGCTGCGCCCCCCCCCCCCAAGGGGACAGCTGGGTCCCATCCCGACGCTGCTGACCCTGGAGAGCAGGATGGGGGAGGCGAAGATGAGGGGGGGCCACCCGGGGGGGGGTCCACCCCGGGTCATCCAGTCTGTCCCTGGGGACAGGAGCTTGTGAAATGGGGGGGCAGGGGTGGGGTCCTAGCCAGGGGAGCGTGATTCGGGATGCCGGGCTTCCGCCTCCACTACTGGGGAGCCCCGGGGCAGGGCGAGAGCGTGGCGCGACCCGCTCTGGCTTGGAGAAGTAACTAGGATCAGCACAAAGGGCCCTAAGCCCCGACCCCTCCATGCAGAACCTCTCTCTGCTACACTCAGCCAGCCCTCTCTCAAGGCACCGCCTCAGCGCAATGCGGCTGCGCGGAAAAGGGCTTAGGGACTACAGCTCCCAGAACCCTTTGAGCCGCACGATTCCTGCGGCCAAAAGGCTGTTTCCCAGGAATCCCTCCCCAACCAGACCAAGCGCTTGCCGCTGAGGCCTCTGGGAAAATGGATTCCGGGAGCCGTGGGGGAGGGGTCCTAGTCGGGCAGCTCCTTCTGCGCAGGCGCAGGCACAGCCTCGGACCGACCTAAGCGGCGTCCTCTTTGTCGGCTCGGACCCGCGGCGTCAGGTGACTGCGGCCCCCGGGACCCAGGCGGCCGAACTTAGGGGTCTGACCCCTTCCCGTCCCTGTCCTCTGACCCTGACCTCTCTCCTACCGTCCTTCTCTCTGGGGGCGACGGTGAAGATGAGCCGGCCCCGCCCTGCCACGGACGTCACCTGTTGTCATGACGTCACCACCACGCCCCCTTCCCATCCACCTCCCTCCCCTTCTCCTCTCCCAACGCCTTGGGCCTTGTCCCAATCCCTGTCCCCAGTCCCAGGCAGGGTCCTTCCTCCCCACGTGTGCCAGGGTCCTTGAAGGTGCCGTTGTCAATGTCAGTGTCAATGTCAATATCATTGTCAGTGTCCATGTCAGTGTCAGTGTCAATGTCAGTACTAGTGTCAGTGACAGCCGGTCTTTGTGTGTGACTGTGTCAGGGACTCTGATCTGTGTCTGTATCCCCGGCTTATGGTGTAGGGGCTCAGTCAATGTCTGTTGAGTTAAATTGTCATTTTAAGTGTGTTTTTATAAATGTGTGAGTGCAGGGGTGTGTGTCAGTGTGTTCCTCCTGTCCCGGGGTGCAGGAGTGATGTTCCCCTGAGTATCCTGCTCTCTGAACCCCCTCCCTCTGCCTCCCAATCTCTCTGAGTGTGAAAATTGATTTCTACTTTTTGTCACTCCTGTCTAAGGTCACTGGGGAGAAGAATCTGATGGGGGGGGGGGGCAAAGCTGAGCTGTGAGTGTTGGGGGGGTCTGACAGTGGGGGTGGGGCAGAGCAAGACTGTGAGTCTTGAGGGTGTCTGACAGTGGGGGTGGGGCAGAGCAGGACTGTGAGTTTTGGGGAGGTTCTGACAGGGGGGTGGGGCAGAGCAGACTGTGAGTTTTGGGGGTTTCTGACAGTGGGGTGGGGCAGAGCAGACTGTGAGTTTTGGGGGTGTCTGACAGTGGGGGTGGGGCAGAGCAAGACTGTGAGTCTTGAGGGTGTCTGACAGTGGGGGTGGGGCAGAGCAGGACTGTGAGGCTTTGGGAGTGTCTGACAGTGGGGGTGGGGCAGAGCAGACTGTGAGTTTTGGGGTTTCTGACAGTGGGGGTGGGGCAGAGCAGACTGTGAGTTTGGGGGAGGTTCTGACAGTGGGGGTGGGGCAGAGCAGACTGAGTTTGGGGAGGTTCTGACAGTGGGGGGGGGGCAGAGCAGACTGTGAGTTTTGGGGGTTTCTGACAGTGGGGGTGGGGCAGAGCAGACTGTGAGTTTTGGGGGGGGTTTCTGACAGTGGGGGTGGGGCAGAGCAGACTGTGAGTCTTGAGGGTATCTGACAGTGGGGGTGGGGCAGAGCAGACTGTGAGTTTGGGGGGGTTCTGACAGTGGGGGTCGGGCAGAGCAGGACTGTGAGTCTTGAGAGTGTCTGACAGTGGGGGTGGGGCAGAGCAGACTGAGTTTTGGGGGGGTTTCTGACAGTGGGGGTGGGGCAGATCAGGGCTGTGAGTCTTGAGGGTGTCTGACAGTGGGGGTGGGGCAGAGCAGGCTGTGAGTCTTAGGAAGGTGTCTGATAGTGGGGGTGGAGCAGAGCAGGCTGGGACTCTTCTAGCTGGGCAAAGGCCAGTCTTTGTGTGACCCTGTGTCAGCATCATGGCCTGATGTGACCGACGAGGCCCCCCTTGGTTCGCATGCACATTGTGCCTTCAGGTTTGCTCGTGCAGGTGAGCCAGCTCTGTGGGCTTGCTTGAGATCTCTCCATCTAAGAAGGTGCTTTCTTTTTTCCAGGGTCTTGATCACATCCTCAGGCCACCTGAAGTAGAGCTGCGTTTATTATATAGCTGCTGGATCCCTTCCACTGACGGAATCCATAGACCATCAAGGCCTGGATCCTTGTTTAGAGCCCCCGAGCCAGGATCCCAGCCAGTGAGACACTGCCCTAAATACTGACATGGCCGTGCCCCTGAACTCCCATGTCCTGGGCCCCCAGGAACCAGTCGGACTCCTGAGTTTGAAGGTGATGGACGACGTGCCGGGGGGCGAGGAGTTCGTCCCCGGAGAGGACCTCGACACGGACTATGATGCCTTCTGCCGAGGGCTCACCGACGACCTTGGGGATCCACATGAGAGGGCGGAACAGTTCCTGACCATCATGCTTGGGAACGTGGAGACTTGGATGAAGTTGCAGCATCTGGAGCCCAGTGAGGAGGTCCTGATCGTGGAGGACTCGCCCACCCAGCTGCTTGAGAGGAGAGGTGAGGGGCGTAAGCCCATCTGGCTTGTCTCAGAGGACTTGTCTCAGACACTTACTTGCATCACGCAGCTGGTGAGTGTCTGAGGTAAGATCTGAACTCAGTTCTTCTTTGGTTCAAGTCTAGATTCTACCCATTTAACAGAAAGAGTTTGGGGGAGAGAGAGAAAAGCCCAAAGGGGGCAAGGGGCAGCCACAGAGTAGGGGAGGGGAAGGCTGTTCTCTGGTCTGAAATGTCCTAGACTCAGTGAGGAAAGATTGGGGTCCCTGCCCCAGCCCCAAGGACCACCGCTGTGCCCACTAATGGTGTCTGGTACCCTCTCGGGGAGCACTTTCTCCAGGGACCCCACATATTGTTGTGGAGGACTGTGTAGGGCAGACAGGATGTTTGCTGCCCTGCTTCAAATCCATAGTCTGCAACTTTGTTTTTTCCTGGATCCTCCCTCACCCCATGGCCACAGTTCATGATTCCTGGAGGCCTGTGGGGCATTGTCATCCCCATTGGACAGATGAGAAAACTGAGGCTACGTAAAGAAGTTTACAAGATAGACATTGGCGAAGCAGGGAGAGAACCCAGCTCTTCTGACTTAGAGAAGGGCTCCCAGCCCTGCAGTCCAACCTTTACCTGGGACAAAACCCTTTGCCTGCAGAGTCCACAGGAGGAGCAGCTAGCTCATCACTTCATTTGGCAGAGCACTCATGCTCAGGGGCTTTTTCTTTGCTATGATCTGCTTCTCTGAAACATCTTCCCCTTTGCTCTTAATTCTGCCCTCTGGGGGCAGAACAAGACCAGTCAGTAAACATTTATTAAGTACCGACTGTGTGCCCGGCTCTCTAAGTGCTAAGCCCTCTCCACTGGGCACAGTTTTGAATAGCTCTCCAACCCTCCCGGCCTTTCTCCAGGCTGGGTTGTCCCACTTCCTGCCATGAGGCCTCTGAGGTCACAGGCCCCGGCCCCTTCCCATCTAAAACTCTTTGTGTCGGGGTCCCTTCCTGAGCCCACCGCAGTTCTCTGACAGTAAAGGGGATGTTCCTGGAGCTGATTTCTCCACAGGACCAGAAAGTTAATTCCCGATTTGTCCCATGAGTCATGGGGGTGAGCAGACATATGAGGAGGTGCCTCAGGCAGTCATGGTTTAATTTTAGAACCATTTATTCTTAGAGTTGGGAGAGTCCCCGCTGGGCATCTGGGCCGGTGTTAACCCTTGGGTGTCCCAGGGAGAGCTTGGCAGCTCCATGAGCTCGGGATACTTCCGCATGTAATTTTTAGCTTTTTCAGTGTGTTTTATGCCCAGCTCTGAAAAGGACGTGCAGACTTCACTGGGGCCCCTCCTGCCCGTTATCCCCGACGGGTGCCAGGCCCTCCAGCCTCGGTCCACCCTTCTGGTGACAGGCGGCCAGCGCGTGACCTGAGCCCCTTCCAAGCCTGACTCTCTGGGTGTCAGTCCCTCTGTCAGCCCAGGGCTCCTCAGGATTGGAACAGAAGCTTTGACCAGTTCTATTTGCAGCCTGGACCAGCGCCCACTCCCAAGTCCGAGCTCCCTGCATTTCACACACACTCCCCCCACACACACATACACTTTCAGGTGTTGACTCTCCGGAGCAGGACTTAGCATAGATACCCTGATCCGGGGTAGAACTCTCCAACTCGGGACCACAGGCCACAGCTTCCCTGGGGGTGGGGCTCGCGGGCTGGGCCCCCACGTTTGTGGGGGGGGCGTATGGGCCATTCAGGTGGGATGAGCCCCTCGACGGGAGTGCTGCCGAGCCCTTTCCAAGCTGCTCATCCACTTCTGGTGTCTCCCCGCCACCCGACTCTCGCCCACAGGAAGCTGTATCGGCCACTGGCTGGGCAGGCAGCCTGAACCGGCCTGGGGATAACTAGGGGGACTCGGACCCTTCAGTGACTGGGAGGGGGTGTCTGCTCCAAGCACACAAAGACTTCCCTGCTGGAGTGGTTGGGAACAATTCGTTCCAAAGGCCTTGGAGGCAACTGAAGCAGGATCTGTGGAGTGCTCGGAGCTTGGTCAGACACGGAAGGTACCACGGGCATCCTCTGCATCCTGACTGTGTCTTCCCACTGGACTCCAGTGACTGTGTTAGAATGAGGCTGATAACTGGGCAATTTTGCCTCTCTTAAGTCCAGAGCAAGCACAAGTCAAGACGTCATTGGTCCCCTTTGAAAATGAAGGACACATGGGGCAGCTGGGTGGCGCAAGGGATAGAGCACTAGTCAGGAGGACCTGAGTTCAAATCTGGCCTCGGACACTTAACACTTCCTGGCTGTGTGACCTTGGCCAGTCACTTAACTCTAATTGCCTCAGCCAAAAAAAAAAAAAGAAAGAAAGAAAAGGAAAGGGGAAAAAAAAGAAAATGAAGGACACACAACATTGTAGATTTTGTCAAATCCAAAAGTAGACAAATAAATCCAGTCTAAGAACTGAATTGTGAACAAAAGGATGGAGAAGGGATGTCTTGGAACAGAGGGTCAGTCATTTGGTTAGAATATAATCTGTCAAAAGAACACGTCTATTTCTTAAGTACCTACAATGTTCCAGGCCCAGTGCTAAGTGCTAGGGACACAAAGGAAGGCAGAGAGCCTGTCCTCAGGGAGCTCAGTTTATCAACTTGGGATAGAAGGTGAAGGGTGACCCTGAAGAAAGAAGCAGGAAAGTCAGGCGGAGGGGGGAGGGGAAATCAAATGAATCCAGTGGCTCCCGATTCTGGAGGCTGAGGTGCGAGCTGGTGGTCGGCCTGGGGGAAGTGACTGGAGAGCAAGGGCAGAGGCAGATCTCAGGCTCAAAAGACCAGAACCAGTGGGTAGATTTGTTAACTGCAGCTTTTCATTCAATTTTCTTGTTAGTTCCAAATCCTCTCCTATCTCCTTCCCCACTCTTTGAGAAAGCAAGAAAATCAAAGTCTCTTGTAAATATGTATAGTTGGGCCAGAAAATCCCCACATTGACCATGTCTAAAATAAAAGAGGCAAAGAAAAGTCCGTCTGAGACCTTGGGCTCTCCCTGGTGGGGCCTTGGGAGCCATGTTTTGGGTCGGAGTTACGGAGACTGACCCAGACTCGGCTCCCTGTGTGCTGTTGCTGATACGCAAGGACTGCTTCCGGCACTCACTCCTCTCTGCATCAGTTCAGACAGTCCCAGGTTCTCCAAAACCAGCCAGGAGTGTGGATTTGGAACTCGCCTGCCCAGAGGAAGTAGCTGAGGTCGCCAGCGGAGAGAGCTCAGAGAGAGGACGGGCCTCTTGGGGAGACGATTGGCGGCCCCATTAAGCTTTCTCTTTACCCGAAACATCTTCAGCTGCTTCAGCCACTCTCCCTTTTGTCAGCCCCCTTCTGTGCCCCAGATGCTGTGAGATGAGGAAGATACAAATGCTCTGGGTCCTGCCCTCCAGGAGCTTACCTTCCAGCCTCTAGTTCTAAGTTCTCCTGGCTGCCACCTACTAGAGAAAGTCCACTGTCAGGCAGGGCCTGCTCAGGCCCCTGGAACTGTCCAGGGTGCTGGGCTTGGCCAGGCCAATGTGGGCTTGTTCTGGGGGCCAGAGCAGCCTCTGGGCGAGTCCTGCACTGGAGACGGGCCAGGTTGGGAAGGCCTGAGCTGCTCCTTTGGCCTCCGGGCGGACATCACCCCCAGGCCAGGGCTCTGCCCGACAGGGCACACATGGCCCCTGGGCTTGAGCCAGGGGCAGGGACAGCCCCCTGGGAGCGGGGTGCTGGTCAGTGGGGTTTGCTCCCATGGCCCTTGTCTTGTCTCCTAGAGCTGCTGTGCCGGGACCCCGCCTTTCACGAGGAGTGGAACCCAGAGAAGGAGGTGGAGGAGATGGCTGCCGAGTTCCTGGCCTCCAGGTCCCAGGTGAGGTGATGATCCTCTTGCCCAAAGTCCTCCCTCAGTCCCCCGCCTCACTCTGTGGCACCTGAGGCTTCTATCTGGCCGTCCTGCCTCATGTCCCAGATTTCCTCCTCCCCTCTCCCCACAGCAACCAGAATAAGCTTACTCTGGCCCTCCTCAAGAAGCTTCCGTGGCTCCCATTGTCTCTAGGATCCAGGGCAGATCCCTCAGTGTCTCCAGAAGCCCTTGGTGACCCAGCTTCTGTCTGCCTCTCCACTATTTCCCAATCCCTTAACATTCTCTGACTTCTGCTACTGATTCCTGGCTTTGCCTCTAACTCGGCATTCCATGCCTTGGCAAAGACCATCCCTCTCCCTGGAATCCATTCTCTCCTGAAGAATTCTCCTCTGCCTTTACAGCTATCCCTTCCCCTCCCCAAATTGCCACCCCATCTTTTCCCTCACATTTCTTTGTGTTGTCTCCTGGGACCATATGGCCGGGGTCCTTCCTGGCCTATCCCTGAAGGCTGCGTTCTGACCTCAGCTGGCTCACTCATGCTTTTGCTGCCTGGGGATGGCCCCCCTTACCCCCTTGGGCTAGCTCCCTTGGCGTTCCCCGCCTCACACGGGGCGTTGGGGGTGGGGAGGTCGAGCAGGGGCGTCTCTTGTATTTCAGGAGCCGGTGACATTCCAGGACGTGGCCGTGGACTTCAGCCAGGAGGAGTGGGGGCAGCTGGACCCTGCCCAGAGGGACCTTTACCGGGATGTGATGCTGGAGAACTACGGAAATTTGGTGTCCCTGGGTAAGGACAGAGTGGGCCCTCCTGGGCCAGGCCAGGCTGGGTTCCCTCCGGGACTCAGAGTTTGCAAGGCGCCCTTCTCTCCGTGCTTGTTCTGTAGCGTTCAGCCAGACGTGGGCCTGGGTCCAGGCAGGAGACATCAGAGAGCACTTTCATAGTTCTTCCTACACGGATGGTCTCCTTCGTTCCTCACAACAAGCCTGGGAAGGGGGCTCTGCAGCTTCCCATTTTATAGATGAAGAAACTGAGGCTGAGATAGATCATCCTGGGCTCACCCAGCTGGGTGAGGGCCCCTGACTTCAGGCTCAGGGCTCTTTCCACTGCACCCCTGCCTGCTTCCAGGAACTTTGTTCTCTTATTGCGCTTAGTAGTTTCCTGAAGCTTCAGAGGACGCTCCCTGAGCGGCCCTTCCCAGCAGAGGGAACTCGTCAGAGCCCGGGTCCCCCTCTGGCCCAGGGCACCTGTCCCCTGGCTGGCACCGGGTCCCCTGCAGGCCTGTCATGTCCCCGTCCCCTAAAAGCCACATACTTGGGGTGAAGAGCCTGGGGCAGCTCCGTGTCCCAACGCAGACCACCATGATCCCTTTCTCTCGTTCAGAGTCCAGTGGGCAGCAGATGCCCCTGTTGGAGTCTCTGTTCCTCCTCTGGGACCCTCAGCGTGTCTTGGCTGGGACCCCAACTGTCTGAAGGCAGGAGGCCCCTTCAACCACCCAGTGAGGGCTCAGCTAGCTCTTGCTCAAAGACCTCCAGGCCGAAGGGCCCAGCACTGAGGGCCCATTCCATCGGATGGGAGGCCGAAGTCGCGTCTCTGAAATTTTCACCGTTGTTCCTAGTTTTGTCCCCCGAGCCAGACAGAACAAGCTCAGAGCTTGTGTTCTTCCCCAGATTACCTGTGGGCCTCCGATTGCCCTTGCCCACTGCAGATCAGCCTTTTAACCATAGAAGAGCCTGAATTTTTACTGCTCCCCGTATCCTTCAATGGGGCTTCAAGATGCTCTCAAGGCCCTTCTCCACCGGACACCCCCTTTGGGCGCTCCCCAGCTTCTCGTGCCCTTCCCACATTCGGAGGGCATTTGGGGCAGGGCAGAGCACTAGGGACCCTCAGCCTCCCTGTCCTGGGCCCCGCCCTTCCTGGGCCCTTGTAGCTGCCCACTCGAACCATTGTTAGCACTTCCCTGGCGGGAGTGTCCGCACCTTCTCCCTGGAAGGTTTGCAGATCAGGTCCCTTCTTGCTCTGTGTCCTCCGAGTCCTCTCGGGACCTGCCTGCTCATGTGGAAGTTGGGATGAGGGCACAGGTGTGGGCATGGGGGCGGTCCCCCCCCGCACCACTCCCTTTCCCTTGGCAGGCCCCGGATTCCTCATCTTTAGGCTTGAGTCCCTCCCTGGGCAGAGACTGCGAGGCCTTTAGAGCCCGGCTCTGGGCCCCACACTTTCACTCTCCATCTAGGGCCCTCACGGACTCTGGATCTGTCTTCCCTCCCAGCAGCCAAGGGCAAAATCATGAGTTACCTCTAGTCTTTTCAGGGCTTCCACGTGTCGCCCTCACAGGAGCCCGGGGTGGGGGTGGGGGGCAGCAGGCCCTGTTCCTGTCTCTGTTTCACAGACAAGGATCTGATGCAGGGGACAGGAAGGGACTTCAGTGACATCCCAGTGTTAGAGCCAGAACTTGAGGCGAGCTCCTCCTCCTCCCTTTTCTCCTGGATATGGGGATAAAGACAGAAAATAACCATCCTCCATCTGTGTCCAATAGCCGTGCCCACAGGTCCCACAGGCCTTTTCTGCTCATTCCAGAAAGGAAATCCATCTTGAAACAGGCCCCTCGAATGAATGAATAATGCACTAAATCCCTTCCTCTATGCAGAGTGGGAAGTGCTGGGGATACCGAAGAGGGCTGACCCCACCCTGGAGAGTCCCCCTTTGACTGGGGGGGCAGCCATGGGCGGCAGGGTTTGGCTGCAAATCAGATGACGAGGTCCCATGGTCCTTAGGGGCATGGGCAGAGTGGGCGGGGAGGCCTCTAAGGCCAGATGGGTTTGGATGTGGAGCCTTTGGCAGAACAGAGGATTTTCCTTCTGGGTCCTTGGGAGCTGTGGTGCAGCCTCTGCCCAGGGGCGATGGCAGCGGACACTGGGCTAGCAGCCCGGCCCCTCCCGAAGCTCCTGGCTTCAGGACCTCAGGCTGCCTCCATCACACCTTTTGCTGCTTCCTGGCTGCCCTGGGAGGGCAGTTGGCATTTGGGGGCAAGGCCTGGCCCCCTCCCCAGAGGGTTAGCAGCAGGTGCTGCTCCTCCGAGGCTCTTGGGAGACTCCCGTTGGCCTGTTGGTGACATTGGGTGGTCACGGTGACAGCTCTGGAGGTTGGGAGGGGAGCAGATGCAGGGGTTTGGGCTCCCTGCCCTCCCCAGGACTTTCGGGTTAGGGGTTCTAGGATGTCTCGGGGTCTGGTCCAGGTGCTGGTGGTAGCTGACCTGCATGACCCAGGCTGCTCTGCAGGGAGCCCTTCCAGGGGGCCCAGAAGCAAGTGAACTGAGGTGAGGGAGTGGCAAGGAGAGAACAAGCATGGTGTGGCTGGAGAAGACATGGCAGGGACAAAAGGGAGCATTCTGGGTCTGGAGCCTGTCATGGGGAGGGGGAACCTTAGGCCCGGAGGCTGGCTTGGGCTTAGATTAGTGACCAGAGCTCTCCCAGGATCCATCCAAGAGACGTCCCTGTGAGGGGGCGGGGCCCCCGGATGCTCTGCAAGCCGAGTATGTGATTGTGGGGATTGCTTTTGTGTTCTAGACTGGAGTGGAGCACGAGGTTCTGCTCCCCTCCCAAACCCTGTAATTTGGATGCAGTTGGGTCCTTGTACTGAGGACCCAAGAGACTCTAAAACCATCCTCCTAAAAAAGAAACTCAGTGTGTTAATCCTCCCAGTCTTCTTCCTCAGGGGAGAGACTAGAGTCGTAGACTTAGGGTGCATCGGACCCTGTAATCCTGACTAGACCTGGCTCCCCAGAAGGCTCATCCCCACAGAGATGTGGTCCTCAGGAATGAATGATAGGTGAAATTACCCACTCTCCCTTAGGACCATCCCTTTACTCTTATAGTCTCCTTAAGGACACTTCAGGGCAGATGGTAAATCAGTCCATCAATCAGTGGCCTCTGGAACCAAAGGAGACCCAGGGATAAGAAGCCTCTAGTCTCCAATTCCATCTGCTATGGAAACTGAAGAGACTCAGCTCCTGTGGCCCTTCAGAGACGGGACACCCTGCCCTCCCTTCCTCTCCCTCACGTCTTGGGACCTCCAGAAATCCCGGTTTCTAGTAGTGAACGAGTTGTGGGCTTGCGTCTTTGTTTTTAAAGTTTCTCCAGTATCAGGGCTGCCATGGTCAATGTGAGGAGGAGGGAGAGGAATTTAATTTGAGGGTGTCCCTGACAGAGAGACTGATTGTCAGCCAGTCCCGCTTCCAGGGAAGGAGCTGCCTTTTTTGTTTGCCATTACCCCGCCTTGCCCTATCTGTTCTCCCACAGTTTCCAAAGATACTTGGAGTTCCTACAGGCTGGCTTTCAACAGCCCCGAAGTCAGGAGGACCTGAGTTCAAATCTGGCCTCAGACACAACACTTCCTGGCTGTGTGAGCCTGGGCATGTCACTTAACCCCAGTTGTTTCAGGGGGAAAAAAGTAATTCTTCACAGGATGGGGAGTGGGAAGGGAAGAAATAAGTCTCTGGCCTTGAGATCCTGGTAGAGAAAGTTCCGAGTCAGGACTACATCCTGGAGAGGAAGACTGAGCTCAGGCTTGGGGAAGGCATCTCCCTCCCTTCTGTCCAGTCAGGATCGTGATAATAGCTGCCCATGTGAGATTACCCAATGTCAGCAGACTGCCTTCTCACCCCCAGGGGCCGCCTGATGGCCTCTCCAATGTTCCCAATTCCTGCCCCATCACACCTTAACTCTGTGTCACTCCTCATCCTCTACGGGGCTCTCTAATACTGAAGAATTTAGAGCAGGGGACATTACTGGGTGACTTCCCCCAGTTTGCTCCATGTCACATCTGCTCCATCAGGTCCTTCTGTCTGGAAGAGACATATTGGGATCAAAATTCTCAGATAAAGCATCCCATTGGTCATTGCCATTGGTCATTGAGCCATTAAACTTAGATAATGACTGTTGGGGAACCCAAAGGACAAGCCTCCAGCCCCTATTCTGTCCAGGCTGAAGTTCAGAGGCCCCTTCCAGACCCCCCTGCTGGTCAGTGTGTGACATTTGACTGGTTCCATTTCTGGCCTGGGCAGATTTGCCCCTTTCTGGCCTCTTGGTCTCCTAGCTTCCAGGGGCCCACCACATTAATGGCTAATAAGTGTAGTCATGGATCAGCCCCTCGCAGGACTGCGCCACTCCCCCCAGGAAGTTCCCTCATTCAGTCAGATTCCTTGTAAGGTGACATTGGACAGACTTGTACTTGGACTGCTCCCCCACCATTGCACTTGGGTGGCAGTTGAAAGAGGCCCCCCAGTCACTGGGAGGAGACGTGCCTAAGGCCGGGCGGCCCCTGAGCCAGAGGGCAATGCCTTCCCAAGTGGGAGACCCAAGAGCGAGACCACTGGATGGCCCCTCAGCTGACCTCCGGCAGCTGCTGTTGCTGCTTAAGAAATGAGTGAGACGCAGACAGATAGACAGACACCAGGACACAGAGACAGACAATTAAATTCCAGCTGCTCCGCTTGCTTTCCCACACTGTACTTTTGGATGACTGTAGAGGAGCCTTCCGAGTCCCAGCATCAGAATCCTGCCAGCCAAAGCTCGCCTCAGAACCCACCCAGAGTACTTCCCTTCCTTGGTGTTTGACTTTCATCTTCTGTAAGACATCATTTTTCCCGTATGTATGACAGCATTCTCATTTTCTACATGGGGAGTTATCTAGTTTTCCATGGGGTGAGTCTCCTCTCCGTCCTAGGGATGGGAGCATGTATTTCTGTTGGCAGACACAGCAGAATGCTTCCTCGTCTGTGCTCTTTCAAGGAAGGGGACATCTTTTCCTTTTTATAAAGTACAGGGACACAGTTTGACACAGACTAAACTATAGCATCAGTCCTCATGGGTCTCTTTCCTCGTGGGTTTTTTCCTCACCATTTTCCCAATAAAGTGTTCAGCCCTAACCTTGCCTGAGAATCTCTTAGCTCCCCTGCCCCTCTCCCTACTTGTTTCCCTGTTGAGTTGCCATGTTTCTACACCAAACTACTTAGGTGTCTATTCAACCTTCCTCTGTCCACTTCGGATAAGAGAAGGGTTCATCTGATGTCCGTTCCTCCCATCCCTTTCTCCATTTTTGTATACTTTTCTCACCTTATAGTTATGAGAAAGAGCAAGTTCGGCCCCCTTTCCTCCAGTCTCTACCAGTGTATTCCTTCTCCCCTCCCTTTTATTTTCCTTCTTAAAACACGAAAACCAATCCCTGTTTTTCTACTTGGAAGACATTAAGGTTCTCAAGGGACACTTGTCTCTTCTCCCCATTAGAATGTTAGCACTGCATGTTCCTATAGCTCCTAGCACCTCAGGGACATTTACCCACTGGGGTTTTCTCTGGATTCATGTGTCAATGTTTCTCCATTCCTCTTCAGCTAGTCTTTGGATCAGAGAATGCTTGAATCCCTCCATTTCATTAAAGGTTCATTTTTTCCCTGGTGGGACCCACACTCGGCCAAGCAGGGCTCTTCACCTCGCTGCCCACCTCTGTGGGATCTGGCTTCTTGATTACAGGATGTGCTCGCTGTGAGAGACAAATCCACCCTCTTTGAATAATCCCACCACTTTTTGGTAAGCTTGGTTTTCTGAAGACATCCCCAGGCCTGGTCAGTGAGTAGCTTTCCTCACTCCCCCGGTTATAGGCTAGGAGCTCTTCCAAAAGCTTTTTCTTCCCAAGAACCTCAGGCAGGACTGACCCAGAGAGGTTCCATAAACACATCTAGGGGCGCTGGGCTATTGGAGTTCGGCCGTGCCCGTGACAGAGACGGCGAAACCTTTGTCGAACAGAAGCCCCCTCACTTTAGCAACCGTAGAGAAACAAGCTTCCTGGCAAGTAATGGGGGTCTCTTTTCCCATGAGCAGGACTTGTGGTGTCCGATCCTAGTGTCATCTATCATTTGGAACAAAAGAAAGAGCCATGGAAACTGGATCTACAGGGAACTGACAAGACAAAGGTGCTAAGAGGCACCTGGCCAGGTGAGTGGAGATCAGCCAGGTGGCTCATTCTTGGCAGGCTGCCAGTGCCAAGGCTCCTCTGGAAATGCTGATCAGGGAGCCGCCAGTTCCTCATCTTCCCCCTGTGACGCCCCCTTCCCTCCACCCTCCCCCTCCCCCTGTCCCTGAGAGCAGTTCTGTTCTTGTCTGGGAAAGAATTCCTTTGGTTTCAGTGTGTTCTTAAGAGGTTAGTGGTGTCTAATGTTTGCTTGGCTTCTGGCCTCCTGAATTGCCCCTACTTCTTTTTGCTTTTGTCTGCTTCTTCATTTCTGACAGCTAGCCCTCCCACCTCTGTTTTCGTCTTGGTTCCCCCTTCCCTGACTCTGTTGTATCCCCTGCAGCACCTTGCGACCACTTCTGCACTTGGAGGGTTCGTGGATTTGTGGGTAGGGTTAAGTGCTTCCTCCACTGATCACAAGCCCTTCGGAACTCAGCCAGTCACCTTCCAGATGCCACAGGGAGGCGGCCCGAGGGGTCCTTGAGTGGAGAGGGACAGATTCCCTTGGCTGAAGCCCTCCTTTGGTCATGTTGGTCACTCAGAGCCCTCCCATGGCTCCCTTTGACCCAGAGGGTACAATTCAACCTCCACAGCCTTGTCTGCTTGCCGTTCCCCTAACATGTATCTTCTGGTCTTTTCCATTTGTGGGTCCTGGATTTTCTTCTGTCACAAGCTCATAGATTCCAGGTGGAGGACACCTGCTCCATCATTCGGGTCCCAGAAAATAGGTGTCCTTCTCTCTGCCTTCTTAACGTACCCATCCTTCACATTTGGGCCCCTTTGTGAAGGTTTTCCTGATTCCTGCAGGTCCTCTTCCCAAGTCCCTGTTACCTTTCCCGATCCCTCCCAGCTCCTGCCAGTGCCCTTCCCGCTCCACACCTCGACTGACTGCTTGGGATTCATCTTTATTTACTCTTATCCTGGCCGCCTTTGCTTCTCTTTATCCTCGATAGCTATCTCTGCCCCATCCCCTAATCAGAACATAATAAACTCTCTACTCCTGGGGATTGATTTGTTCATTGAACTTACCTCTCTGGAGCCCCGTGCACGGTAGGTGCTTCATATGTGTCGATTGGTTGATATTACTAACACTACCTAATCACCAGTCTCTTAGAAAATGGCACTAACCAATCAAGTGTTAAATGCCCACCATGTGCCAGGCACTCTACTGGACCCTGGGAATATATGAGGGCTTGGACTTCTGTACCTGAAGCACTCCCAGGACGGATGCTGTCTCCACTGATTCAGATCACTGGCCCTCCAGCTGCCAGTCTTGTGAGGGACAGTGTTCATTTGGTATCTGGTGTCCAGCCTTTTTGGGATGGGCCTGTCTGCAGCCAGCTGGCACAAGCCAGCTTTGGGAGCAGCAAGTAGTCTCATCCCGTTAGAGCCAGACAGGACTTTAGAGGCCATCCAGCCTGACCTCTGTACAGTAACAGATAGGAAACAGGCCCGGAGAGATGTCCAAGGTTACAAAAGATAGTAGGGGCAGCTAGATGGCACAGTGGATAGAGCAATAGCCCTGATTTCAGGAGGACTTGAGTTCCAAGCCAGCCTCAGACACTTAACACTTCCTAGCTGTGTGACCCTGAGCACCTAACCCCAATTGTCTCAAAACAAAAACCAGTCAGTAGCAAAGCTGAGCCTTGAACCCAGATCCTTTAAGTCCAGATCCACCTCTGCTGAATTGCTGCTGCTCCCCAGCAAGACACTGAAGGCAGCACAGTATAGAGCACTGAGCCTGGAATCAGGAAGTCTTCCTGAGCTCAAATCTGGCTTCAGATACTTCCTAGCTAGGAGACCCTGAGTGAGTCACTTACCCTTTTTATCTCAGTTTCCTCATCTGTCAAATGAACTAGAGGAAATGGAAAACCTAAATGGAGATATGAAGAGTCAGACACGATTGAAAAATGACTGAACAACAAAATTTCATCATCATCCCTTGCCCCAGCTCCTCCCTACTTCAAAACAAGACCCAAGCACATCATAACTTTAGTTTTATTTTGGCAAAGTCCTTCATTGTCCACATTTGACCTATTTGAATAATCAAAGCCATCTTGAATACATTCTGATCTTTCAAGAGAGAACTAGCTAGAGAAAGTACCCTGCTGTGGATGTGGCATCTGATAGAGAGGTGCAAAACTACCCGAAAGGAGGCTGGGGTCACTCTAATGATATTTAATGTTGTGAGGAGGAATATTTTAAAGAAGATAAAGTTATTAATTTGGCTCATGATTTTTTAAAAACATCTCACGAGGCATAAAATGATTACTATCCTACATTTTTATTTCCATTCATGTTTCTTTTTACTATTTCATATTTTGCTTCAAGAAAGATATTTTACTAATATCTTTGTGTGTGTGTCTGTGTGTAGGTGTGTGTGTGTACATACTAAAATTCACCAATAGATACAATGTCTGTTACACTTTTAACAAAAGTAATAAAATGAATGGGTACTTTTGCATCCACTGACTAATTTTCTGTTAACCACTCCTTATTTTCAGTGAGGCACTCCCACAGTATTAATTGATTAATGATTTATAGCCAAATTCTTTTTAAAAGCATGATTGATGTATGAGAGTTTATAAATATGGCAATTTTGTGGAAAGATTTAAAGGAAGAAAAGAGATAAAACTATAACAGTGGCTAAAATAAGATTTCTGACATGGATCAAAAGAAGGAGATGAAATGAAGGAAATAGATCATTTCTAAGTGTAATCATTTCCTGAATGACCAGGAACCCTAAAAATGTCATTTGCTGGAATGTGGGGTGGGATACAACATTCTGGCTGAATTTAAGTTTTTATCTTGTTCATTCTTGAAAATCTTGCCAAGATTTATGAATATACTCTCTTGATCCAGTTTGGCCAGACAATGGGAAATGTGAAAGAAAGTAATATTAAGTTGGAAATCTTCAGAACTGGTTCACTATCTGGAACAAGGAAACTCATAGAAACTGAAGGTCAGAGAGCAGATAGATGATCAGGATAGCTCATATGAAGCATTCATTCTTAACAGGGAGACCCTGAAAGCAAGGAAATCTCTGCCTTAGCTAAGGAGCTATTTATAGAATGCCAGCGGGGTTAGGATACAGTCCCAGGATGTGATCTATGGAGTGAGGGTAAATAAGTATAAGTAGATATAATGGATTGCAGAGGAAGTGGTCAGAATTAAAGTTAAATCCCAATACTACGTGTGACCCTGGGCAAGTCACTTAACCCCAATTGCCTCAGAAAAAAAAAAATCCTAACACTGACCCCTATTTTCTCAGCCTAACTTTATCTTTTTTCTCAAACATTCCCTAACACTGTTTGTGTGACTGTAAGTCACTGGACTTCCTTAGGCCTCAGGTTTCTCACCTATAAAATGGGGAGGCCTCTGAGGTCCCTTCCAGCTCTTGGTGTCTGATCCTAACGACTATTCACACTCACCTGCCTCGTCCCTTTTTGTCATTTGGCTTAGCATTCCTTTCACTTCTCTCTGCTAATTATCTTTATTCCACTTTTCCCATCTTTTCCCAAAAATGCAGGGCTACATTTGATATCTGTGAAAGATAACTCCTAAGCAGTATTTTCAGCTTTATTTCTTTTGTTATTTTTTTTCTCTCACCACAAGGAAAAGAGAATGTTTCTTGTTTTTTTATTTTTTTCAGACCAGAACACCCAAACCGAGAGCCAGGCAAAATCATCTACTTCGAAACAAGGCACTTCTGAAGAAGGGTTACTTTGGGGGTCAATCATGGAAAAGTCCACAAGGGATGGTTCCTTGAACTCTAAGTTAAGGATAGCCAGTCAGTGTGAAGGCAAGTTGAAAAGAAAAAAGAAAAGAAGAAATCAGGAGAAACTCTATGAATGTAGTGAATGCAGAAAAGCCTTTAATCACTTCTCTGCCCTTATTCGACATCAGAGAATTCACACCGGAGAGAAGCCCTATGAATGTGGCGAGTGTGGGAAGACCTTCAGCCAAAGTACATGCCTTACTGTGCATCAGAGAATTCACACCGGAGAGAAACCCTATGTATGTGGTGAATGTGGGAAGACCTTCAGCGACAGCTCGACCCTCATTCGGCATCGCATCATTCATAACATAGAGAAACCATACAAGTGTCACGAATGTGAGAAATCCTTCAGTTACTGCTCAGCCCTCATTCGACACCTTCGGATTCACACTGGAGAGAAACCCTATGAATGTAACGAATGTGGGAAATCCTTCAGCCACAGCACGTGCCTTACCCAACATCAGAGAACTCACACTGGAGAGAAACCTTACGAATGCAGTGAATGCGGGAAAGCCTTCAGCCAGAACTCATCCCTTTATTATCATCAGAGGACTCATACTGGAGAGAAACCCTACAAGTGCAGTGAATGTGGGAAAGCCTTCAGTTACCATGCTTCACTCACCCAACATAAGCAAACACATACAGGGGAGAGACCCTATGAATGTAGGGAATGTGGGAAAACCTTCAGTCGAAGCACATATATTATTGAACATCAGAGAATTCATACTGGAGAGAAACCCTATGAATGTACTGACTGTGGAAAAGCCTTCAGATATTGCTCAGCTCTTACTCAACATCAGAAAATACATACAGAAGAGAAACCCTATGAATGCCGAGAATGTGGGAAAGGCTTCCATTTCTATTCAGCTCTCATTCAGCATCGGAAAACTCATACTGGAGAGAAACCCTTTGAATGTACCGACTGTGGGAAAGCCTTTATCCGGAGTACCTGCCTTACTCAACACCAGAAAATTCACACTGGAGAAAAATGCCAAGAAAACAGTGAATCGAAGAAAACCTTTGGCCAAAGCTCGTCCCTTCCCGAAAACCAGAGAGTTAAAACAGGAGGGAAATCCTTTGTGTGCAATGAATGTGGGAAAATTTTTAAGTATTACTCAATCCTCGCTCAACATCAGAAAACTCATACTGGTGAAAAACCCTATGAGTGCAATGAATGTGGGAAGACCTTTAGCCGAAGCACATGCCTTACCAAACATAATAGAACTCATACAGGTGAGAAACCCTATTTATGTAGTGTATGTGGGAAAGCCTTCAGTCAAAATTCATCCCTTACTGAACATCAGAGAATTCACACTGGAGAGAAACCCTATGAATGCAGTAAATGCGGGAAAGCCTTCAGCCGGAGCACGTTCCTTACTCGTCATCAGCAGACTCATACTGGAGAGAAGCCATATGAGTGCAGTGAATGTGGGAAGTCCTTCAGCCAGAGGTCATCCCTTTATTACCATCAGAGAACTCACACTGGAGAGAAACCATATGAGTGCTTTGAATGTGGGAAATCCTTTAGCAGGAGCACATTTCTCACTCAACATCAGAGAATCCACACTGGAGAAAAACCTTATGCATGCAGTGAATGTGGAAACACCTTCAGTAGGCGTGCAGCCCTCACCAAGCATCAAAAACTTCACACTGAAAAGTAATTCTAGGTACGTAATGAATGTTGATCCAGACTTTGGTAGATTTCCAGATGGTAAAATTCTCACAGGGCCGGGTGGGGGGAGGGGGAACAAAAAGGGAGGGGTTGAGTTATTTTTTAAATGGCTATTTGTACTTTTAGTTTCTCTCTCCCTGTAATGCATAATAGTCGCCTCCTGGCAGTGGCAGTAGTGTTATTGTCCATCATTTTTAAAGAGGACTAATTATATCACAGATGATGTCCTGACTTGCTTGTGAATTGGATTTGAGATAGGCAGAGTTTCACAAGAGTCATTAACCTCAACTCTCCCTCAGTCATCAAAGGCCATGGAAAAACAGCAATCCAGATAGCTGACCGTGTCCCGGGATGTGTATCAGAGTGACCATGGCTGTCTGGCCAGGCTCTAAGCTCTTCATGGCGCTTGTTTCAGCGCTTTTATGGCCAAATCAGGCCTTGTCCTTTATGGATGAGAACTAGTTGTTCTTATCCTCCTATTCCATGGGGGAAAGTCTTCATGTGCTTGGAGTAGACATCCCCCTAGTTCACCAACAGTTCTGAGTCCTGTGGATTACTCTCACCTGGTTGAGTCCATTGGCTAAGTTTGTTTATCAGGGATTGGCTTCTGTGAGTGTGCTACAACTTTTTGGAGCCATAGGTGAGAGTTGAATGCCAGGTAGACCAAAGGAGGATGAGCAGCCCTAAAAAAGATCCAGCAAGCCCTCGCACCAGAGGTACTGGCCCTTCCAAACGCCTCAAATGCTCCAAAACCCCTGCACCACTCCTGGTGATGACCCTACGGTGAGTCCGGGCAGGGAATGCTGGTCTCTAAAATAGCAGTCACCCAAATGTTAACTTCCTTCTCTCCCCCTCCTCAACAGAAAAAAAGAAAGAAAAAAAGAAAGCTCTGTTGAAACAATTAAGTAACATCTGTGTTGGAAGTTAAAGCCATAGGTAATGAATCATTAATTTTCTACCCATCACTTGACTTTTCCTTTTCTACTTAACTTTTCTAATCCCTGACTCCCCAAAATGCCTTGATTTAAAAAGCATAGGAAACAAATGGAATCTAACAAAAGGCTGAAAACTTTATCTCCTTTCCAACTCCTCTGTACCGCCATCTTGGCACAGGGGACCACCCCCCAGTCCTCCTCTTATCTACACTTCTTTTATTCTACTTTCTTGATTCCTTCCTTTTTGCTCTTTTAAGTATTTTGGAATAAGTTTTAAGGGAAATGGGGGCTCTATGACTCTTTGATCCAACTTTGCTTAATTCTTTTATTTCTGGCTTATTTTCTTATATCTTTTTTTCTTTAAAAGAGGGCATATCTCCCATATTTGCAAAGAAGGGAAAGAGTAAATGAGACTGAGAGGGGAAAGTAACTTATTTGCTTTTGTTATTTCACATGTAATTCTGTAGACAGGCCATTACAGTATTTTGCAAGATTATGAGTAAGCCCACAGGGATGCACTCCATCATGAGGCTACCTGGACTCCCTGGGGCAGGGGGCTGGAACGCTAATGATGCCATTGGCATCTGAGAACGGCTTATTCTTTTTCCTTGCCCCCCTGTGCCCAGCCCCTGACCACACCTTACATCCCAAGCATTGCTTGGCTAGGATTCTGTCTCATCTCGACCTTGAGCTCTTCGTCTGAGTTTCTGGCAGCAGACATGGCGCTGGCTACCCCAGTTGGCCAAAGGAAACTAGAATCTCGGGTATGATTCATGCAGACTGGAGAGCTCAAGCGCAGGGACCCTTTCTCTCTGACTGAGGAACTTAAGGCTCCTATGCAAAATCTGGTGACGCTGGAGACAAGTGCATTTAAATGTGAGCCGCTGATAGTCCCGACTGCAGGCTGGACCTGAATGGAAATGGTGCCTTGGAATGTCTTGGCTACTTCAGTGCAGACCCGTGTCAATGTGGGTCCAGATAAGGCAGAGAGATGGGGTGCTGCTGGAGGAGGGTGGGAAGGAGAAGTGGCCACCTGCTCATGTCCCCGTGTCTACCAGGACCCCCCAAGTGCAAGGGGAGCTCACCTGGAAATGTGGCACAGGGAGGGGAGCCAGGGTTCAGATCTCCTGCTTCATATAGAGGGAAATTAGAAGGCAGAGGATGGGATCTCTTCAGGGCAGTAGCAAGTCGGCAGGGAGGAGCACAGCCTGCAAACAGACCCTGCTGGGATCAGCTCCCAGGATTCAAAGGGCTTCCAAAGCAAGACCAAAGCCAGCAGCCCCGGGCCAGGGCTCCCTCCTAATACTGACATCACAAAGCTTGCTTCTTTGTGGCCCAGATGGCAATTTGGCCACTTAATGAGAGGAAGGAAGGGTGATTAAAGTGTAAATCCCAGGTTAAGAGCTGGTCACTACCTCACAGCAGGCCTGGACTGATGGGGGTGAGAGAGGGGGAGGCAGGAGGAAGCTTAAGGGGGGGTGCCCTCGACAGTGATGATCCCCAACCCTCCACCCCTTCTCCGCCCTTCATCCCATCCCTCCCCTCCCCAGTGAATCATGGGATGGACTGTGACCCTTTGCTAGAGGAAGGGACTGGGCCCAAGCAGAGTCTGGTCCAGCACACAAGGCGGGGGGTGCTGGGCAAGGTTCTACCTTCACTCTGGTGCTCAGGACGTCCATCTGTGCAGCGGCTGAAGCCCACACCCTTCCTGGGTGTCCCCGCACCTGCAGGAGCCCTACCCGGGGGCTTCCTCCTCACTCCCTGGCTCACGTTGGGCCTTTTGTCTTTCAGGGTCTTTGGCCAGCTCTTCATGGCCCTGGATTGAGAGTGACCGACGCTGCTGGATTTCCTCCTGTGAAGCCCCTTTCTGAGACCTCCGAGAGCTGGGACCCTCCTGAGGAGACAGTGTCCCCCAGACAAACTCCCAGCTGGAAAAGCCCTGGCTGACAGCTGACCCCCAAAGACCTGGCCCTGGCTGCCTCCCCTCTCCCTCCCAAGCACCCCCATGCCCCAGCTCCTGAGAGTAAAATAAGGGGCTGGGGATCATCCTAGGAGGAGGCAAATGACTGAAGCCTCTTGCCGAAGCATCCCTGGAACTTTGGGCCAGCATTTCCTGGTTTTCCAGTCCAGGAAGGTAGAGACCTGGGTGAAGGCCCAGCACCCAGAGTCTGTTAACAAGGTGTTTTGACTCAAAAAGTTATTCAGAAAGGTGACCACCCCTAACTTAGGTGTGGGGAGGACATGTCCAGGGCGTCAAAGAGGTAAAGGCCTGAGGTTGGGAGGCGGGGAGACACCTGGAAGAGGGTCCCGGAAATGAGCATCCCCCTAACCTCAGGCTGTGGTGGGAGGGAGGAGCCGGGGGAGATGGAGAGGGGAAAAGAGGGAGGGGGAAAAGAGAAATGGGGAGGGGAAAGGGGGAGGAAGAGAAAAAGAGGGAGGGAGGAAGAAAGAAAGAAAGAGGGAGACAGAGGTAGGCAGAGAGGAAGAGGGAGAGAAGGAGAAAAATGGGGAGAAGGAGAGAAAGGAGGGAGAGGGGAGGAGAGAGATAGAGGCAGGTAGACAAGCAGAGAAAAGGGAGAGAGGAAAGAAAGGGAAAGAAGACAGAAAAGGAGGAGGAAAAGAAAGAAGGAAAGGAAGAGAGGGGAAGAGAAAGGTGGAGGAGGAGGGAGAGGAGGGGGAGAGAAAGAGAGAGGAAAGGAGAGAGGAAGGAAGAGAAAAGGGGAGAAGAGCAAGAGAAAGTTCGGATTCTCCTCTTGAACCCTCTGTGTCCCATCTTTTCCCCCTGTATGTCCACCATATTAGGAGCGCACACACTCTTCAGGGGGATCACTCCCCTGCTGCCAAGTTGTTCTGGCTTCTCACCCCCTTGGAAACTTCTCCGGACTTTAAGTCGATGGCCGTCTGCCCTCCTCTTGGGGTCTCATTTCTTTTTCCCAGAATCACAGAGGGGTGGGGTGGGCAGACAAAGCTGATGCTCTGAGCCCCTACAACAAAGACAAGTCCGCCTCCTCAGTTTCCTGAGCCCCCTAAGGCTCGTTAACGTTACCAGAGCCAGCAAACAGTTCCTCTGTGTAACAGCAGGGCCTTTGGTGACTCCTCACAGAGCTGATGGCTCCGGAGAGCCCAGAAACTGGGTCTTTGCTACATCCTGGGCGTGGGAGCAGGGGGAGAGATGGGAAAAGGAATGTTCTCCTTCCCAGGTCAGGAGCTTCACTCTGGGGCCCCTGGCAGGGATCCCCCACATCCCCGAAGGGCACTTGGCCATGTTTCTGCTTGAATCTTTTCTGGAGAAAGGGGGGCCAGAACTTCCTAAGAGCTCATTCCATCCTTGGGGTGACTCTGCTTGTTAAGCTCCTCCTTCTTACTGAGCCCAAAGTTGTCCCTGTCGCCCCTTCCCCAGAGAGAGCCCGAGTTGGGACGTTGCCCAGAAGCGGGATTCCGCAGACGAGCTTGTCCCCTCCGTGGGCGGTGTCTGGGCTCCCGATGAGTTCCGACCCTGGGGGACAGGCTACCCAGGGAGGGAATTTCGTCCCCGTCCCATCCTCCCCCAGAAGGCCGGGGGCATTAGTGGGAGTGTGACCCTTGCCAGTGCATTAAGCGGTGCCGTTTCCCTTACCGTTAACTATCATTTGGCATTAGGACCTGGGACTTGGAGTTGGGAAGACCCAAGTCTGAGCCTGAGCTTGTCCCCTCTTAGCCTCAGTTTCCCCATCTGTAAAATGGGGATTATAATATTACAGCACCTACTTCACAGGGTGTCATGAGTATCAGACGAGGATGCTTCAAGCGCTGTATAAACGTTAGCTGCTATCATCGGCACCCAGGGGCTTCCCCTAGCTGGGCTTTGCTCATTGGGGAAAATGTTTTTGGTCTGGTCCCATGAGTTCATCAGAACAGATATTCCTGATGCTGAGAGCAAGTTCCAAGGCACCTAGAGGGTCGCCCAGGGCACGGATTGATTGTCCCGCCCGGAGCCAGGCAAATAAAATTTCCATGTTTCCCTTTTGTCTTTTCTGTCTCTATCTCTGTGTCCCTGCCTTTGTCTTCATGTGGCTTTTCTCCCCTTTCTCTCCCCCCCCTTCCCTTCTTCCCCTCCCTTTTCTGTCTTCTTCTTTTTCTTCTCTTCTTCCTGTTCCCCCCTCTCCCTCTTTCTCTGCTCCTCCTCCTTCTTCCCTCCTCCTCCTCCTCTTCTCCCTCTCTCCTTCTCCGCCGCCCTGACTGCCTGGGCATTCTCTCTCCATCACCACGGAGGCCGCCCCTGGGAGCGGGAGGCACCCGATCAAGGGGGGCGCGGGGCTGCCGTGGCCCCTTCCCTGAGGAGGAGGAGGGTTGGGAGGACCCCCCCCCCCTCCCCCCTCCCCCCCGGGCTCTGCCCTGGCTGTGGGGGCCCGACCAGCTGCCTCCCCCCAGGCCCTCCCTCCTTCCCCACAGCCAGCCCCGCCCGCCCTGCGGGGATGAACGGACCCAGCCTTGCCCCGTCTGGGGGGAGGGGGCCAAAGCGGCCCCGACCCCGCGGACCGGCCCGTCCGGCCCCTGCGTCCCGTCCCGTCCCGTCCCATCCCTCCATCATCAGGCATTGCTAGCTAATCAAACAGCGCCCCCTGCTGGCCACGGGCCAAAGTCCAACCCACCGCTAGACAAGAATTATTTAACGGGCGTCAAGCGAATGGGTTTGGGGGGGTGAAGGGGAGCCCCCTCCCCCTGCCCCGGCGTCCGGCGCCTCTGGGCATCCCGGGAGTCCGGCCCCGACTCCTCTGGCGCCACCCCCAGGGGTCGCTGGGCCGCGGTGTGATTTCCCAACCAAAAACGGCCGGCGCGCGGGGAACGCGCCTCTCCCAGGCTGGGTCAGTGTGCGGCCCCCGATGCCCGATGCCGCCCTGCGTGTGTCACGCGGCTGCCCGTGTCCCCTCCCGTCCCGCGCTGGACCCGTCCGGGAGGGTCCGCCCATCCAGGGCGCCCCTGCCAGCACGCTCTCGGCGCACCGACGGTATTTAATAATCGCTTCCTGTATGACTGTGTTCCTGGTCTTCCCCGGTGGGTGGGGGCGGGCCCGGCGCCCAGAAATGCTTTGGCTTGGTCTTGGCCCCCCTCCTTTTCCCTTCCGGGTTCCGGGCCACCGCTCTAATAAAACAATTGGGTTAAGAAAACAGATTTCCGTCAAGAACCGGTTAGGTCCATTCCCAAAAGATGGGGTTTTAGGGGCCAAAAGGGGGGGAAAAGAAAAGGAACAGGGCGGGGGCAAAAGGACGGCAGAGGGGAGAAGAAAAGAAACAAGAAACCAGAAAAACAGAACAGGAAAAGGAAAGAAAAAGGGGGCCCCAAAAAAAAAAAAAAAAAGAAAAAAAGGGGGAAAAAAAAGGGAAAAAAAGGGAAAGCAAACCAAAAAAACCAAAAAAGGAAACCCCCCCAGCAAAAAGCAAACCAAAAGGAGAAAAACAAAGCAAACCCAAAGAAAAGAAACAGGAGGGTTTGGAAACCAAAAAAAAAAAAAAAATTTAACTATTCCAAACCCTATTAAAATTAAAAATTTAGAAATGGGGCCCCCAAAAAAGCTTTTTGATATATGGAGGTAATGGAATATTATTCTATTAAAAATAATGAACAAGCTGATTTAAGAAAGGCCTGGAAAGATTTACATGAACTGGTGCTGAGCGAAACAAGCAGAAGTAGGAATACATTGAACACAAAAACAGCAAGAATGGGCGATGATCAACTATGAAAGACTTGCTTCTTCTCAGTGTTTCAGTGATTCGAAGTAATCCCAATTGATTTAGGACAGAAAATGCCTCTGCATCCAGAAGAAGAACTAAGACTGAATGCAAATCAACACCTACTTTGTTCACTTCTTTTTTCTGATTTTTTTTTCTCTCTCCCAGGGTTTTTCTCTTTTGCTGATTTTTCTCTTCCAACATGATTCATAAAACAATGTGTTTAAAAAAACAAATTTAGTTTTAAAAAATGTTAGTTTTAGCAATAAGAAAAGAGGAAGAAAATCTAGAGAGAAGTGAGTCTAAAGGAGGAATGAATAACATAGTGACAAAGGCTGCAGAGTTTTGGAGAAGGAAGCCTGAGAAAAGCCCATTGGATTTGGCAACTCAAAGATGGCTGGTCCCTGGAGAGAGCAGTTCCAATAAAATGGTACAGTCAGAAGCTGGATTGTAAAGGATTAAGAAGAGGGTGAGAGGAGAGGAAGTGGAGGTGCCCCCACCTTGGGGGATGTAGCCACTAAGGGCAGCAGAGATAGGAGGTGATAGCCAGCTGGGATGAAAGGGCATCTAATTGGTTGTTGCTTTTCAGAGAGATTGTTTTGGAAGGTTTCTGTTTCCCAGAAATCACCTGATCAAATCAAACAAGTTTAAAAAAAGCAAGAAAGAAAAGAGAAACAAAATAAAATGCAAGCAAACAGCAAAAAGATTAAGAATGCTATGTTGTGATCCACACTCAGCTCCCACAATCCTCTCCCTGAGTGTAGATGGCTCTTTTCATCACTGAACAATTAGAACTGGTTTGAATCATCTCATTGTTGAAGAGAGCCACGTCCATCAGAATTGATCATCATATAGTCTTGTAAAACACTGATTTCACGGGAAGCTTGGGCTCAGGCAAAGAATTTTGCATTTTTTTTTTAAAGCAATCCAAACCATCCTTCTCAACTCAACCCAGTTCATTGTCCAGCTTTGCTCTGTAGCAAATACACATGCCATTGGACAATGGGGGTGTCCATTGAAATGCTTGTTGAAATCTAAGCAATAAGTTTTCTTCATCCACTTGGTTTTCTCTGCATGGATGGATAGGTCAAACTCCTTTAAGTGATGGTAGTCTGTTGGAGTCCAGCTCCTGTGAATTAAAGATGTGAATTTACCGGGGCCAGGCCAGGCCAGTTCGAATTATGAACTCTTTGAAGTTTATTGATCAGAGAGACAAATATAGATATATATAGATAGATAGATAGATAGAGATATAGATAGATAGATAGTTATACATATACCTCCAATGTTTATGGACTGGAAACAAAATCTAACAAGCACAATCTACGGAGATGTAAATGATTAAGCCCTAACCTTGGTTACTCAGACAGAGATGTAAATAGTTGAGATACACATCAGAGTAAACTTATCAATGTCCTCAAGTACCTTTCTCCCAAATGCTTTTACTCTCCATTGTGGGCTGTTTTTCCTGTCCTAAGATCAAAGGTAAGCCTTTTTTTATAGTAGTTTTACTTTTTGCTTCAGTTGCTGGATTTCTAATCATTATTATTAACAAGTATGTCTCTGCTATTTCATAAGAAGAGGGAGATTGGTGAGCCAAATTATTGTAAGATTCAAGACCTGGAATAGATTCTTACCTCCTGGCCCTCTACAGAAGTCTCTTCCAGGAAACTGCAATGTCAGGGGGCTCTCTCATGGAAGTCTCAAAGACCTCATCATCCATAAGAAATCCCTCCTTAATCTAAACTCTGGACTGGTTCTCCTTCATTACGGTGATAAATACTTTGGGCGAGCTTAAATCTCCTAACATATGTTTTGTATGATATTTATTATCACATGGTCATTTAATAGGGTTATTTCTCTTGCCAGATCTTCCAAGAAATCTTAAATGGATGGGAAGGCTGTAAGATAGTTCTACTGAAAGTGCTTTTCTGTATCAATGAACAAGCATAATGGGATCTATATTCGCTAGATTTTTTTAATTAATTGAAAAATGGCAAACATGTGGCCTATTGTTGAATAGTGCTTGCTCCCTACTAATACCCTTATTAAGTATGCCCTCCATTTATAGATGGCTTTCATCAAGATTTTGTATTGATGAGAAAGTAAGCATATGAATCAATGGTAACTTGATATTCTTTTGGTCACCTTTTTGAGGGGAGTATTTAGAAAGTTCAGGACTTTCCCATGACTTTAGGATCTTTCTTTCCTTTAGATACTATATATAACAGTCCCTTGACACTCACAATTGAAACACTAATGACCGGGATCTTCTTTGTAAATATTTGGTCCAGTTCAATGGCTTTTCCTGTTTTTTCTTCTCTCCAGTTCTATTTCTATCTCCTCTGTAAGCATCTCAAAGACTGTGATGTTAGAATGTAGGTATGGTGGTTCTACTGCCCTTGATAAGAGAAAATAGTTTGTTGAAATGGTTTTTGCAAATCTTAACTAATTTTTTCTGCTCATAATTCTCTTTCCATCTTCATTTTTGAACACCATCGGGTTGACTGCTTAATTGGAAATCTTGCCAAGCTTTTATTAAATTGGCTTTACTCTCCATTGTTTCTCTCTGTCTTAATTAAGAGACAATATTACTTATAATCACTCATCATTATTCTTAGAGGATTATACAGGCAAGATTATATTCTAACTTATTATTACCTTTAACAAGTGTGTAAAATGTTTGCGGACTAAGATGTTTTCTAGACTTTTTTGATCTCCTTGTTGTGGCATTTAATTTATGTTGCTTTGACTTCTGGATGAAATTATAGTCAGAGTTGATGTCATCTCTGTTGTCCATTTCCATTTTGAAAAATTTTCAATACCATATTTAAATAAATCAGGGTTAAATTTTTTTAATTGTACATAACATATCTTTCTCATTATTACTTTTCTTCTGAACCTACCTTCAGAATGGATGAACTCTGAAGAGCCCATTAATTGTGAAAAAAAAAAAAAGAACTCTTTTTTATTGATGTCGAGTCGTACCTGACTTTTCATGATCTCATTTTGGGATTTTCTTGGCAAAGATAACTGGAGTGGCCATTTCCTTCTTTAGTTCATTTTACAGATGAAGAAACTGAGGCAAACAGAGTTAGGTGACTTGCTCAGAGTTAGTGACAGCTAGCCTGTGTGTTTGAGGTCAAATTTGAACTCAGATCTTCTTGACTCCAGACTTGGCACTCTATCCACTGCATTACTTAGCTGCCCCAAGAGGATTCTAGCATAACTCTCCTATAAATGATAAGTCCTTTTCTGCCTTTTAGGGTATAGTCATTTTAATTCTTTATAATATTATTTGGTGATTGCCATGTCTAGCTTCTATCAATATGGGTTTTTTTTTTTGAAGTATTCATGACATAAAGGTATGAGGTTTCTATATAATCGATAAGTCTTTGACCTTTCACATTATATTTCCCTGTATATTTCTCCTTATCTTCATCTTTTCCTGACCCTTCATTAAAGTCAATTAAGAATTTTCCTTTATGAAAGATGCAACCTTCAATTGGCTAATTAGGGAGGAAACTACTTTGTATATTTAAGTTGTACATTCATTTGGAATTTATTATGTTTTTTGGTATAAGATGTGGTCTATATATGCTCTGAACTAACTTTCTACCAAGTTGCTACCCATGTTTGTCCAAAGTTCCAAGTGATTAGCATTCTTTCACCATTACATTAGCTTCTTGGGTTTATTAAAGAATTCATGCTTTATCTTAAAAATCTTGTTTATTTAATTGATTTTACTTACCATTTTTTCTAATTTTTTAATCCAATTCAGCATGGTTTTGATAATTGCTACTCATATAATTTGAGATCTGATAGTACCAACCCCTCCTTTCTTTGCTACTTTTTCATTGATTTTTCTTGATACTATTGATAATTTGTTTCTCCTAATAGATTTTATTATTTTGTCTAATTCTATAAATATCCCATTGGCAGTTTAATTTTTTATAGCATTAGATTGAAAGATTAAATTGAATGATATCATTTACTTTGTTAATTCATCACAGTCATAAAAACTGTATCCCTCTCACTTCTTTCTCTTTCTTTATCTTTGTTGTAATAGTTTTGTTATTATATTTGCTTAGGCCTTGTATAAGACTTACTAAGTTAGCCTTCAACTAGTTAATAAATTACATTGGTACTTTACTGCTACTTGTCTTTCTCTTTTCCCTGAATCTTGCTAATAATATTGAAACAATAATGGTTTTATGGATTTAATTTGTATATGCTATTTTGGTTAATTTATTTAGGATCTTGATTAATTTTCATTTTAGTTCTCTAAAGTTTTCTAAATATACTCTCTGTAATTAGATATAATTTTGCTTTTTCTTTGATAATTCTTATTCCTACTTTTCTTTGATAATGTTTATTCCTTTAATTTCTCTTCCTTCTTATTGCTATAGCTAGCATTTCAAGTAGCATGTCAAATAATAATGGTGATATTAATAGCATCCTTTCTATCTTCTATTTTCTTAAGAAAACTTTGTGTTTCTCTATTACACATAATGCTAAAATATGATTTTACCTAAATTAATTTGATCATATATGATGAAAGAGCCTTTCATTCCTGAGCTTTTTAGTGTTTTTAAAATACATTATGACTGTAGTTTGTCAGAATTCTTTTCGGTATTTATCAACATAATCACGTGATCTTGGTGGTTTTTAAAAATAAGATTTCTTATGTTAATTATTTTCTAATGTTAAACTATCCTAGCACTTATTCTGATTCTTTGGTCGCCCAGAAGTCTATATTCTAATTCTCCCTGACTTCAGAATCATGTAGCATTTCTACTATAAGTCTTCCTTGGTCATAATGAGTATCTTTTAAGATATATTGCTATAATGTCTTTTCTATTATTTTAGTCATTATGTTCAATATATAGCAATAAGGTGATTGATGGTATAAGTCTCCAGTTTTCTTTCTCAGTTCATTCTTGGTTTGAAACTCAAAGTCACATTTGGCTTGCATTCTTTTCTTCCCTTTGTCTCCACTTCCACCATCCTCTCTGTCTAGCCACTTCTTAAAACCTTAGAGTTATTGGAATTAGAGAGGAGTTGTGTTTTTGTTTTTGTTTTTTTGCTAGGCAGTAAAGGTTAGATGACAACCAGGATCACACAGCTATAAGTGCCAAGTACCTGAAGCCGGAATTGAATTCAACTCTATCCTCTGTACCACCTAGCTGCTTCTAGAATGAGTTTTGAAGGTTGTTTAACCTATTCTTCCTTAGAATATTATTTAGTCCAACTTCCCATAAGATGCCAGAATCCCTCCAACAGGGCAAGTTTCAGAACAGAAGGCAAGTTTCCTTAATGATCTCTTGTAGAATGCTATCCAGGCTCTTTTTTTTGGTCATGGCCTTCAGGTAGGCCAATAATTTTAAAATTGTCTCTTCTGGATCTATTTTCCAGATCAGCTGTTTTTTCAATGAAACATTTCACATTTTCTTCCATGTTTTCATTCTTTTTAGTTTGTTTGACTTATTCTTATTTTCTCACAAAGTCATTAGCTTCCATTTGCCTTTTTCATGTGTGATTTTCTTCAGTTAGTTCTTGTAACTCTTTTCCCTTTTGATTAATTCTACTGTTTAAGGAGTTGTTTTCTTCAGGCAATTTTTTTCTTTCCTTTTCCAAACTGTTGACTCTCTCATGTATACCTCTCTTTTCCTTTCTCATTTCTTTCTTTTACCTCTCTTATTTGCCTTTTAAAGTCTTTTATGAGCACTTCCAAGAAGCCTCTTTGGACTTGAGAACAATTTATCTCACTCTTTGAGATTTCCTTTGTAGACATTCTGTCCTTGATTGAGTTTTGTGTTTTGGACAGTCCTGTCATCAAAGTAGCTTTCTATGGTCAAAGTTCTTTTTTTGTTTCTTCCTTTTCTTTTGATATTTCCTCTTTTTTTACTTTTATGGTTGAGTCCTGCTCTTGGGGTAAAAGTGACGCTGTCCCCAGATTTTTGTTCAGCTCTGAGCCTTGAGTTTGAGTACAGGAGTCCTTTTGTATGTAGGGGATACCTTGACTGATCTTTTCAGCAAACAGCCTGGTTTCTTAGAGTTTGCCTTCTGAGCTGAGACTGGAACCTGCCCCTCTGCTGTGCTCCTCTCCTGAGCCAGGACTGAGGGTCTTAGATGCTGATTGGCTCACTACTCACTGGCTTTCTCAGAATCTCTGAGCTGGGCTGAACACCCTTTTTACCCTGGTAATGTTCTTGAAGTTTTCCAGTCTATCTTGAGCAGGAGAGTGATTTCATTTCCTCAGACTCTGTTCAGAGGCCTAGTTTCATGTGGTTTTCGAGAGAAACTTGGAGAGCTCGAGCAGCTTCCTGACTCTACTCTGCCATTTTGGCTTTTCCCCTGCAGTGGGCATTTCTGCAGTGAGTTCTCCAGAGAATGAAAACTGTCCCTTTGTCATCTTCTATCCTTCGGAGGTTTCTGTTGCTCAGGCTAGTTTTCCCCAGCGTAACCAGATCATAACTAAGAATGATACAGGTTTTTGCTTTGAGCTTTAGCCTGAAATTTAAAAGGAAAGGAAGCTATAAAATAGCGAAATTTTATTTATATATTTTTATTTATTTAATAGTTTTTTATTTTTCCAAATATATGCAAAGATAGTTTTCAACATTCACCTTTGCCAAACCTTATATTCCAAATTTTTCTCTTTTCTCCTCCCCCCCAAGACAGCAACTAATCCAATATAAGTTAAATATCAGCATTCATTTTGGTAAAACTAAATTTTTCTCCCTCCCTTTTTTACTTTCCCCCTTCCTGAGACAGCAAGCAATATCATATAGGTTAAATATGTGCAATCTTTTAAAATATATTTCCATATTTGTCATGTGGTGCAAGAAAAATCAGACCAAAAAGCAGGGGGAAAAAACAAAACAAAAAATAAGAGCAAACAAAAAAATGAAAATAGCATGCTTCAGTTCATTTTCAGTCATGGTAATGGAATGTTTATTCCTGACAGCTGTTTTATTAGGCAGTTCATACTATCCCAGTGTTTTCAGCATTTGTTTGTTTTTTTGTTGTATTTTTTTAATGGATCCCTGAGGGCCCTGAAAGTACATTTCCTGATCTAGGAGAGGCTATACACAGCTCATTCTGTGTATCAGGGGTTTTTCTGCTGCTCTGCAGCATCTTGGCTGGAGGCTTCTATAACCTCCCTGTCTGGAAATTAGGAGAATATGAGGAGTCAGTCTCCCTGGCTTCCCCTTGGCTACTCAGGGAACTTTTCTTTTTAGTAGTTGTATAGGGAATATTATTAGTATGGCACCCGTCTTCTTCCCCTAAGTTTTTAGTCTGATGCTTGAATCATTTCCTGAGCAAGAGCAATTCCCCATCTCTAGGATTCTGAATGCCCTTTCTCCTTTTTTCACGTGGGATCCCCAGTGATTTTAGATCAGGTTCTGCTTCTGGCTTCCAGGGACAGCTAGAAGCCCCTTCCTACAGGCAGAGGGCACCTCATTAAAAATGCCAAGAACAATGTCTCTGTACCCCCCCCCACAAATCCCTGCAGGCCACAACACAGGGTTTAGTGGAAACTCCAGTATCAGAGCCTCTCAGGTAACTCTGAAAAGAATATAAAGGCTTCTTCTGATTCTTAGAAGATAGAAAGGTCTTTCTACCCCTTCTTAAATAAACTAAGCTAACTAATTTTCTTCCTGGATTTTCCCTAATATTGTTATTCTCTGCCCTAGGAAAAGGGCTCCTTATTGGGAACCCCACAGGTGGGATAGGAGAGGATTCTTCTTCAGGTACTTTTCAACCCTATCCCAGAAACTCATCTTCCCGAGTTCAAATCCAGATACTTAGTTGTATGACTTTGGGCAAGTCCCTTAATTCTGTTTGCCTCTGTTTCCTTATCTGCAGAATGAGCTGGAGAAGGAAATGGCAAACTATTCTAGCATCTTAACCAAGAAAGGGATGAAAAGTCAGACACAACTGTAAATGATTGAAAATCTAGGGCAACCTAAGTAGTATGACTATTCTACTGTGAGATCTGTCAGTGCCCCAAGATTCCCTTCCCTGTCTTTCACAGGTGAAACCACTGGGGTTTCAAAGTCTTTAAGAAAAAGATAATTTAAAAAGGTGTTTCACAAATATTATCTTCTTAAATCCTCATCACAACCATTAGAGGTATCTACTGTGGATATTATTAGTCCATTATCTTCATCTTTTCCTTCATCCTAAGTCCCTGGTGCAGTATTTGCCAAATTTGATTGATTATATCTCAACAATACCTCTCACGTATATCCCTTCTAGGTTTCTTCCTAGTTTCCACCTTCATCACATTTTCTTAGGCTCATATTTTTTACAAATGGAAGAAACTTGTAGGTAATTTAGTTAATTACCCCATCATTTAAAGATCTAACCTGAAGAGGTCGCAGAGCTGGTATTTGAACCCTGGTTCTGTGAATCCAATCCCAGTTTCCTTTTCTATGATGTCATGGTCATTTTAAAAAATATTGTAATATTCTCCTAATTAGTCTCCCTGTTTCAATTCTTACCCTCTTTATAATCTATCCTCCAGATTGTGCCAAAACTACCTTCCAAAAAGTACAGAACATGGGACTCCCCTGCTCAAGAACCTGTAAGGTCTTCCTATTACTTCTGAAATTCATTAGCTTATATTAGCCTTCTTGGCTGCCAAGTTTATGGTTGACTCATATTGAACTTGTTTGGTTTTTTTAAGTCTTGTTCGATCCCATTCAGGATTATCCAGTCCTCTGTCTTCCCCAAGTCTGTTTCTGAGTCTGAACCAGTCTTTAAGGAGAGAGGAGCCTGACGAAAGATGTAATCTCTCTCTCTCTGTCCTTGTTGGCTTCTTATATACTCTATTATAATTACATCATCGTAGGTGTGAATCTTGTAGAATAGGTGTCAATCTTGTAGAACTATATTAAGTACTAACTACATGTAAACTAGAGAACCATTATATTAATTCCACTGAATTAATACCTTGTTGTAAAATCAAATCTATCATACTGAACTAGAGAACTATTAATCACCATGCTAAACTAGATAACTATCTTCTTATCAATTCCACTGAGTTAATACCTTGTTGTAAGAATCCTTGCCTAACAGCCCTGTTTGTAGTGGCTAGAAGATGGAAAATGAATGGATGCCCATCAATTGGAGAATGGCTGAGTAAATTGTGGCATATGAATGTTATGGAATATTATTGTTCTGTAAGAAATGACCAGCAGGATGAATACAGAGAAGCCTGGAGAGACTGACAGGAACTGAAGCTGAGTGAAATGAGCAGAACCAGGAGATCATTATATACATCAACAACAACACTGTATGAAGATGTATTCTGATGGAAGTGGATTTCTTCGACAAAGAGAAGATCTAACTGAGTTTCAGTTGATCAAGTATGGACAGAAGCAACTACACCCAAAGAAGAACACTGGGAAATGAATGTAAACTGTTTGCATTTTTGTTTTTCTTCCCGGGTTATTTCTACCTTCTGAATCCAATTCTCCCTGAGCAACAAGAGAACTGTTCAGTTCTGCGCACATATATTGTACCTAAGATATACTGTACCCTCTTTAACATGTATAGGACTGCTTGCCATCTGGGGGAGGGGTGGAGGGAGGGAGGGGAAAAATCGGAACAGAAGTGAGTGCAAGGGATAATGTTGTAAAAAATTACCCTGGCATGGGTTCTGGCAATAAAAAGTTATTTAAATTTAAAAAAGAAAAGAAAAGAAAAGGATCAGAACAGGAGCTGGGAAAAAAAAAAAAAGAATCCTTGCCTAAGTATTTCTCCAGAGTTCTGGCTCATTACAGGTTATAACATTTTGAAGAAAGCTCTGATCAGCTTTTCAAAACTTTTACCAACACTCTCTGAGTAGCTGGTCTTCCAGAGACTGTCTTTCAGATAGTAGGCTGCTTTTACTCGCCTAGAAAATTACCTCTAGAAAATTTTCCTCTTATAACATTAACCTGCCAGGTTAGCCTGTTTACCATCTTCTTAATGTGATACCCAAATGGACACCAGGACTTCAGAGCTGTCCAAAGGTAGAATGGCCTACCTTAGGAAGTAGAGGAGGGGCTTTGAGTAACAACTGTACAATCAAACTGCCCATGAACAGATGGAATTAGCTGATCTGAAGTACTTTACATCTGTGAATCTAGATTCTAGAAAGAGTAGTTTGTATTCCCCCGATTGTACTTCCTAATCACTTGTAAAAAATTAAATTATGTCTCATATTTATATAGCAACTTAAATTTCCTCTTAAGATTTCACTAAGGTTGGTAATACAAGCATTATCCTCATTCTACATCTGGGGAATTTGAGCCAAAAGAAGTTCACATACTCATGACCACAGAACCTACCATGTATAACAACAGAGACTAGAATCCAAATTTTTCCTGGTCCTAAATCTAATACTTTTTTTTTCCTATAACCTCTATTATTTAAGATAATTTTTAAATTTAATTTAAGATAATAATATAGCTATTATATAACCCTATAACCCTATTCTTTGGCTTTTACAATCCTTAAATCCTTTTAGTTAGATTACTAGTTAGACTTAGAATTACAAGTCAGAAGGATAGTACATTATAACCTGACACCTCTTTTAAAAATCATCAAAATCCCTTGGTTCTCCTCATTAAAAAAAATTCCAGGATGGCCTAATATTGGGAATCTACATTCCTCAGGTGTAAAATAAACACACACTCTCAGTGGCTCCTTTATTATATAATGGGACAGTTTCTTGCACTAGAGTTATATATCTATGCCTCCATTTAGTCATTCCTTTCCTCTCTGTAACCTGGCTTCCTCCTCTATCTATCACTGTACTGAAAGATTTAGCTCCCAAAAATCTTCTTACCACTAAATTCTGGGCCTCTTTCTCAATAATCACTCTTTTTTCCCCCTTTCAGCAGTCTTTAGCAAAAATGACAGTTAACTCTCGTAGTGTCCTAAACTCGTACTCTCTCTCACACAGTCTACTGTTCAAGTCTCTTCAGGAATGAATTTCTCCTTAGTCCTCTCAGAGATAATAGTTAAAATCATAGACTCTTTTCTGTGATGGCAAATAGACTGTCAGTTGCCCCAATTTTAATCCTTCTTTCCTAAAGGAGCAAAACATCTTGTGCTAAGAATTCTCTTTGATTCACCACCCTAAAAACTAGAATTGCTAGAATTATTGCTCTCACAGTTCTGAATATTTCACCTGTCTCACACCTTACTACGCAATTATTGTTACTCCTTCTTCTGCTTCTGAAACAGATGCAAGTATTCCCCAAGTTGTAGTCCTTGGTCTGCTGCTCCTTTTCCTTTACATTGCCTCCCTTGGAAGTATTATAATAATCTTCAAAGATCTTCTACATGTAGGTGACACCCAAGTCTACATCTATATTTAGCCTTGACCTTCAGTTTTAAGTTGTGAATTGTTTGCAGGGCATTTTCATTTAGATGGAAATCTAAGTTAGGTGGTCCAATGGCTAGAGCATAGGGACCTGGAGTCAGGAAGCCCTAAGTTCAAATCCTGCCTCAGATACTGACTAGCCATGTGATCATGAACAAGTCTACCTCAGTTTCCTCATCTTTATAAAGCGGGTAATGATAATAGTGCCTACTCCTAGAGTTATATTGAAGATCAGTGAGATAATATTTATAAAGCACTTTTCAAACCTTAAAGCTTTATATAAATTCTAGCTATTATTATTCTGGACAGAAATTACTTCAGAGTAGACAGTTTAAAGCCAGCTACTGATTGATCTCTGAAAGTGGAATGCTTTCCCCTTCTGTTCTGTTTGATGCTATCTATCCTTCAAGGCTCAGCACATTTCCATTCCAAAGCTTTCCATAACTTCCACAACACAATAAATTCAACCTTCTCTGAACTCTTGTAGCATTTTTCATCTGTGGCAGCCATTATGTAATTATCTCACTTCAAGGATCCCTGATTAAATCAATACTGGTACTCCTTCCACTGATGTGAAATACAACCCATCCATACCTTTCTAATGATTACAGAATTGCATTTGAGAACCGTGAAAAGACCAATTTCTATCTGGACATCATTTTTAATTTTATTATTCCTTTGTTGTTGTTGTTGTTGTTGTTGTTATAGTGATTTCTCCCCACCCCTGGTCCTTGGCCCCTGGACAGAGATCAGAAGATATATGTAATTTTTTATTTCTTGAAGAATGGGAAACTAGGCCTAAATCCAAGGTAGCAACTCCGAAGTAGGGAACATTTTAAGAAAAATCAATCTTAAAGATGATCCTTTAAACTCTAAGTAGAAAGGATCAGGAACCAGAGGGAGTAAAGACCTTTTAGTGATAAGTCAAAGAAACCAGCATAGGCATTTTGAATGCAGAGAATGTGGGAAATACTTCAGTCGTAACTCATGCCTTATTCTGTATCAGCAAGCTCATACTGGGAAAAAACCATACAAATATAATGAATGTGGGAAGGCTTTTGTTTATAAATCAAATCTTGCCCAACATAAGCAAATGCATACAGGAGAGAAATCCTATGAATGTAATGAAAGAAGGAAATCTTTTAGCAAAAGAAGATCCCTCATTGAACACCAGAAACTTCATACTGGAGAAAAACTTTACAAATGTACTGAATGTAGGAAATCCTTCGACAGAAAAAGATCCCTCACTAAACATCAGCGACTTCATACCAGAGAGAAACTTTTTGAATGCACTGAATGTGGGAAATCCTTCTCTTACTGAACATCAGAAAAGTCATGCTAGAGGGAAGAACTATGAATGTAATGAATATGGAAAATTCTTTAGCAGTAATTCATGCCTTTCTCATCATCAAAAAGTCCCTATGGGAGTAAAACCTTATGAGTGAAGTGAATGTGAGAAAGCCTTCCATCACAACATGTCTCTTTATTGCCATCTGAAAACTCATACTGGAGATAAATCATACAGCTGTAATAAATATGTATGTAATAAATTTTATTGACAAAGGAAACCTGGCCCAACACAAGTGAATGCATACTGGAGAAAAACCTTATGAATGCAACAAATGTGGGAAATCCTTCAGCTGCAGCTCATTCCTTATTCAACATTACAGAGTACATCCTGAAGAGAAACCCTATTTATGTATTGAATGTGGGAAAACCTTCAGTAGGAGGGAATACCTTATTGGACATCAGAGAATTCACATCGGAATGAAACCCTATGCATGTATTGAATGTGGAAAATCTTTTAGTAGAAGGACATACCTGACTGAATATCACAGAATTCATACTGGACAGAAGCCCTATAAATCCCCTGAATGTGACAATACCTTTAGTAGGCAAGCAGGGCTTGTGAAACACCAGAAACTTCACACACAAGAACTAGCTCTAACTTTGGTCAATTTGATTATGGGGTAAACGTGAAGAAAGCTTCCTTTAGACTTACCACTTTTATATTCAGGTGTCAAGATGTAAAAATTTTGCTCCCTCTGATTTTGTTTCCTGCAATATGTATTGGTTGTTTTCTTTTGCTGACAGTCGAATTAAGTATTACATTGGTCTGAAATTTAGACTTTTAGCCACAGCATTCTGAACTTTTCAAAAAAATAAGAATGGACATCTCATTACTGAAACAACCAAGTAACACCATCAAATTAAAAGAATAGGCAGATTATCAATATTTTTCTTTTATTTGTTACTAGACTTTCAGCTCTTTCCATTTCACAAACAGACTTAATTGCAAACTCTGTTGGGCGTAAAAGGACAATAGAAGAAAAAAGTGAAAGTTTGATTTTCTTTAAATTAACTTTGTGCTGGGGTATCATCCAGGCAGCATTTATCTATCTCTTATTTTCAAACTATTTCTTCCTCTTCTCCTTTTCTATTTTCTATTTTCTCCACCCTCACCTTCATAAGTGGAAAGAGATCAGTCAGTAAAGAAGAAGGACATCTGTTTCCTATGATTCAACATTTAGTTCATAGGTTACCATAATATTTTTGCATAGTTGTTCATAATTCTCTTTCATAAATCTTAGCCTTGAAAAGAAATCCCTAAGATTGATAGAACTGGAAATATCCCACATAAGATATAATCTTGCATATATAGAAGGAGAATATTTAAGTCTTAAACTTATATGTAAATAAAAATTGAAAAAGCAGAATTGACTAGGTTTCTCATCCTAAGTGGTTAGTAATGATCAAGATGGAGCATCTAGGTGGGACAGTGGATAAAGTACCAGAGTTGGAGTCAGAGTTCAAATCCCGCTTCAAACACTTACTAGCAGGATGATCCTGGGCAAGTGACTTAACCCCGTTTGCCTCAGTTTCCTAGTCTGTAAAATGAGCTGGAAAAGGAAATGGCAAACTACTCTAGTATCTTTGCCAAGAAAAATAAAATATGCCCAAACGTGTTCTTGAAAAGTTTAACACAACTGAATAACAAATGATCAAGATAAATGGCATATACCACGAGGCCTATTGAATGGTGATGATTTTTTTTATGTAACAGACAAAAATTTCCCTTGTTTTTCATAAGTTTGTTTTGAGTCTGAAATTTGCAATATCACTATGATCCTAGTAAATTATATTTATTTATGACTTTATATTATGACATTTTAAAAATTTGAGAGACATGGTTTCTGGGATTTTAGCTGTTCTATTAATAATGTTGGTATATTACTAATAAATGGGTCAGTGGCACTCTCTAATGCCAAAGACAATCATGGCAGTGGGCTCACACTTTATACACACTTGGAAAAGTGTGTATTCTTGGGGGTGACAATGAATTCTGATTTGTTAACAACTAGTGAGAGAATTTATATTATAATAAGAAGTGGGCTTATTCTAATGAGGGTCTTTGAGGTATGTGACACTGAGAATCCAAATCTTGGTCAATGAGTCTTATCAATTTCCCTAACACCTTCTGACTAAAGGTAGGACTCATATCTTCCCAGACCTATCTGAGTAAACACAATGAACAGGAATCTACCCATTCTCCTAAACTTAAAATTTCTTTATTGTCTTTGACTAAATTTTAGTTTTTCTGGCTGGGTAGGTCTTTGAGGAAGATTTCCCATACTGTGTGATTTCTAGATAAGGAAATAGAAAAGGGGAAAAACCTCTCTCCTAATTCAGTATTTAGTTATTAAATATAAAAGGAAAAGAATTGTTTCTCACATTTTTTATTGTCATGATTGAACATCACAGATGTACCTTTGATTTTCCCTTTATGTTAAAGAATCAACTGGCATTTATTAAGCACCTACTATGTGCCAGGCACTATGCTAAATACTGAGAATACAAAGAATAGCAAAAGACAGTCCTGTCCTCGAGGACCTCACAGCCTTACAGGGGAGATAATCTGCAGACTAGTCTGTACAAATGATATGAAATAATAACTGCTTAACATTCCTATAGAGCTTTAAAATTTGCAAGTATTTTATCAATATGATCTCACTTTATCCTCACAACAACATTGAGGGGAAGGTGCTATTGTTATCCCCATCTTACAGATGAAAAAAACTGTGTTTTAAGTGATTTACACAGATCCCAGAGTAAGTATCTGAAACTGGATTTGAACTTTGGTCTTCTTGACTTGAGCTATAGCATTCTCTCCACTATACCATCATAGACTCTTATCCTAATATAAACTTTGTAGTCTAGTAATTGCTTATAACTATCTAGAAGCCAATCAATTAATGTTTAAAGCTCACATTTCTTATGTCAAACAATGACTCTTGGATTTTAGAAAGATTTCTATGTTAGACGAATATCTTCTAGGCAGCTGCTTGCTAAAATGAATATGTATTTCTCATTGATCTGATCACTAAACACAAGGTTGACTGCTTTAATTTATTCATTTCAACATTTTTCCCCCTCTGGACAGGTATTGGGATTCAAATCAAGGATATTCAGCACTTAGACTGTCATTCTTTTTTTTTTCCACTTAACAATATTTTATTTTTTCTAATTATATGTAAAGATAATTTTCAACATTCACTTTTGTAAGATTTTGAGTTCAAATTTTTTTTTCCTTCTGTTCCTTCCTTCCCTCCTTAAGACAGCAAGCAATCTGATATAGGTTATACATGTACAGTCATTTTAAACATATTGCAAATTAGTCATGTTGTGAAAGAAAAATTAGAACAAAAGAAAAAACCATGAGGGGAAAAAAAGCAAACAATAAAAGGAGAAAATAGAATCCTTATTCAATCTCCACAATTCTTTCTCTGGATACAGTTGGCATTTTCCATCCTGAGTCTATTAGAATTATTTTGGATCACTGTATCACTGAGAAGAGCTAAGTCCATCACAGGTGATCAATACATAATCTTACTGTTACTGTGTACAGTGCCTAGTTCTGCTCCCATTATTCGGCATCAGTTCATGTAAATCTCTGAAATCATCCTCCTTATTGTTTCTTATAGAACCACAATATTCCATTACATTCATATAACCATAACTTATTCAGCCATTCCCCCAGTGATGGGCATCCATTCAATTTCCAGTTTCTTGCCACTACAAAAAGGGCTGCCACAAACATTTTTGCACATGTGGGTCCTCTTTCTTCTTTTAAGATCTCTTTGGGATACAGACCTCGTAGTGATGCTGCTGGATACCTTCTCTTCTCTTCATGCTCAGGTTTGTTTGTTGTCCCATCTTGTCTGGTTTTTAACCATAAATCATCTAAAGAAAAGTTTACAAATTCTTTGGGTTGATCTCCTTCATGATCTCCTGCTAGTAATCTTGAAAGCTATACAACAGATTTCTGCAATGGCTGTGCCAAAATGCTTTCTTAATCTCCAAATGGATTTAAAACTGGTTATTGCCATAGTGGATGGAGTGCCAGGCTTGGAGTCAGGAAAACCTGAATTCAAATCCAGCCTCAGACTCTTACTAGCTGTGTGATCCTGGGCAAGTTTGTTTGCCTCCATTCCTTATCTATAAAATTATCTGGAGAAGGAAATGGAAAGTTTGAATTTGAGAGAAATGACTGAACAAAAACAATTATTCATAATCAGCAAGTTATGATCATAAGACTTAGAGCTAAATGGTGATATCTTAAATGTCTTCTGATCTAAGCCCTTCTTTTTACTGTCTAGAAATCTGAGGCCCAGAGAGGTGAAAACATTTCCCGGGTCTACAGGCTAGAGGTAATAAAATTAGTAATAATTGCATTTCTATAAAGCTTCAAAGTTTGCAAATCACTTTATATAATTTAACTGATTATATCCTCAAAATAGCCCTGGAAGGGATATGCTATTATTGGCCTTGTCTCACAGATGGAAAATTGAAGGAAACAGAAGTTAAATGACTTGTTCTGGCTCATCTATGTAGCTAATAAATGTCCATGGATTTTAACTCTTGGTTGGTTGTTGTCCTTCATTCTCGAAGAGAACCAAAATGACGTCACTTGGTTGCAGTGTGTCTGACTGTGGCTGATAAGATAAGAGGAGCTCAGGATGCTCCGCTACATGTCGGGCACAAATAGTCCCTAGGAACATTTTGGGGGCTTCTCTAAGTTTGGGCATCTTGAGTTTCTTCTGAGATAATTCATTCTGGTCTGCTCCTAGAGCACGGCACCTTCTCTGATGAAGGCACGTCATGCTGGGCAGTCCTGTGGCAACGTCTCCCATGTCATACAATCCTTCTGAATGTCTTAAGAGAGACCTTGAGAGCATCCTTGTATCGCTTTTTCTGACCACCTTGAGTACTTGCCCTGTGTGAGTTCTCCAAAAAATTAGTTATTTTGGCATTTGAACAAAGTGGCCAGTCCAATAGAGTTGTGCTCTCCGCACTAGACTTGGAATCCTGGGACATTTTAGTCCAAGAAAGGACCTCAGTGTCAGGTACCTGATCCTGCCAGGTGAGCTTCAGAATCTTCCAAGTCATTTCTAATGGAAGCCATTCCGTTTCCTGGCATGGTTTCCATGGCATTCAGTTTTCCATGGCATTTCCTGGTACATTGTACAGGTTTCACAGGTATACAACAATGGGGTCAGCACAATGATTCTGTAGAGTAAGATAAGGTTTGGTCCACAACAGGGACAGGGTTAGGGTCAGACATGAGAGTGCTAGGAGTTCTCAGAGGATTTTCTCCTATAGGTTGGGATTTGGGTTAGGTTGGGAGTCAGAAACCAGAGGGAAGAGTCATCTCTGAGACCTCTTGGTGTGCCCAGGAGATCTGGAGAGTTGCCAAGGTGGAGGAGGAAGAGCCCTGGGTTAGAAACCAGGAGTCAAGAAACAAGAAATCTCATTCAGTCCCTTCCCTTGAAAGAGGACGGGATCCTGGGCAAGTCCTTGTCTCTTTTGGGGCCTTCTGGCTTGTATAAAGGGAACATCATCCCAAACTTTCAGTGCAGCTCCGAGCCTCGGCTTTGAGCACAGGAGACCCTTGTGTTTGTAGGTTTCCCTGCACAGGAGGTTTCCCTGAGTTTGCCTTCTGAGCTGGGACTAGGGGTCCTGATTTGCTCCTTTACTGAGCCAGGACTGAGGGTCTTAGATGCTGATTTGCTCACCACTCACTGGCTTTCCCAGAGTCTAAAAAAAAAGACCTTTTTTACCCTGGTGAGACTGATCTTTCTTAAAAATTTTTCAGTCTATCTTGAGCTGGAGAGTGGTTTCATTCTGTCAGACTCTGTCCAGAAGTTTGATTTCATGTGGTTTTTGAGGGAAACTGGGAGAGCTGGAGCAGCTTCCTGGTTCTACTCTGCCGTCTTTGCTCTATCCCGAAAGTCCATCCATCTACTTTGTTTCCAATGCTTTGCTACCACAGAACTAGTTTGATGTATGTGAAGCCTTTAAAAAGAAATCCTTGGCCTTTGGGGGGCATATTTTAAGAAATGGAATTTCTTGGTGAAAGGTTATGGATGATGTAATCACATTTGTTTGCATAATAATAACGATGCATAATATGGAGTGCAGTAGATAAGACTATTAGACCTTTATTTGGAGTCAAAAAGAACAGAGTTCAAATTCAGACTTAAACACTTACTAGCTGTATGACCCTGGGCAAAGCCTCAGTTTCCTAAACTATAAAATAGGAATTATTATTTTTATTGTTAGCTCTTATCTTACAGGATAGAATGAGATTATAGTTATAAAGTTCTTAGCACAGTGTCTAGTACATAATAAATGCTAAATAAATGTGTGGATATTATGATTATATTACCATTATTGTTCAGTCATTTCAGTCACTTTTCCAGGAAAATCTACTGGAATGGTTTAATGTTCCATCTCCAGCTCATTTAACAGCTGAGGAAACTGAGGCAGGCAGGATTGCTCAGAGTCACATAGCTAGGAAGTATCTGAGGCCAGATTTGAATTCAGGTCTTCCTGACTGCAGGCCTGGTGCTCTGTGCCACCTGGCTGCCTCATCTTACTATTATTATTTCCAAATTCGTTTCCAGAACGGTTGGATCAATTCATAGATGGATCAACAGTGCATTATTGAGCCCTCCTTTCCAGAACCCTTCCAGCGTCGCCTTTCTAGCGTCAGCTTTGCCAGTTTGCTTAGTATGAGGTAGAACCTTGGCGTTGGTTTGATTCCTATTATTAGTGATTAAGAACGTTCTTAATTACATTATATTACAATTGCATTACGTGTACCAGTAAATTGAGTAAGAATGATTAGCACCAGCCCTGGAGTCAGGAGGACCCGAGTTCAAATCTGGCCTCAGACACTTAACACTCCTGGCTGGGTGACCCTGGGGGAGTCACTGAACCCCAAGTGCCTCAGAAAAAAAAAAAAAAAACAGGCTGATTAAGACCATTCTTAATTAATCACAATTCTCTTGAGAACCGGCCATGTTTATTTCATCCCATAAGCAATGCTGTGAAGGACTCCCCATGGCCTGACCTTAAATGTCTAAGTGACACAGACATGACACATCTGTTGTGCCCCGGTAAGAGACGTTGGTCCGAACCCAGTTTCTCCCAAACCACTTTCCTTACAAGCAGCCCTGGTTAGACGGGGATCTGGATCTTCTGGGGCAGTCTGTGCGTTGGGGCTGAGGATAAGGAAGGGGAGCTCTTTACTTTATTCCATTTCTCTTGAGCTATTGTCTCTTTCAAGTTTCAGCTCTCTCTCTTTCCCGGCCCGTCTCCCTTCTCTCTGTCTGCCTGGATCTCTCCTTTCCTCACCTTCCATCTTTGTCCTTTCACTCACATTGTTCCTCTCTCAGTGCTAGCCTTTCTCCTGCTCAGTTCCGAGCCCACCGGGCCAGAGCTTCTTCTCCTTCAGCCCGAATCCTACTTTCCGCATAAATGCGGCTTCTGGGTCCATTTGGGCCTAATCTGGTAAAAATTCCCTTTTCAACATCCTTAAGTGATGAGGTAACGCAAGTCACTGATTTTTCACCAGCCCCCACATCCCTGACGTCATCCTTGACGCCCACGTGCTCCCATCCTCCCGCAGGCCCCGCGGTTCCGCCTCTCGGCCACTTCCCGGCTGGGAGAGCCCGGGCAGGGCCCCCCCATCCCCCCCCCGTTTGCCTCAGTTTCCTCATCTGTAGAAAGAGCTGGAGAAGGAATGGCCTCCAGAGAACTCCAAGGGGGGTCGGACACGAGTGAGCCACAAATTATCTCTCGTTCATCCTCTTCTGTCTCTGCATGAGAGGTTCGCGGAACCCTAGAATTAGAGCCGGGGGGGCCTAACCCCCGCTTCCCCCCACCTTGGGTTATGAGCGTCCCCCTAGGACTCCCTAGCCCGGCATTGGGCAGTGCGCCTGCGCCAGAGCCTCCTGGACTTCATTTCCCAGCATCCTCGGTTCTCAGCCCCTCCCACGTGAGCCACAGAGCCCCGCCCCCTAGCCTGCGGAGGCCTTGACAGCGCGAGACGGATGCTGGGACTAGCCCTGGAAGGGCTCCTTCGGAGCTGTTCCTGCGCAGGCGCAGCGGTGCGGACTGCCGAAAGAGCGCTTGGACCACGGTGGCAGCAGCAGAGGTGACGCTGGCTGGGAACCCGGGGCCGGGGGCCGGGGGCGGGGGTCGCCGACCGCGGAGCCGAGAGGGGTCCCCCTGCATGAGCCCCGGCGGCGCTGCCCTGGCAGCCTTTCCGCGCCCCCCCCACCCCCCCCCCCGTCCTTCCTCATCTCTGCCTCCCCCTTTCTGTCTCCCCTCTCCTGACCCCCACCTTGCCCTTCCCCTTTGCCCCTCCTCCCTCCCCTCCCCTCCCCCTCACTTCCTCAGCCCTCCCCATCCCCATCTCCTCCATCCCTCCCACCCCTCTCCCCATCCTTCCTCACCTCTGCCTCTCCCGTCTGTGCCACCGCTTCTCCCCTCCCTGTCTCCCAGCAGCCTCCCCTCCCCTGACCCCCACCTTGCCCTTCCCCTTTGTCCCTCCCCCTCCCTTCCCCTCCCCCCTCACTTCCTCAGCCCTCCCCATCCCCATCTCCTCCATCCCTCCCCCCCCCTCCCCATCCTTCCTCACCTCTGCCTCTCCCGTCTGTGCCACCGCTTCTCCCCTCCCTGTCTCCCAGCAGCCTCCCCTCCCCTGACCCCCACCTTGCCCTTCCCCTTTCCCCCCTCCCCTCCCTTCCCCCTCCCCTCCTTCCTCAGTCCTCCCCATCCCCCTCCTCCATCCCTCCCACCCCCTCTCCCCATCCTTCCTCCTCTGCCTCTCCCGTCTGGCCTCCTTCTCCCTTCCTGTCTCCCAGCAGCCTCCCTCCCTGACCCCCCGCCTTCCCTTGCCCCTCCTCCCTCCCTCCCCTCCCCCCCTCCCTCACTTCCTCAGCCCTCCCCATCCCCATCTCCTCCATCCCTCCCCACCCCCTCTCCCCATCCTTCCTCACCTCTGCCTCTCCCGTCTGTGCCACCGCTTCTCCCCTTCCTGTCTCCCAGCAGCCTCCCCTCCCCTGACCCCCACCTTGCCCTTCCCTTGCCCCCTCCCCCCCTCCCTTCCCCTCCCCCCTCACTTCCTCAGCCCTCCCCATCCCCATCTCCTCCATCCCTCCCCACCCCCTCTCCCCATCCTTCCTCACCTCTGCCTCTCCCGTCTGTGCCACCGCTTCTCCCCTCCCTGTCTCCCAGCAGCCTCCCTCCCCTGACCCCCACCTTGCCCTCCCCCATCTCCTTTGCCTCCGCCCTCCCCTAGGCCCCCCCCCCCCAAGACTTTCTGCAAACCTCTCCCCTCCTCTCACATCTTCTTGCCCAAGGACGCGGGCCGGCGCTCCTGTGCTGGTGCCCCCGACTCCCTGCACTTTGACCCCGGGGGTCCTGGGGAAGATCCAGAGGCTCCTGGCCTGGCTCTGGCCCTGATATTGGTGACGCACCTGGGCTCAAGCCTCACGTACACGTTGGCCTCCCGCTGTGAGAAGGGGGCCGTGGCCCCCCCAGTATGTTTTCACAGAACACATGCACACACACATGCAAAAGTCATGTTCCAGTCCCTTCCATCCCGCTGCACCCTGTTTGGGGCAGAGACCCCGCAGTGGATTGTCATTTCCTCCTCCGGCTCATTTTACAGTTGAGGAAACCGAGGCAGGCAGGGCCAGGTGGCTGGCCCAGAGTCGGGGAAGCGTCAGAGGCTGCATTTGAACTCGGGAAGGTGAGGCTCCCCGCCACTGCACTGGCCCGCTGTCCCTCGGCCGGCCGGCAGAAGCTGGGGGCCTTGGCTGCGATCGATCCCTGCCCAACGGCTGCCCGCGCTCACCCGCGCATCTTGTCTCTTTCAGGGTCTCCTGCCTCCTCAGAGGGGTCCAGGGACGCTTCCACCGCTGCATCCCTCCCAGAGCAGGACCTCCCGAGCCTCGCTTCCAGCCCCACGGAGGCTGCCTCGGTGCCAGACCCAGGGAAGCTGCCTCGGTGCCAGGTCATGGCCAGGCCCCTGAGCCCCCGAGAGCCCGTCGGCCTCCTGAGAATAAAGGTGGAAGAAGATCTTCCCGGGTACCAAGAATTCTTCCTGGGAGGAAGTAAGCCCGGGCCCTCTGGGCAGCCTGGGGCAGTGCCCGTGGCACAGCCATCCACATCTGCCGGGCCTGAGGGGACGGGCCCCCGGGCGCTGCAGAATCCAGGCCGCAGTGAGTACTCCCCGATGCTGGGGCCGCAGCACCACCGGCAAAGTCACCAGGAGGGGGGACAAACGCCCAGGGCTCCGTGAGTGAGGGCAGGGGGCCGGGAGGGGCCCCCACCCTCGGGCCCCTGAGGCGGGGGCCGGCCGGCCCTGATGGAGCTGGGGGGGACCCAGCGTCCCCAGGGGGGGAGGGGGGGAAAAGTCAGGGTCCACGTTGGCAGGGGAGGCCGGGGAAAAAGGGGGGAAAGCCCCCACCCTCCGGGCCGCTTTGGTCGGGGGACACAGCCAAAGGCAGGGCTGGCAGGGAGCCAGTCTTCAGGGAAGATGGAAGACGTGCAAGGGAATGCAACAGGGCCCCCAGGTTTGGGGAAAATTGGGGGAGGGGGGAAACCCCAACCAACCGGTTTTTTTGGGAAGCCAAAGGGGGTTGGAGGGAGTCATTCAAGGGGCCCCCGGGCACTGCACTGGGAGCACCCATGGGAAAGTTTTGGGCGGGGGTTTTAAACCAGGTTTGGTGGGTACAGTTTTTGGGGGGTTCTGGGAAGAGGATAGGCTGTAACCCTTTCCTTTTCCTCCTTTTTTCCTTTTTCCTTTTTTCCCTTTTTTTTTTTCTTTCTTTTCCTTCTTTCCTTTTCCTTCCTTCCCCTTCCTTCCTTCCTTCCTTCTTCCTTCAGCTTCCCTTCCTTCTTCCTTTCTTTCCTTCCTTCCTTCCTTCATCCTTCCCCCCTTTTTTTTCCCCTTCCTTCCTTCCCTTCTTTTTTCCTTTTTCCTTCCTTTCCTTCTTTTTCTTCCGTTCCCTTTTCCCTTCCTCCTTTTATCCTCCCTCGGTCCTTCCTCTTCCCTCCTTTTTGTTGGAGGGGCCCCTTAAAAAGTTAGGTTTGGTTGGGTTTGGTGGAAGGGATTCAAGTTTAGGGGGAGGGATCTGGGTAAGGTTGGGGGGGGGTGGAGGAAGGGACGGCAGGGGATCGGTTGGGTCCTGGGATTTGGACGTTGGGGGGTTGGTTGGGGTTGGGGGGGCGGTCCGGGATCTGGGAGGGAAATTGGGTTGGTCCCCTCGGGGTGGGGGTTGGTCCTGGGACCAATTTATTTGGTTGGGGCTGTTTTGGGGTCATGGCTGGTCAGGTCTTTCGGTTTGCCGCCATTGGACCCAAATCGTTTCCCCTGGGAGTCAGGGGTTTTTGGGGAGGACGGGGTCTTTGGGTGGGGTGGGTGGGTCCGGACTAGGGAGACTCAGCTCGCCCTGGGTTGGGGTCTTGGGGAGGGGCCGGGGTGGTTGGGGTCCTGGGTCTGGAGGATGGGATCAATTTCCTGGACATGGAGGGGCACTGGGTCGTATTCATTTCCTCTCTTGCCTTCCCTCTTTTAAAGGTGGGGGGCGGTTCGCTTCCTGGGCGGGAGGACCTGGGATCAGTTCCAACAGGGGAACCGGACAGGAGATAAGGGTTTTTGGGTGTGGGTCCCCAAATGACAAAGGGAGGTCTCCAGATGGTTTAGGTTTTCCTTGGTTCCTTCACTCTGGGGAGGGGGCTGGTGAGGGTCCCAGGGCGGGACAGCATAACCCCTCAAGGGGATCTTTGGACTTCTCCCCTCAAATTCCCTTTTGGGTCAATGGATAGGGGGACTGGGGCCCTCAAGGGCCCCACGTTCAAATTTTCCGTTGTCATTTTCCCTCGAGGTCTTGCATTTGCCTTTTTTTTTTTTTTTTTTTTGCCTTCTTTTGGACCTTTGGGCCGTCATCTTCACTTAAATCATCCCTCCCCCTCCCAGGACCGTCCTTTTGAGACTTAAAAAGGAAGGCTTTTTAACAAAAGTACGGTTGAGCCCCAGGTCACTCACGGAGTCTTTCCTCTCTCTTAGCACCTCCTTTCCGGGATTCTGCTCTTCCCTGGCAGGGAATCCCAGGAGGAGGAGGAGGAGGAAGGCCTCTGACAGCTGGATCTCAGGTGAGTCCCGGGATGCTGGACACACACCTGTCGGCTCTCTTCCCCCCTGGTACCCCCTGGTGGATAGTGGGCTCCTTGGGCACGTGGCCTCCTGAGGCTCTCTTCTCCCACCCATTCACCCTTCCCTCACTCCCCGCTGATATTTCTATGACCACTGTGGGTGTCCTTCCTGCCCTTGGAGCACCCGATTCTCGTGGAAGGGGCAGGAGGGAAGGCTTGTTGATAAGTACCACATGAGTGAGGGTCCAGGGCAAAGGAAAGGAAGGTAGGATGCAGAAGCAGAGAAGGGCAGACATTGTCCTCGAGGTCTCGGGCAATCCGCTGGTGAATGAGGGCTCAAGCCCTTGCCAGCCTGTGGGCTTTGGGATGGTGGAAGGCAGCTTCCCCGAGGCTTGCTCTCCTTGTTAGCTCTTCCCTTTTGCTGTGACTCGCTCCTTGGCCCTGGTCCTGCCCTTCAGAGCCACAAAGGGATTTGGGCCTCTGCCTTGATCCTTCCCGGGGGAGGCCGGGGAAGGAGGCTGAGGTCTGTCCTGGACATGGAGCGTGGGCCTGGAGCCTGAAAGAGGCAGCCAGGGCTAAAGAGGTGGTTGGTGAGCCGGCCCTGAGCCTGGGAGAGCTTCCCCACAGCAGAGCCAGCCCTGGGAGGATGTCTCCGCTGGGAGGAGACCCAGGAGAGAGCCGTGTCCCCCCCCCAGGAGGAGAGCAGGAAGCAGCAGGCGGCCCTTGGTGCCTTGTGGGGAAGGAGCACTCCTAAAACTGGTCCTCGGTCTGGCTGCTGACCAGTGGTGGCTGGGAGCTGGCCACAGTCTCTCCCAGCGCTAACTCAGCAAGGACTGGAGAGGAGCTGGCCATTAAGTAGAGGGGCAGCTGGGGGTCCTGAGTTCTGCAGGGGGCTGCTTCTCCAAAGGCAGAGACGGGAGGGAGCAGTGGCCACCGTGAGTCAGGGAAAGGGAGAGGACACGTCTCTGTGTTCTCTGAGGAGAGGGGTACTCAACAGTGGGAAGGGCCAAGAGCTTTGGCAACCCCTCCCCACCATATCCCTGGTGGATCAGGCTCCCAAAGTTCCTCCCTGGGACAGAGGCCTCCTGGGGCTTCCGTGCTAGCAACTGCCAGCTGGCCAGTATCTGGGATGCTTCTCCTCCTGTCCGGGAGATAACGTCCGATTTGGGAAATGGAGGCTGTTTACGGGAAAGAGGAAGCTCTGTTCTAAGAGGGGAGAGCCTCTAGGCCCTTGTCCCTGCAGCCAGAAAAGGGTGTTCCCAGATCACAGCAGCATGGGGGATCCCAAGGGGACTTCTTGACCGTGCTCCCCGGAAGCGTGGCAGGTGTCGAAGATGGGGGAGCTTCGAGGAGGGGGAGGGGCCCATGTTCTATGCAGGGTCCACACAGGGTCACTGAGCGCAGCTGCCCCAGGAGCAAGTTGTGGCTAAAGAGCTGAGGGCCCCTAGATGGGGGGGCAAAAAATGAGTTGGGGGGGCCTCCAGCTTGGGAAGAACAACAATAGCTAAGGGGATTAGGCTTGGCCAGTGAGATCAGCCCCACTTTGCTAAGGGAACACCTGCTCACCCAGCCAGAACGGGTGGCAGGGAGGGTCTGCACCAGGCTTCCCACCTGCTATGTGTTTCCCCCTTGGCCAGAGGCCTGGCTGTGTGACTGACCTGGGACAAGGAGGAGCTGCTGCGGCCCTGGGCTGCACTCTGCAGCCACCTGGGGGACTGCCCAGGTTCCTTTGTGCTTCCTTCTGCTTCCACAGCCCCTGCTCTTATCACCGTCCCCCAGCCCGCTGTTCAGAAAGAGAACCAGCCTGTGGGGGGCAGACATGCTTCAGGACGGGCTCCCCCTTGGCTGGCCCTGAGGAACTGTGTCCTGCTCGCTGTGTCTCTGAGGTTGGGGAGGGGCAGAGATGTGTCCCCTGAGGCTGAGGGCAAGACTTGGGCCTCAGTGCTGACCCTGTCAAGAGCCTCCGAGGTGCAAGCAGCAAGGGTCAGCGTCAGGGATGCTCAGTCCCTGAGCATGACGGGGGGGCGGGAGACACCAGGAGCCAGGCACGGGTCTCTGTATTTTGTCCATGTAGCTATTCCAAGAGAGAATTTCCCCTAAGAAATGCTTTGGCTGCGGCCTGTAGGTTTTGGTATGTTCTTTCATCATTGTCATTCTCTTGGATGAAATTATGGGTTATTTCTGGGATTTGTTTGACCCACTCATTCTGTAGAATTAGATTATCTAATTTCCAATTGAATATAATTTTTATTGCGTTGTGGTTTGAAAGGAAAGCATTTACTATTTCTGTTGAGGTGTGAGAAATGAGGATTTAGAGATCCTCTGACAGCAATGGGGTCCCCTGGCTGGTGCAGGCTTTGTGAAAGAATTTGCAAACCCAAATGAATACAGGCCCGAGGTTTGTGGCAAAAATGGGTTTGTTACATTAAGAAAACAGCTTTCTTGGCAAAGGTTTGGGCACACAGCCTTTGATTATATTGGGTTTTTTAGGCCCAGAAATTGGCCAAAAACCAATCTCCAGATGAATTTGAGGGACTAATTTTCAACTCAATAGAGACTAGTGATTATGCCCCAGGCCAAGATCTCCAATTGAATTAAATGAGATCATCTGGGAGGTTCCCCTATGAATAGGAGGGTGAGTTTGAGACACAGGGGGAAGGGTGGTCTTGAGACGCAGCGTCTCAAACCTTCCCCCCTAAAGATCAGAGGGGACACAGTTTACCTTATTTCTACCTTTCTGTATTTGATTGTGAGGTTTTTACGTCCTAATATATGGTCACTTTTTGTGTAGGTGCCATGTCCTGCCAAAAAAAGGTGTATTCCTTTCTGTCCCTATTCAGTTTTCTCCAGAGATCTATCATTTTCAGATTTTCTAGAATTCTAACTTCCTTAGTTTCTTTCTTTTTTGTTTTGTGGTTAGATTTGTCTAATTCTGAGAAGCGGAGGTTGAGGGCCCCCGCTAATATAGTTTTGCTCTCTTATTTCTTCCTGTAACTGGCTAAAAATCTTCTCTGGGAATCTGCCTGTTCTACCACTTGGTACATACACATTTAGTAGTTCATTATTTACAGTACCCTTTATCAAGATGTGTTTTCCTTCCTTAACTCTTTTAATAAGATTTTTGCTTTTGCTTTGTCTGAGATCAGAATTACTACCCCTGCTTTTTTTTTTACTTCAGCTGAAGTGTAATAAATTCTGTTCCAGCCTTTTGCCTTTACTCTGTATGTGTCTCTGAGGCAAATATGTTTCTTGTAAACAACATATTGTAGGATTCTATTTTAATCCACTCTGTTTGCTGTTTGTTTTATGACAGCTTATCGCATTTCCATTCCCAGTTACAATTACCAGCCATTCCCTTCATGCTCTTTTCACCCTGTCCTTTTTTTACCCACCCCACTCACTACCTTATCTCCTATCAGCTCCCCTGCCCAACCACTGCCTTATCTTCTGCCCCTCCTTCCCCTTTTCCCTTCCCTTTTCCCTTCCCTTTTCCCTAGTGTTTCTGCCCTCCCTTCTTTTCCCCTTTCTCCTGCTTTATAGGGTTAGAGAAATTTCTGTTCTCAATTGAATGATAAGTTATTCCCTCTTGGAGCCAAAACCGATGAGATGAAGCTACAGACAGTGTTCACTCCCCTCCCTTCTTTCCCTTCATTGTAATAGGTCTTTTGCACCTCTTCATGTGAACTACTTGTTCCATTAGACTTCCCCTTTCCTTTCCCCTACCCCTTAATATCTTTTTCTTTGATGTCATCCCATCAGAGTCCATTCATAGCCATACCCTCAGTCCCCAGACACTCTCTGTCTGCCCCAGTGACAGATGCAGTTCTCAAGACTCTTCCCATTTATCTCCTTTTCCCATCCAGGGAGGTAAACAGTTTAATCGTTAAATAATATATATTTTCCTTGTTTCCCTTTCTGTGCTTCTCTTGGGCACAGGGCTGCTGCTTGGGGAGCAGGGGTCAGAGCCCGGAGCTAGAGAGGATGAGTCAAGGTGGGATAATTCAAATGGAGGACCCTGATTAAAAATGAAAGGCACTGAAGGCCAGGGAAATTGCCCCACGCCCTGAGTGTGGAGCTGAGCACCAAGGGGCTAATTCTTGGGGTCTTCCTGTAAATCCAAGAAGCGAGGGCAAGGTCTCCTCTGGAATCGGCATGGGGAGCCAGGGGGAAGCTCAGGGAGAAGTCATGGAGAGCTGTGGTGGTGGCGAAACACCTTCCTTCCCAACATCTTGGGCTCTTTGTCACTGTGAGAGGGCTTGGTCACCATCCACAGAGCTGGGGAGTTTGGGATTGGAACCCAAGATTTTCTGGTGCTGAATTCCTACCTCTCCTGCACCCCTCTATCTTGTTGAGGTGAGGAGATGTAGGAGAGAGGTGAGAGATTCAGGCGAGGGGAGTTTGCCCACCAACAGTGTAAAAGGGGGTGGGGGATAGGGAGGCCCTGAGATGGGAATGGTGTTAGCTTTGATGTGAATTGGGGACACCCTGGAGGCCCAGGGGGCACAGGACCCCGAATAGTCTATTCTGAACCTTTTTGTGCCCACCTGAGGTTCTTCCTGCTGCATCTGCCTGAGGAGGGGGCTCCCGGCAGCGCCAACACTGCCCTTTTTCTCAGTCCTTATCCCCCAAATCTTGCTCACTTCTGTTGTTTTTACCCTTGTGTCATCCTCCATAACTGGCTCACACAGACCTTCCTCACTTCCATCTGGACTGTTATAGCTTCCTATCTGGGCTCATAGCCTCCTATCTGGGCTGGCTGCCTCCAGCCTCCCCACCTGTCCTTCACATGGCTACTACCAAAGGGATTTCCTCGAGCCTGATTCTGACGTGGTCCTCCCAACACCTGTACGTGTGCTGGGTCTTTCCAGGATCAGATCTAAAGCCCTCAATTTGGCACTTAAAGTTATGCAAAGCCCAGTCCCATCTTATCTTTCCAGCCTTTTCCAGCTTGCTTATGACCCTCTGCTCCTGGATAGGCTAGCTTTATGGCCTGGGCTTGTATTTTGAGCTCTCTCTACTTCTTTTGTCTCATTCCTTTCCTTTTCTCTCCTCTTTTCCCTTCTCTTCCCTTTTCTTCTCTCTCTCTCTCCCTTCTTTACTCAATCCTCCTCTTGTTCCTTCTCTTCTCCTTTTCTCCCTCCTTTCTCCCCATCACCCCCTTCACAGTCCTTTTCAATGTTTTAATTTCCTCTTTGTATCCTCTTAATGTGGACATGCCTCCAGGTTCTCTCCTTTAAATGGTTTTCTTTCTTTTCTTAAAAAAAAATTTATTTCTTTACAAACAAATAGGCTTTATTTACAAAGCATATCCATGGGTAATTTTTCCAACATTGATTTTAAATTGTTTTCAATCACTTCATTTTGTAAATCTCTTATCTGGTGAGCTCATCTATTCCCATTAATTTGATTATTCTCTTTATTTTGATGACTGCCAGTTCTCCAAATTCAGATTGGAAGAACTCCAAATTCTTCAAATACAAATCTCTCCCCTAAATTCATTTCCTTATTTCACAACCAACTGACATTTAAAATTTGGCTTGTCCAAAAACAAACTTAACATTTTTGCCTTTAAACATTCCCCTCTTGCTTTTTTATTCTGTTAATGGCATCCCTTCCCCCCAATCATGACGGGTTGAAATAACAAAGTCATCGTGGACTTTCCTCTCTCTCATTTTCCATCTTCAGTCACTTCAGTCCTGTTCTATCTCCACATGCTCTCTCAAGTCCATCTCCTGTGATTACTATACATCTTATCATTATCTTAGTTCGCCCCCATATTCTCTCTTGCCTGAACTATGGCATTGTCCTCCACTCCTTCCTTCAACTACCAATTAAATGAGCAACTAGGAAAGTGGTGCCTTCAAAAGTAATAGGGAAGGTAGGAAGAAAGGAAAATTTTGGGGAAAGATAATGAGTTCTTTTTTTTTTTTTTTTTTTTTTTTTTTGGAGAGAATGAGTGTCAGATGTCTACCAGATATCCAATTCAAGATGTCTGGAAAGCAGTTGGAGATGCAAGATTGGGAGTCAGCAGAGTTTGGAGCAGGGATTTGGGAATCATCCAGAGATGGTAATAAATCCATGGAGCTGATGAGATCACCATGAAATAGTAAAGAGAGAGAAGGGAAGAAGGCCCAAAATAATGGGTCATCTCCAGATAGAGGGTGTGTGACCTGTATGAAGATCTAGCAAAGAAAACAGAAATTGTTGTCAGAGAGGTGGGAGGAGAACCAGGAGAGAGTAGAATCCCCCATTTTTTCCTCAATTAAATTTGACGTACTGTATTTTTCCATCACAATGTTTGTGTAGGTTCAACTTTCTTTTGCCCTTTCAGGTAAGAGTGGTTCATCTCATGTCACTCCCTACTCCATGTTTGCATATTTTTTACCCACCCCAATTATAAAGCAAGCTTTACCCTTCTTTTGCGTCTTTGTACATTAATATATTCCTTTTACTCTCCTTCTTTACTCTTAAAATTCTAAGAACAAAACCAATTTCCAGATCTTGTTTTTCCTATTTAGCTTTCTCTGTACTCTGAAGGGATACTTATTTACATTATTAAACAGAATGTTCACTTTTTTCATATAAACTTAACCTTTTTCTTGATTGTTTGCAGTTGAAAAGACAATTCAACCTTTGTCCTTTCATTAGGAATGTTTGAAAATTCTTTTTCATTAAAGATTCAATTTTCTTCCTGTAACATTATATTCAACTTTGCAAGATAATATATTCTTGATTATAAGCGTCTATCTTTTGGCTTTTGAAATATATGCCAATATCTTCTATAGTTTATAGTAGAAGCAGTCAGTGGATTCTTCCTATCTTTGCTTTGCATTTGGATTTTAATAGATCTGAACAATTTTATTTATGAATTCTTAAAATAGTGTCCATGCTTTTTTTTCTTTAATCTTGTTGGGTTGTACCAGGAGGACCCCTGTTCTGCCCCAAATCGTATTGGTTTTTCACCAGTCAGTGTTCTCCTTGAGGCACAAATTTGTTTTAATTGTGGGGAAAATCTGGAGAGCTTGAAATTTTCCAACCTACTCCATCTTTCCAGAATCCTTCTCAATTTTTTCTTACCAAATTCTCATGCCTATTATATATGTTTAGAGAGTTACTATGGTATACTATTCAAAATGATTGTCTAATGGGTTTTCATATTTTGTCAATGGAAATATTAACAGTATGTAATTTACTGCTATGACATATGCTTTTTTTTTAGAATAATAGTTCTCAAGGAGTCCAGTGATCCTAAAGTTCTCTTTCCTTGACCCATTTTCCAGGTCAGTTTTTGATATCAGATATCTTTACATGTTCTTCTATGTCTTCAGTCTTGTTCTTATGTTTCTGGCTGTCTCATGGAGGAATCATTGATTTCTGTTTGATCTATCCTGGTTTTCAGAAATTCCATTTTCTTTTATTTAATTATTTTTAACACACATTGCTTTATGAATCATGTTGGGAGAGAAAAAGATGAGCAAAAGGGAAAAACCATGGGAGAGATTTAAAAAACAACAACAGAAAAAAGAAACATAGCATGTTTTGATTTACATTTAGTCTCCTTAGTTCTTTTTCTGGATACAGTTGGCATTTTCTGTCCAAAGTCTCTTGGGATTGCTTTGGAAGGAATTCCACTTCTTGAATAAGAGCTATTCTAATAATTTGTTCTAAACTACTCTAATTTCCTCCTCCAATATTTTAATTTCTTTTTTATTTTTATCTTTTGCTTTATTTCTTTTAAGTATTTATGTAGTCCTTATGGGAAATCTGTCTTTTCCTTCGAGTGCCTTCTTATAGTTGCTTTCTCTCAGGCTAGATTTCTGGGCATCTTTGATTTTTTTTTTTAAAGAATTTTTTTATACTTACTGGTATCGCACTTGATTTTATTCATTTCTCTCTAGCTTTGGTTCCCGAATCGGTCTTTGTGCCTGGGCCAGGCTTCTCGCGGTACTTTTTGGATGGATTGTTGCCTTTGCTAGGACTCAGCCTGTGATACCCGAGTGTTGTTACTGACCTTCACTAACTGGGGTTTAAGGCACTCGGTCTGCCAGGACTTTTGTGTCCTCTTGAGACAGTGTGCTAACGCCTTCACAGGCCCAACCGCACTGGCTGTTCCAGCCGTGCCCCTGACACTCCCTAGGACTGCCAGGGAAGCCTAACCCCTCCAGGGAGGAGCTTTGCGGCCTCCAGGGCAGCCTTGAAGACTACTCGTTTTTATTTTTCTGGCCTGCTAGGAGACTGCAGATCTGTTTGCTCACCTTGGCTTTGGCTCTTCTGGCAGGCTCCTTTCTAACTGCCCGTGGGGTTCTGGGTGACTTTTTCTTGCAGTTCTGGGGTGGAAGCAGTTATATTTACTCTCATTTCTCAGCTTTATTTTAGTTTCTTTATTATTATTTATTTGGAGTGAATTTTGCAGAAATGGGTGTTTGAGAGATGAGGACCTGAGCGTATTAATCTTCCTAGTGCCAGTTTTCCAGAACTCGTGCTTTTGTTTAGGCTGCTTCCTATGTCTGGAAAGAACTCTTGTTCATCCCCTGTTGCTGAAATCCTACCCCTTTAAGGTCTGGGTTGACTTCTGCCTTCCTGACTTTCTCCCCAAAGGGGATCTCCTCAATTCCCTCTCAGGGTCTCTCTGAGGAGCTATGGAATTGATGGGAGACACTGGCACCCACATGGTATACCCCCATCAAAACTGGTGCTATAATCCAGGAGCAAAGCAGAATTGCAGTAGCTCCAGAAACGTGAGACTGCAGACTTGGAGCCGTCTCCACTCCACATATTAGTGACCGACCTGTGGCAGAGCCTTCCAAGCTCTTTCTCTGATCGGCCACATCGGGCACCAAGTAGCTTGACTGACATAGTGATGTTATTTTGGCCCCTGATAATGAACGACAGAACCCAACACCTAGTTCATCAACTCACCAAATCCTTCCTTTTCATACCACTGTTAATTAACCATTTTTCTGTTTTTGAGTCATTTTAGTCACCTCTGACTCTTTATGTCTCTCTCTGGTATTTTCTTGGCAAAAATGCTGGCGTGGTTTACCATTTCCTTCTCCAGCTCATTTTACAGGTGGGGAAACTGAGGTAAGCAGGGTTAAGTGACTTGCTCAGGATCACACAGCCAGTCAGTGTCTGAGGCTGCATTTGAACTCAGGCCTTCTTAAGTCCAGACCCTGCACTCTATCCACTGCACCCCTCAGTTGTCCACAGCTTCTCTCATACTTACAAAGAAACTTACGTTTTTTTAAAACATAAGTGTAAGACTGGACGTTTCTATTTGTTAGAATGCATATTTTTCTTCTGGCTCTGCTTTCTTTTTTTCAATTCATACATTGCTACCCCTGTTTTTTGGGGTTTTCATAGTCATCCTTCTTTTTGGCACAAGAATCACAGAATCACCAATTGAGAGCTGAAAGGCGCCTCGGGAGCCAGTTAATCCACTCCCCTCACTTTACAGTTTCAATACAAGTTTTAATAACTTGCTGTAGCAGGATTGGACAGAATCCTACTAGAGCCTCTCCCTCCACTGGGCCACAGCCTCCCTATATTCCGCTGTACTCACGCCACAGTTCGCCGTTGTCCAGTTGGGTTTATAGAATGCTTGCAAACGGTTGAACAAATAATCTTGCTGTGAGTAATTTTGTAGAAGTTGCTCTTTCCTTGCCCTCAGCCACTTCTCTGGGGTTTCAAGCTTAGTCACGGTGTTTTCTTGCCTCCTGCCAATTGCACTCCAGCATGACTGAGCCAGCTCGCTTACGGCTTGGCCAACAGTGGATTAGCACGTCCATACGGGCTGTCTTGTCCACCCAGCCCCGGCAGAGCCACAACTCGGGAGCTGGAAGAGTTGTCTCCCCCCAGTGAAAGCCTCTCCCCGCTGGCTGTCTCGCTGTGGGCCGGGGAGGGATGGGCCGCGTAAGCAGGCATGTCTTTGGTGTTCCAGGAGTCGGTGACATTCAAGGATGTGGCCGTGGACTTCACGCAGGAGGAGTGGGGCTACCTGGACCCTGCCCAGAGGGACCTGTATAGGGAGGTGATGCTGGAGAACTACAAGAACATGGTCTTCCTAGGTAAGGGCAGCTTTCCTCCGGACTCAGAACCGCTGCCTGACAGCTTGTGGGTTTGGAGTGAGGATCAGGGAGCAGACCTTCCTGACTGGCCCCTGCCAGAGAGGGGCTCTCTGCTTCCCATTATGTATGGCTGGGAGGGAAGGCCTTGCTGAACCTCCGCTTTCTCGGCCCCGGAGCTGAGCACCCCAGAGGAGGCCTCAGGAGCTTGTTCTGAGCTCCCTTTCCCCCCGCTGTCTTTCTGGGCCTCCACAGTCCCCCAGGACAGAGTCCATCTCCCCCCAAGCCTTCTTAGACTCCTGCTGCTTTGGGTCCCAACGGGCAGGGCTCTGACACCCAGAGCAAAGAGCTGAGCTCGGGTCTGCGGGTGGGGATGCCCTTCTCAGGGAGTCCCGGGAGCCCATTAGACTCTGCCTGCCGGGTGCAGAGAGGGGAAATGTCCCCTTTGCCTCACCCCACCAGGAGGGTATTAGCTCAGCTCGTTGCCTCGCTTTTGGCCCAGGGAGCTCTCCCTCCCTCTCTGCCTGCTTTCTCATTCTCATTCTCACCACGTCTAGGTCAGGCTTTCCTCCTGGCGGCTGGGATGGACCTCTCTGGCTTAACTGGGAGAAAACACACAAGAAGCTTCTGTCCCTCCCTACGGGATCTGGCAGGAGGAAACTGCCCTTGGGTTGGGGGCCCTTCTTAACTCATCTCCAGGGCCCTGACCTCCCTTCCCTGGTCTGACTGTAACATCTTAGTGCTTTTGTACCCCTTCTTTCTTCCTACTCACCTTCCATCTTCCCCCTAGAAATAGATTCCCTTCTCCAAAAAGCCGTGCCTTGTGCTGAGGACATGTGCCCTCTCACCACCTTTTCTGCCTGGGCTTCTCTCTCGTTCCACCCTTTGCCAGAGGGCTGCCGCTGCTTCACTGTCGCTGATGAAATGAACTTCTTGTTTTCCTACTCAATGTTCTCCCTTCTCCAAAAAGCCGTGCCTTGTGCTGAGGACATGTGCCCTCTCACCACCTTTTCTGCCCGGGCTTCTCTCTCGTTCCACCCTTTGCCAGAGGGCTGCCGCTGCTTCACTGTCGCTGATGAAATGGACTTCTTGTTTTCCTACTCAATGTTCTCCCTGGGAAGCTGTCCTCCTGCAGGGATGCCGTGGATCAGATGTGGGAGGACTCTCCCTGGTCCCTGAGGATGCCCCCTTCCTAGGGACCCCCTGGGGATGGGGCAACTCCTCAGTTTTGAGAGCTTGGACACCTCTGTGTCCCCCTCCACTCATGCCTCTCAGCCTCTTTCCCTTTCTCAGAGAGAAAGTACTAGTACTGTACTAGTGTGGGGCAATGGAAGGCATCGCAGCTGGAATCAGAACCTGGGTTAGAATCACCTGCTCCTGTTCCTGGGCTCTTCCTAGCTCTTCACTTCTTGGTTGACAAAGAGATCCAGTCTCTGGATCCACCTCTGATTCTCTAACCCCAGGATCCGTGGGTTTGCCTGGCCAGAACTTCTGCTTTGGACCCAGAGCCATGTTGAGAATACACGTTGGGTCCCTGCCCCTTCTCTCAGCTAAGCTTGTAATTTTGCAAAAAGGACTCTTTTGTGCTTTCCGAGCCACTGTAAGCCAGGGAGAGAACCCCACTTTCCTGGGGGTCTGACAGCAGAGGAAATAGGACTCTACTATTATTTCCTTGGTTTGTTGTTGCTGCAAATAATCCAGGTTCTCCCCTTCATCTTGAGCACACACACAAAATGTAGGTCTTGGGACCCTTTTGTTTTCAGCAACTGATCCAGGCAGACTGGAGCCTGAATGGGAGCGTTGTTGCTGCTGCTGCTGGTGCTGCTGAAGGATCTGCAGAGTGCTCATATGATACAGGTTCAGGACCAAGGTCCAGATAGTTCTGGCAGGCCCACTGGTCAAGCCCCTTTGGGGAACTATTATTTAGTTGTGATTTATGCCCTACCTATTTCCAGAAACAATTTGCTATGGATGTTATCTTTAGGCATGCATTTAAGACAATAAATGAAAAAAAAAAAACCATGGAGAACTCACCACGTAGCAGGGAAAGAACCAGTAATTATAGGGAGATACAAACAGGCAGGAACCTATTACCTCAATGCTAAGATCAGCACCCTCCTCAACATAGAGGAATGGTCTCCTCATCTGCCTTGGAGACCCTGCTGCTCCATTTCTCCTTCATTGAAGAGTATTCTCTGCCAAAACCAAAACAGAACAGCCTTCATCCTGAGGAGGGAAGGCCAATAAGGGCTAGGCTGTGTAGCTCCCTTAACGTCTAGGGGCACCCTCCCAAGGGGCCTCAGAGGGCCTCCCACTCCCTCTGAGGGGGCCAAATGAGTGCCCCCAAGGCAATCATCTTCTGCATATTGATCTGTGATAGAATCTCACTGTTAGAAGGGAATCAAATTCAGGTTCATTTTCCAACTAATATATTTCATTTTTCTTTGGGAGATTTCTCTCCCCATGTTAGAAGCAAAGTCCTATTTCTAGGGGGAGAGACAGAAAGGTAGCATCCAGCCTTTTGGCTCCGTGAACCCAGTGGGTCAGATACAGTCCTTTGCTGCTTTCCTTGTTAAAGGAGCTGGTCTTCTCTTCCGAAGGCCCAAGAGCAGAGGCTGTTCTCAGCAACACTGTGCTGCCCGCTGCTGGTGGTCCGGTCCCTGGGGTCCTAACTGCCAGACACTTTGGGCAGATTTGTTCATTCTGAAAACATCTCCTTCTCTTGCTGAATTCTTAGTTGGGGCCCATTCTAACCACTTCTTTCTTCATCTAATCCTCAAGGGGACCAGAAAAGGCCCGGAGGGAGAGCACTGGGTCCCTTTACCTGTGGATGCCCAGGGGACAAAATGCTCTAAGACCTCTGGGTAGAACAGGAGCATCGTTTACTTTCATAGCTGCCAGAAGTGTTAAAGATTCGCTGATTAGTAAATAACTGGAATACCTTTTCCTGTGAGCAGGACTTGTGTTTTCCAAACCCAATGTCATCCTCCATTTGGAACAGAGGAAAGAGCCATGGAGCCTACAGAGTATTAACAAGAGAAATGTCCCCAGAGGTTCCTGTCCAGGTGAGTGAATGTAGTAACCAGGAAGAAACATGGCCACAGGAAAACCAGTTGGTCACTTCAGGGCTGGTGGCAGCTTTGAAATGCTCAGCCATGACCGCTTCTCCACAGGCCAGAGTCTGCCCTTACCTTTGACCCTTCATGACAAGTGCTTACTTAATCTAATTGTCATTTTTTTTAATCTTCAAGAGTATTTTCTTTTTCCAAATACATGCAAAGATAGTTTTCAACAATCACCTCTGCAGAGCCTTATGTTCCAAATTTTTCTCCCTCTCTTTCCCCCTTTTTACCTCCTTCCCCCTCTCCGAGACAGCAATCTGATATAGTTTTAACATGTTTATTCTAAACACTTCCATATTCATTATGCTGCACAAGAAAAATCAAATCAAGAGAAAAAAACATGAGAAAGGAAAAAAAGCAAACAAAAAAGTAAAAACACTATATTGTGATCCACACTCAGTTCCCACAGTTCTATCTCTGGGTGCAGATGGCTCTCTCTCTCCATCACAAGTGTATTGGAATTGGCCTGAATCACCTCATTGTTGAAAAGAGCCAAATCCATCACAGTTGATCATCACATAATCTTGTTGCTATGTACAATGTTCTCTTGGTTCTGCTCACTTCACTTGGCATCAGTTTATATAAATCAAAGATAGTTTTCATCATTTATTAATATTTTCCCATTACATTCAAAACAAATTTTTTATATATTTAAAAAAAATTTTTTTTGAGTTCTAGATTTTCTCCCTTATCCCCATCCACAATTAAGACAAATGTGAAGTTAAGCAAAACATTTCCATAAGTCAAGTTGTGAAAGAAAACATAGCTCTTTTTCCCTAATGAAAATAAAAACCCTCGAGAAAAATTAAGTTGAGAGGGAAAGAGAGAGAGAGAGAATGAATGCATCAATCTGTATGAAGGAACACAATCAGTTCCTTCTCTGGATATGGATAGACTTTTTCATCATAAGTCCTTCAGAGTAATAGCAAATGACAGTGCTACAGAAAAAACAAAGTCATTTACAGCTGGTCATCCCAGAATATTTCTATTTCTTTGTATACAGTATTTTTCAGTTCATGGAGTTCCAAGTTGTTTTTTTCTGAGAGCTTCCTGCTTGTCATTTCCCATATAACAATACTATTATATCGTAAATACATACCACAGTTTATTGAGCCATTCCCCAATTGATGGGCATCCCTTCAATTTCCAATTTGTTTTGCCCTGAGAATAGAGCTGTTATAAATATTTTTGTACATATAAGTCATTTTCCTTTTCCTTTTCCTTTTTTTTTTTTTTTTTTTTTTTTTTTTGAATCTCTTTCGGTAGTAATAGTAGTGCTGTTAGGTCAAAGGATATGCATGAATTTATAGCCTTTTGGACATATCATATCTTTTGATCATTTATCAATTAGAACATGGTTCTTATTTTTTAGAAATTTGGCTCAGTTCCCTCTATATTTGAGAAATGAGGTCTTCTCAGAGACACTTGCTTCAAAGCTCTTTTTTTTACAATTACTATTGCTAACTGTATTTCCCCCCATTTGTTCTCTCTCACTTTTTACTCTCTCCCCTCTCAAAAGTATTTTGCTACTGAGCATTCCCTCTCCCAATAGGCCCTCTGTTTTATCCCCCTTCCCATATCCCATTCTCCTGCTATTTTCCTGCAGGGTAAGATAGATTTGTATACCCATGTTGAGTGTATTATTTCCTCTTTGAGCCAGTCCTGATGAGAATAAGGCTCACTCATTCATTCTCTCCTTCCTCTCTTCCCCTCCACTGCAAAAGCTTTTTTTTTTTTTTTTTTTGATGGCAGATACTTTGCTCCATTCCACTTCTCCCTTTCTCTCCCAATGCATTGCTCTCTTACTCCTTAATTTCATCATTTTTTTTAAAAGATAGTATCCCTTCATATTCAGCTCACACCTGTGCCCTCTGTCTATATATACTTTTTAAATTGCCATAATGAGAAAGCTCTAATGAATTACAAATATTATCTCCCATGTCGGAATGCAAAAAGATAACCCTTATTAAGTCCCTTGCAACATTGAGGTTAAGTTACTTGCCCAGGGTCACACAGATTTGAACTCAGGTCCTCCTGACTTCAGGGCTGGGGCTCTCTCCACTGCAGCACCTAGCTGCCCAACATTCATTTTTGTAAGACTTTGTGTTCCAAATTTTCCTCTCCTCCCCAGGCAGGAAGCAGTCTGAAATAGGTTAAATAGGTGCACTGTTTGTCAGCTTTTAAAAACTACCTTGCTTTCGCCTCACCTTTGTTTCTGATATATCCCTTACCTGTTTAATGCCTTCTTAATAAGATTCCCACCTGTTGTCCCAGAGCCTCCTGACAATTAAAGTTATCCAAAAGCTGAGCTGGCTACAAGACAGTGGGTTCCCCATCTTTGGCAGTTCAGGGAGTGCCTGGAGGCAGTAGCAGAAGTCATCAGCGCTGTTATCTCAGACCCTTCCTAATCTGTGAGATTGGCCCACTTCTTGCCCCATTCATGTAACCCAGTGCCAGTTGTGGGCCCTGTGAGACAGATTCCTCAGGACCTGCTGCTGGCACGAACCATAGCAGAAGCATCTGGCCTGGGGCAAGGTGTCTGTGTCCGTAATTGGACAGTAGACAGGTCTTTAAGCTTTTACTGGGTGCCAGGTACCAGGCTAAACTAAGGATGTAAATACAAAAAACAAACCACCCTGCTTTGGGGGGAAGATAGCCCACTGTGGGGTTGTTTCCCCTGGGGATGGCATGGGACCAGTGAGGGGAGTTACTTGGTATGTTGATTCAGTTTCAGTTCCCAGAGCTAGGAAAACCAGGTGGGAGCATGGCATGAAGAGGGTGGGCTGGCCTCTGCTGGGCGAGTGAATGCTACCGGGCAGAAGCCAAGTGCAAGAACTCATGGGGGCAGGAGAGAATGAGTTGGACTAAATGGCTGTGGAGATCCCCTTTCTGTGTCTTTGATTGTTGGTGGGATCTTGTTAAGTATGGTTAAGTATCCTTGGTATGGGAACTTCCCTTCCCCATGGCTCTGCATGGCCAACCCAAGAGCTTCCCGTGTCTTTGCTTCTAGCTCGGGGTCCCCACATCCACTCCCTCAGAAGAGCCTGCTTCCCAGACTGATTGGGGATACAGAGAAGTCCAGTCCTCTTGGTCCCCTTCTACAGGAGGGATCCACAGACCACGTGTAATTTCGTATAGTGGAGAACCAAGAATGGTTTTCAGCATTTTAAATTCAAAAATTCTTAACTCAGGGGCTGTACAAAATCAGGTGGCCAGTCAGATTTGGCCCATCCCTAGAATGGAACATTTCTCTTTATAGAATCACAAAGTATCAGAATTGGGAAGGAAATCAGAAGAGCCAACCCTCCCCCCCACCAGACATACACATGCATGCTATGTATCTGGCAAGTTTATCTAGCTTTTGCTTGATGGACTCAAGTGAGGGGAGCCCCACTATTTCCTGGACAGGTTTATTTTTGGGGGGTAAAGACCATCTTTTAGATGTTTTGTTTTATTTTTTAATGTCCTGCCCTGCACACAATAGGAACTCGACAGATTAAGAGTCATCCTGGTACCGTATTTGTCTGTGGTTTGTGGAGAATGACAAGGTGACAAATCAGAAAGAGGAGAACCCTCCTCCCACCCCCCCAAAAAAAGGGTGGAAGTGGGCAGTGTGGGCAGATCAGAAACTAGAGGACAGATGGATGTAGTGGAGTAGCCAAAGCTGAGAGAAACCCAGAGACTGAAGGTCCAAGCATTGCAGGGGGGCAGAAACAAGACTTCAAAAGTAAGGAAGCCCCTGCTGGGGCAGGAGGCCGATAGGAAAAGGAAGCAGTGAGTGTATTAAGCTAAAGGAGCAGAGAGTGCAGAGAGGAGAAATAGGTCTTAACCCTGACCTGGTCCATATGGTCTCTCAATTTTCCCACCTTCTTTCTCTCTTAAAAGAACAACCTTTTTTTATTTTTCTATTTTCAATATAGCTTTATTTCATTAAATATTTCCTGATTACATGAAAAAATTTAATGTTCATTTAAAAAAAAATTTGAGTTCCAAATTCTCTCTCTCATTCCCCTTCTTTGCTCTTTAAGAAACTAAACAGAATGAAAGGGATTATACATATGAAGAAATGCAAAATATATTACAATATCAACCATCTAACAATCATTCTTTGTTTATCTCACATACTACACATCTGTCCCCTGCTCATTTTCCCTCTTTTGTGCCCTAGTGTTTTTCAAAGTTGCCCAATAGCATTGAATGGAATTCAGAGCTATGAAAAACATACCCCACCTCAGACATTATTTTCAGTTTTATTATCCTCTTTCACTGTATTATCCCCTCTTAACATAATGAACAAAGTATACATGTAATTTTTAAAAATTCCTTTCAGACTCAAAGACCAGACCTCAGACTAAAGCATCAATTCCAAAGCAGAGAGTTTTTCAAGAAAACTCTTTCCCGGGGCTGATAATAAAAAGACTTCCAAGGAATAGTCCCATGTACTCAAAGTTTAGGGGACAAAAAGCCAGAGAAAATGAGGGCAGTTTAAACAAAAAGCAGAGAAATCAAGTGAAACCCTTTGAATGCAGCGAATGTGGAAAAAGATTTATCTACTGCTCTGAGCTCATTCGACATTGGCGAATCCATACCGGAGAGAAACCTTATAAATGCAACGAATGTGAGAAAACTTTCAGATACTGCTCGTCCCTGAATCAGCACCAGAAAATCCACATTTTAGAGAAACCCTTTGAATGTAGTGAATGTGGGAAAGCTTTTAGCGACAACTCGACCCTCCTTCGACATCAGAAAATTCATTACGTGGAGAAGACGTACAAATGTAGTGATTGTGGGAAATCCTTTAGCTACTATTCAGCCTTGATCCGACATCAAAGAATTCATACTGGAGAGAAGCCCTATGAATGCAGTGTGTGTGGGAAGGCCTTTGGGTACTGTTCCTCTCTAATCCAGCATCATAGAATCCATACCATAGAGAAGCCCTATAAATGTGATGACTGTGGAAAAGCCTTTACCGATAGCTCAAACCTTCTCCGACATCAGAGAGTTCATAATGTAGAAAAACCCTACAAATGTAATGAATGTGGAAAGTCCTTCAGTTACTGCTCGGTCTTCATTCGACATCAGCGGATTCACACTGGAGAGAAGCCTTATGAATGTAGCGAATGTGGGAAATGCTTCAGCCACAGCACGTGCCTTACCCAGCACCAGAGAACGCACACTGGGGAGAAACCCTACGAGTGCAGCGAGTGCGGGAAAGCCTTCAGCCAGAACTCGTCCCTTTATTATCACCAGAGAGCACACACGGGGGAGAAACCCTACAAATGCAACGTGTGTGGGAAAGCCTTCAGTTACAATGCCTCCCTCACCCAACACAAGCAAACGCACACAGGGGAGAAGCCCTACGAGTGCAGGGACTGTGGGAAAACCTTCAGCCGGAGGACCTACCTTACTGAGCACCAGAGGATTCATCTGGCAGAGAAGCTCTTTGAGTGCGGTGAGTGCGGCAAGTCCTTCACTCACAACTCTTCTCTTACTGAACATCAGAGGTTTCACACCGGAGAGAAGCCCTACGAATGCAGTGAGTGCGGGAAAGCCTTCAGCCGGAGCACGTTCCTAACTCGCCATCGGCAAACCCATAGTGGAGAGAAACCTTATGAGTGCAGTGAGTGTGGGAAGTCCTTCGGCCAGAGACAGTCCCTTTATTACCACCAGAGGACACACACTGGGGAGAAGCCCTACGAGTGCAGCGAGTGTGGGAAGTCCTTCAGCCGGAGCACGTTCCTCACTCAGCATCAGCGAATTCACACTGGTGAGAGGCCCTATGGCTGTGACGAATGTGGGAGTGCCTTCAGTAGGCGGGCAGCCCTCACCAAGCACCAAAACCTTCACTGCAAAGGGTATCTTCAGTGAGCAGGCCCCTGCTTTAACATTTTGTTCCATTCCCAAGTCAAGGTGTCACAGAGTAGGACTCTGGGTCTGTGTAGCCGTGTGTCTCAGGGCCTTCTTTGTCCAGTAGCCTTTAAGCAACCGGGTCCAAAGGAGGGCAGAGCGGGGGACCCCTGCCCTGGACACACTATAGGTTTCCAGTATATTTCTACAGGACTACCAGTGTAGCCACTCACCCTTCCCATACTGGACAATCTCAAAGATGTGTCCTCTACATCTCTGTGAAAGATGAATCCACAAAAGATTGCAACATCTCAGCTTGGAGCATTTGGACCAAGTGGAAATTACAGTGACCAAACAAGGTGAATTTGGGTTTGACACAAATGAGGAAAAGTTCATGTGTCCACAGGAAAGTACAGTTTAGGCAAACAGGGTCTATGCCAATGAAGTTTTTGATTTTTTTAAAAAAGATTTTTAAAGAAAGAGGTGATTGTAGCAGATGATTGAATGTGAGAACATACTACAAGATTTGCTGCTTTTACTGAAGTATTTCTCTTGGAAATATATATTTAAGTCATCCTTATATAGTCCTTTAAAAATAAATATCTACAACTGTTTTCTCATCCTTGATTCTGTGATGTTATTTTACATAAAGAACTTCTCTATAGTTCTATTTAATGTTTCGAGAGGCCTCATTGGACAAAGGAAAACCTGTAAGGAAGCAAAGAAAAGCTAGACGGCTTTGAAAACAATGTATAGTATTTATTATTATGTAAGTTTTCTTGCGATGAAAATTTATTGTTTGATATTGAATACTCTTATGTTATTTTGTGTAAATGGTATTTTTTTTCCTTTAGTATTTAAGTTTTAAATAAATTTAAAAAACAAATATAAATAAAAATGGCCTCATTGTTAGAGGTCCTATATATCCGATACAGCTGGCTTTTTTGGAACTAAATATTTGAATCACGGCTTCTCAAACATGTTTGGTGAGTCTTGGTTTTATTTTGTTTTCTAAGCGAAATGTTACATGGTGGGGTTTGAGAAATAGACCTCTTTCCCACTTTGTTTCCTTTTCCCCCTAAAGTCCAAGTTTCACAGAACTTTCAGAGCCCTCTTGGACCCCTCCCATCCCCACCAGACCTCTGGGGAGGGAACCCACTCCCTCTAGGGGTAATCCATTTTATTTTGAGATAGAGCCAGTCTTTCCACCTGTTCCAACGGCTGAACCCTCGTAATGTCCCCCCCCACTAAGAGGGACAGCCATCCCTTTCCTGTCATTGACCCCGTGGCACGGACCGGGCGCCCCCCCAGCGCTCACGGCACCGCCGTCTGGCCCGCTGGCCTGGCCCAGACCAGCTACGGGGCGAGGGGGCTCCCGGACTACATTTCCCAGAATCCTTCCCGCATCCGGGTTTCCATTCTCTGTTCGCAGAGAATCCCGCCCTCCCTAGGCCAGAGTGGGGCCGCGGAGGTCTCTGGGAAAACAAAAAACGCGAGACTCCTCGCTCTGGAGGATTCTGAGACTTGCGGTGCGTTGGTGACTTTCGTGCAGACGCAGCGTCGCAGGGGGCAGGGCGGGGGCTAGGTTGCCTCGGGGGGTGGGGCCAGAGAGGCTGTGCTCCGTCTGCTCAGAGCGCCCGCAGCCCAGGGGACTCTGGCCCCTCTGGGAGGGGGCTCCTGCCCCTGCCTTCCTCTGGCCCACCCCAGGCCCTGGCCCTGAACCCGCGGTTCCCCCTGGGGAAAGGACAAGGAACTGTAGCCCTCTCCCCCCTTCCTGTCCATCCCCTTCTGCTCACCCCTCCCCCAATTATCTTTTCCCTAATCCGAACTCCCCCCTTCTCTCCAGTCCTTCCTTCCCCCTTCCCCAGTCATCTTAATTCTGCTCATCCCCCTCTCCCTCCACAACCCGTCCTCCCTCTCCACAACCCGTCCTCCCTCTCCCCAATCCATCCTCCCCCCATCTCCCTTCCCTAATCCATCTTCCCCCTCCCCCTCCCCATCTCCCCTGCCCCATCCTCCCCCTTCCCCATCTCCCCTGCCCCCCACCCAGGCTGGGCTTCCTCCTCCGCGCCCACATGAACAGCCCCTTGTGTGTCTGTGCCCTGCGGGTGGGACTCTGAGAAAGGGGGTCCCTTCTGGTCGGGAGGGAAGGGCCCCAGCCGGAGGGTCTGAGTGTGACTCGGCACCCATGTGGTCTGTGCTGCGGGAAGTCTCCTGTTGAACCGGGGCAGGGGTCTCTGTGCGAGATGCCGTAGTTCCAGGAGCTTGGCGGGTCCCCGCGACATCGCTGCCACCTGCTTGGTGCCCACCTGGGGGGCGCTTGGTACCTGCAGGGTTTCAGCGAGGCTTGGGCCTCGATCTCTGGATGGCCCAGGTTGGCCCTGCCCCGCAGCCACCGCCCAGCGCCGGCCTGGGTCATGGCCGCCTCTCTGTCCCTCCCGGTCCCAGCCCCCCCAGAACAAGTGAGGTTCCTCAGCCTGAAGGGGGAGGAAAACGCCCCCGGGCCGCAGGGAACCCCCCAAGGAGGGGGCCAGACTGCCCACGGACCCTCCTGCCAGGGCTCCAGGACAAAGCCCAGAGACCCACGGGAAGGAGCAGGGGGCGCATCGGAGCAGTCCTGGACCTCTTTGCCCGGGACCTGCCGGAGGCCACAGCATCCAAAACACAAGAGTTTCATCCAAATTCTTGAGGAAAAAGGTGAGACAGATGGAAGAGTCGGGGAGGAGGGTGAGGATTTGGGGCGGGTGAGTAGATGGGGAGGGTTGGTCTTGGGAACATAATGAGGGGCCATGGTATTGGACTTGGGTTCATGTCTTGCCCTTAAAGCCCACTGAACCTTTCAGTATCCCGTTCCCTTCTTTGTGTCCGGGACAGTTGTCAAAATGGTGAAAAAAAAATAGAAAAGAGACAAAAATAAGGACCCCAGATTAAGAACCCAAATCCAAGACTAAATCACTGCTGAGGTGAAGCTCTCGCGGCAGGCTGACGAGATCCCGGTTCTGGACCAGAACAGTGGCTCCTGCCTCATCATGTAGCTTTTAAGTTCAGATGAGACCAAGTGTTTTGCAAACTTTAAAAAGACCCCATTGGTGTCAGCCATCATTAGAAAGAGTAGGGGAACCTGGACCCCTTGCATGTGGTCCTTCATTGCGGTTGGGAAGGGGGTCCCCGAAAGTTCCCAGACCGGTGTCCGGGGGTGACTCACCACCATCTGCAGGCTTGAACCCGTCTCCTGGTCAAGGAGCAAAGTTTATTGAAAGTCTGGCTCTGGGGGCTCCTGTGCTCAGACCTGAGACATCCTCAGAAGCAGGAGCAGGACTCTCCTCAGCCCAGCCTCTGGTGGGTGGTCTTCTGGCCCCTGTCGGGGTCTGCGCAGTGCCGGGAGCTCCCCTCTGGCTGGCCCGCTCTGCCCTCTGGCCCACGCGCTCCTCCCGTCCCGAGTTCTGGTGGCGCTGGCTGGAGGCAGACCCGAGCGTCGATGGCGCCCTCCTCCCTTCCTCCTCTGGGGCGCCAACCAAGGGAGAGTCTCGGGCGCTTGGAGGGACTCGTCGGTGTTCACTTAGTCTAGCCGAGTTTTGAGAAGCAGTGACGGAGATCCAGGCCGGGCTAGAGCTGGGGCCTCCGCTGCCGCCCCTGTTCTCGGTTCTTGAAATGATTCTTCACAATCTTGTCCCGTTTTCCGGCTCCCGTCCCCGTCCTGCTCGGCGGTCTCTAGTTTGGCGACAGCTAAAGCCGGAGGAACTCTCCCGATCCCTCAGCTATGGCGGGAGCACCCAGGGGAGCACTCTCGGCCAGGATGCCGACTCCCCCACTCTAGTCCCGCCTTCTCCCACCTCACACAGTTGGGGCAGACCCCGGTCAGAAAGAGGTCTCTGGGCTTTCTTAAAGTAAACTTTCTTATACACAAACTATTTTAAATAATTAAAAAAAAATAAACTCTAAAGTTTACTCTTTGGAGTCGCTCTCTCTCAGTGTGAGAGTGTGAGAGAATGTGTGGAGTTCCACCTTGTTGGTTTGGGTCCCTCCTCCCGTTCTGTCAGGACCTTCATTCAGCCCCAAGCAGGTTTGCTGCTCCTCCCACCCAGGCCTGGGACACTGAGTGGGCTTGTTCTGCCTCCAGCGCAGCCATTGACTAAAAAGATTGGTGAGAAGAGAACCTCAGGGAGGGCCTTGTTGGTGTGTAAATAAATGTGTGTGTGTCTGTCTGCCTGTGTGTGAATGTGTGTGTGTGAGTGTATGAGAGTGTGAGTGCGTGTGTGCACATTTGTAGTATAAAGTGCACCCGAGAGCCCAGGTCGTCCCCTCTGTGAAGCCCGTCTCTGGGCACCCGGATTCATTGGGCCACAAACCGGCTCCTTGGTGGCATCGATCACCCCCGTGTCACATCTCCTCTATGCAAAGTTGTCCTGACGCACCTTGTCGGCCATTGCGTCTGGGTCAGCTCCCGATTCCCTCGTTCAGTCTCTGTCTCCAGACGGGGGAGGGTCTCACCTGGTGTCAGAAAAGCTGTTCCTGACTCCTTAGAGACCCCGGCTCTGATGTCTTTGGGCCCAAGCTTATGCCAGAGATCACAGTGGGGTCCTTAGTTCAAGCCCCCCCAAGCCCTCCCTCGTTTCTTGTTTTTAATCAGTCTCTGGCTGTCGCTTCTCCTTCTTGCCCAGAGACAACCCTTGCTCCCGTGAGCCCGTGCACTTCCCAGCTTTGTCACAGAGGAGATGGGACAAAGGAGGCATTTGCAGGCCCACAGGCTGGGGACCTCTCCCCAGACTCTCTCCCGGCCTCTGCGCAGCCTCGGGCATTTCCCCAGGCCCCAGTTCCGGACTAGGTTCATATCCCAGGCACCAGTACCTGCCCTTCTTAAAGCCTAACTGTGCAGGCCGGGCCCTGCCCTCTGTCCTCTCCCACCCTGGATCGTGGGGCCTCCGAGGAGGGCGGAACCCGGGGGCCCAGCCAGGGGGCAGAGGGGCGTTGGAGGGAAGACCCCAGGCCCTGGGGGGGAGAGTCCGAGGTGGACCCAGAGAAGTGAGAAGAGTCCTGCCCCCTGGGAGCTTCCAGCCACCGGGCTTCTCTTGGGCTGTTACTTGGAGCAGGGGGAAGTGGGGAGCACTCACCTTCCCAGCGTGGCTGTGCCCCGTTTGCTCAGTTTCCTCCCCTGTGAGCTGGAGGAGGGAGGGAGTGCTCCTGTTGGACGCTGCCCTTGGCTCTCAGAGGATCAGGCTGCGTCAGAGTTACCGCATCCCCCTGACGGGCACAGACTCAGTCGGATGCTCCCCTGGAGTGGGCACAGACAGGCCTTGGGATCCCGGGGCTTCTCTGACTTTGTGCAGCCTGCATTGAGGAAGGGGAGCTCATGCATTGTACTGTGCTCCTGGAGCACAGCCCCTTCTCTGATGAGCGCTCGCCATGCCAGGCGGCCCCATGCCAGGGGCTCCAGGGCGCGCCATCCATTCTAAAGTTTTCCAGAGCGACCCCGAGAGCCTCCTCCTGTCTCTCTGCCATCCCAGGAGCACTTGCCCTGTGCGAGTTCTCCGGGACATAATCTTTTGGGCAGGCTTCCACTTGGCATTTGTACAGTGTGGCCAGGCCAAGAGAGCTGTGCCCACCCTGTGGTGGGCACCTTGGTAGTCAAGTTCAAGCAGGAGCTGAGTGTCTGGTACCCAATCCTGCCACTGCCTTTCAGAATCTTCCTAGGACGATTCAGCGGGGAGGCTCCAGCCTCCTGGATGGCGCTGGGAGGCTGTGCTGGGAGGCTGGTGCTGGGAGGCTGGCACTGGAAGGCTGACCAGGTTGCAGCTGGGCAGCAGCAGCACAAGGCTCTGCAGACCTTCAGTTTGGCGGCCATAGCTCTCCTCCCCCACACTTTCCATCAGAGCCCCTCAAACACTGAGGGTTAGGCAAAGGCCAAGAAAAACACAGTGGGGTCACAGAGAGTCGGACATGATTGAAAGATGACTGAAGCAACAACATTGCCTTGACCCACCTCGGGAGGTTTGTTAGCTAGCTCAGAGGTCTGCTGATCAGTCCATAAATGTGTGTAAAGTACCTACTAAGGGCTGTAATGTTTTGCCACGAAGATCTCACATCCCTTTTCATGCTTTATTGTTGTCAGGCTTGGCCTGCCAGCCCCCCATGGGTGCCTCCAGGTGTAGAACTCTGCAGGCCGGGCACTCTGTCTGGGCCCCGCCTCGCTGCCTATGGACATGCTCAGGGCTAATTAGCTGGTTTTCCTGGCCAGAAATTGCTTCTGTGACATCCCCAACAAGCCTGAAGAGCTCTGGGGAAGGGGAGATCCTGGGGCTCCGGCCCCCTGAGGGACAGACCTGGCACGGGGAGGACTTCCTCACGTCAAGCCTGACTCTGGCTCATTCCTGTTCTCTGGAGCACGGGGGAGCCTCGTAGGAGATGTTCCAGTTCTCTCTCCCAGACTCTGCCTTAGGATTTGGTTCTCCAGAGCTCCACCCTGCCTCCTGCCGGAGACCCTTCTCACGTCCCCTTGAGGCGGGCCCTCTTCTCCAGGCCCCGTTTCTGGATGTGGCTCCCAGGGCCGGGCAGACGAGGGCAGGCCCTGCTGATCTTCCTGTCCCCTCATTCTGGGTTACATGTCTGGGTGGACTTGGACGCCAGTATTTTCCCAGCTCTTTGAAACCCGACTTCCCCACACCCGGGGGGCCGTCATGCTGTGCCCTCTGCTCCAGTATAACCCGCTCTGTGGGCATTTGCCTCCAAGGCTTCCAGAGATCCTGCAGCTACTGGGGGTCAGCTGGGATTCGAACCCTGCTCCTGACTGAGTTCTCAGCTCTTCCCATCCCACCCTCACACTTGCAGTAACCCCGAGTCCCGGGTGCCTAGTCCCACAGGGTGTTTGTGACTGTTACGGCCACAGTGATGGAGAAGCAGCGGGAAGCAGGCCCTGCCCTCCAGGGGCCTGTGGTTCCCTGGGACAGACCCACATCAAAGATAAACAAAATAGAGACAAACCTTAGGTCGTGCCTCTGGGGGCAGCCTCCCCCCTTCCAAAAAAGAAGCATCTTTCTGAATTGTTTCTCCCTCACCCAGAGTTCTCTGGGAAATTCACAAAAGTGCATAAAAAGACACAAAACCCATGCAAGTGCTGGTGGTAACAAGACTTACTTGTCACAAGACAAGCTCGCTTTCACTCCCAGAAACACATAAAAGACTTGTGATCACCTCAAAGAGCCAGGGCCCCTCTGTTCTCTCTGTCCCCCCCCCAGTCCTGTGGGGTGGACTCTCCTTGGGTGGGGATTGCTGCAGAGGGGAGCCCCACTTTTGCCCTAGGAATGCGTGCCAGCCTCTAGCTTTCTCTGGGTTTGGGGGGCTGCTCCCCAAGGTCAAGGACTGTGTTCAGTACAGTAGGAGGCATGTAGATACTCACTGCATGATGTCGGAGCCATTTTTCTGACCCTGTGACCTCTGCCCTCCTCCAAGGTCAGATGGAGGGTGGCCCCTGGACAAGCAGAACGCATGTGATGTGTCAGGAGCCGGTGACATTCCGGGATGTGGCCGTGGACTTCAGCCGGGAGGAGTGGGGGCTACTGGACCCTGCCCAGAGGGACCTCTACAGGGACGTGATGCTGGAGAACTACAGGAGCCTGGCCTCCCTGGGTAAGGGCCTGCCCCTGAGGCTGCCTCAGCCCCCTCGGTTATTGCTGGCTGGGGGCCTTCTGGGGATCGTCTGCTCTTGATATTGGAGTGCAAGGTTACGTACTCCTAGTCTGCTTGTGCTTGTGTTCTCCAGGAAAAGCCCTGTGCTTCAGAGTCAGGACTGGCCAGATTAATCAGGCTGCCTGGTGTCCTTCCCAGTGAGGAGGCCCTGGCAGGGGGCAGGCTGTGCCCCCCCCCACCCCAGCTGGAACAAACAAGTTTGTTCTCTCTGAACCCACTGATGGCCTCCCCTCCCCCAGGGCCGACCCCTGCCCCCAAGCACAGGCAGACACATCCCATTTGTCTTCCCATGAGCAGGGCTGCTCCAAGCCCAGCCTGATGTGCTCTCTCATTTGGAACATGGGAATGGACCCTGGAGGCTGGAGACGGGAGACCCCAGAGGCCCCCAGCCAGGTGAGTGATGGAAAGTCGGGTAGCTGGCGAGTCCTTAAAAGGTTGGGATATGGGGGGGCTCTGCTTAATGGGCTCATGAGAGCATTAGGTATGAATGTAGTCAAGATGTGAATGAGGAAACAGAAAGATTTCTTTATCTCCACTCTCATTCCTTAGACCCATCCTCTCCAGCATCCCCCCTCTTTGGTATCCCCCCTCCTTAGCATCCTCCCTCCTCAGCATTCCCCTCCCCAACATCCTCCTTCATGTGTTCTATGGACTCCACTCCCACAATCTTTCCTCCTGACCCCTCCAAGTCTGGCCCTTATTACAGACTCACCGTCTCTGCCGTTAAACATAACTTTAAACATAAATGGGGTTTCCCCATTTAAAAAGAGAAAATAGACAAGGAATGCCTTTTCCTTGTCTCTGTCAGCTCTTTTCCCTCCTTTTCCATCTAACCTTGGGGATGGACCCCTGCCCTCCCAGAACCTCCCTTACCCCTGCCTCAGCTGGCCATCCCACTCAGGCTGCCCAGAGCTCCTGGTCTCGGCTCGGGCTCTGCCCGCCCAGACACTTGGACTCTGCCCGGCCTCTGTCCAGTGCTGACCCTCCCAAGGCCATTCCTGATCTTGCAACCACTGTCCTGGATCTATCTTTGGAGCTCTGGGTTTGGACAGGAGAAGCCACAGGCTTGTGTCTACACAGGCCACCGTGTTCCAGGAGAGTTTGTCCTGATGGAGTCGTTTGGTTTGTGGGTTTGTTTGAATCTCAGCAAATATTGAAATAAAACAAAGATTCCTGGAGAGAACTAAGTTTAGACTGCACGCAGAGCTTAAAGCAGACATTTGTGATAATGTTGTTCTGTACACACGTAAAAACTTTGAGCCACACTCTGTTATATTAATAGTAATAGTAATAGCTGATTGGCTTTCTGTTCCCTACCCAGCTCTTCCATCTTTACTTTTTCATATAGTAGTTTTTTGAAGGCAGTTTGTGGTTTTGCATTTTTTTTAAGTCATGGTAAATATTTATTGTCTTTTTCTTATTCTTTCTTTGCTCAACTTCTCTTTGTTTTGTTTTGGTTTTTTGTTTGTTTTCTGATTTCTCTGTATATGTCATTTTTATAGTATAGGAATATTCCATCCTAGTCATACACTACCATTTAGTCAGGCATTAGCTAACAATTGAATATATAGGTTATGTCCAGAGTTGTCCTACTATAAGTAAAGCAACTAGAAATATTTTTACAAAGATGGAGTTATCTTCCTCCTTTTAATATCATTCCTGGTTCTTGTTGTGGGACCATTGGCAAAAGTAGTCTGCGTCGTAATCCTTATGGCAAGCTTGTTGCCCTGGACCATTTAGGCAGAGATGTTGAACAAGCAGGGGGAGATGTGGGGTACAGCTCAGGAGAGGGCAGAGGATGTGAGTGTTGTCTGCTTAGAGATGATCATTGAACCCAGCAGGGCTCCAAACAGGATGTAGGAAGAGGAGAAAGCCCAGGGGAAGAGCCCTGTGCATGCAGATTGTGTGAGGGGCAGGATGTGGATGATATGCCCACGAGCAGATGAGAGACCATTCTGATCCCCAAGAAGCAAACCACTTCAGACCAGGGTCAGTAATGTCACAGGAAGGCTAAGGGCTAAGGAGAGGCCTTTGGTGACCTTGCCGCAAATAATTTCTGACAAGTGCTTCCGACAAGCCAGATTCCAAGGGACTGGGAGGTGAGAAATGGGAAGAAATAAGTGTACACCATTTTTTCTAGGAGTCTGACTTGGAAAACAAAGTGAGGTAAGGATCAGTCTGTGAAGCCTGGGGTGCACTATCCACACCTATTGCCAGACTGTGGGGGTGTCAGCTGAAGCTCTCAAAGGCCATCCCTCCTGTTCTTCCCACTAATGAATTCCCTGGTCTTTCCCCTCATCCCACCACAGCTAAACTCACTCTCCAGGGACCATTCCCACCATTCTCCTATCCTACAGGTCAAGCTGCCAATGGACCAGGGTTGTGGTGAGGGAAGGAAGGATGTCCCAGACCCCCAAGACTGAGATCTGCTTAAACGTGAATCATCAGCTCCTATCAACCATTGCTGATCCTTTCCCTCACAACAACCCTGACAGATAACTGTGCTAGACTTCATTTTCCCCATTTTACAAACTAGAAAACTGACTTGCCCGTGATCTTACAACTTAGAAATAATATCAGGCCTGGATTTGCATGTAGGTCTTCCTTTGTTCAGGTTGGGAAAGGGGACCCCAAAAGTTTAGGGTCATGGACTGGTGTCACGAGGTGTCTCAAAGAATTTGCAGCTATCCAAGTCAGGGGGCAAAGTTTATTATAATTGTGACGCCATTACAAAATGGGCTGAATTTTCAAAAGAAATTAGCAGAGAAACAGTAACAAGAAGACATTTATCCAGCTTTCTATCATTGATGTGCTAATTCTATGGCTCATAGGTAGGAAGAAGGAGTGGTCTCCAGAATTTGGTTCTCACTGACAAGATTATCAGTCAGTAATGAATTGAGGAGTAATTCCCAGAATCGGGCAGATTGTCAGAAAATTAACATTCCTAGGTTGGGGGGGAGCCAAGCTAAAGGACTTTGGAATTGGATAGATTGCCAGAACAGAAATCCTCCAAAATCAGGGGACCCCAAAACCACTGCTATATTTCCCTCGAAGTTATACCATATCACCTTGACTGTGCCCTTTCTAAGCTGACATGGATAAACACTGATTTTATTTTTCCATTCCTCTTGAAGACTTTTGTTTTCTTTCCCAGCTCAGAGAACAGGAAATTTAGGTAATTTTTTTTTTATTCCTTTCAGATTTAGAACGCACATCTGCAGCCAAAATGTCATCTCCATTGTTGGAAAGAGTTACAAAGAATGGTCTCTGGGACTCAAAATTGGATGAAAACTGGAAATGTGAGAACAAGTTAAAAGGACAGCAGAAGAATCTGGAGAAACCGTTAGAGCAGGGCACAGTCACCCACAAGAAAACACAGAGTCGGGAGAAAATTTACAAATGTGATGAGTGTGGGAAGACCTTCAGCTGGAGCACATGTCTTACCAAACACCAGAGAATTCATACTGGTGAGAAACCTTTTGAGTGTAATGAATGTGGGAAAGCTTTTAGCCAGAAATCATCCCTCTGTTACCATCAGAGGACTCACACTGGAGAGAAGCCCTATCTGTGCAGTGAATGTGGAAAAGCCTTCAGGTACTATTCAGTCCTTACTCAACATCAGCAGATTCACACTGGAGAGAAGCCTTATGGATGCAGTGTCTGTGGGAAAGCCTTCAGCCAGAATTCCTTCCTTACTCAGCATCAGAGGATTCACACTGGAGAGAAACCCTATAAATGCAGTAACTGTGGGAAAGCCTTCAGCCAGAGGGCCTCCTTGTATTATCATCAGAGAATTCACACTGGGGAGAGACCTTATGTGTGTGGAGAGTGTGGAAAGGCCTTCAGTTACTGCTCAGTCCTCAATCAGCATCAGCAGATTCACACAGGAGAAAAGCCTTACGAGTGCAGTGTCTGTGGGAAAGCCTTCAGCCAGAATTCCTTCCTTACTCAGCACCAGAGGATTCATACAGGAGAGAAACCCTATGAATGCTCTGAATGTGGGAAAGCCTTCAGGTACTGCTCGGCCTTTATCCAGCACCAGAAGACTCACACTGGAGAAAAACCTTACAAATGTAAAGTGTGTGGGAAAGCCTTCAGTTACTGCACCTCCCTTTCTCAGCACCATCAAACTCACACCGGTAAGAAGCCCTATCAGTGCAACGAGTGTGGGAAAGCCTTCAGCTACAGCTCCTCCCTTACCCACCATCTGAGAACTCACACCGGGGAGAAACCCTATCAGTGCAAGGAGTGTGGGAAAGCCTTCAGTTACAGCTCCTCCCTTACAGAGCACCTCAAGACCCACACTGGAGAGAAGTCTTACGAGTGCAAGGAGTGTGGAAAGTTCTTCAGGTGGCGTTCATCCCTTATCAAACACAAGACTTCACACAGGAGTGGGTATAAGGCCCACTGAGAAAAGCTCAGCTCAGACGCATTTCTTCTAAGCCCCAGACTGCGCTAGCTGTGATCGCCCTCCCAGCCATCAGTCTCCCATCTCCAGCGGCCTTTCCAACATCTCAAATTGGATGTCCAGTAGACATCTGAATGACCTCATCTCTTTCCCCTAAATTTTCCTCGCCTCCTACCTCCCCCATTATGGTGGGGGGCAACACCATCCTCCTAGTGCCTCAGGCTTTCAGCCAAGGAGCCATCCTGGATGTGTTGCTGTCTCTTACCCTCCATATCCAGCCTCTTGCCAAAGCCTGTCAGTTCTACATTTTCAGCCTTTTCTCCTTGGTATGGCCCCACCTGTACAGATCCCCATCACCTCAGATCTGGACCAGGGCAGTGGCCTACTGGGAGCTCTGGCTACCTCTAGTCTCTCCCTTCAGCCACCAAAGTGATTTTCCTACAGGATCATTCCATTTCATCATCCTAACCAAGTAGCTTCAGTGACTCCTCCTTGCCTTTGGAAGCAAATGCAGACCTTCAAAGGCCTTTAGAACCTGGCCCCCTCCACTTTTCCAGGCTTCTTGTGATCTACTTCTCAACACGTTTTCCTCAACCTGGTGACACTGACCTGCAAGATCCCCAGCTTCTCCCTGGCTGTCATCGGTGCCTGGGATAACCCGAATCTGCTCGGACTGCTAATCTCTTTGGCTCCTAAAATCCCACTTTCTGTAGGAAGCCTTCTCCCAACCCCTCTTAATTCTAGTGCCTTCCTTCTGTTATTTCCTATTTATCTTGTTGGCAGTTTCTTTGTATCTGTTGTGCTTGTTGTCTCCCCCATTAGATTGTACGCTCCTTGAGGGCAGGTACTGTATTGCCCCCTTTTGTATCCCAATGCTTAGCACAGTGCCTGGCACACAGTGGCATTTAATAGATGTTTATTGATTATAAAAGATTTTCCCCCCCGTATTTGTCCATTTTCCCCGTTGATGTATGTTAGACTCTATTTGGAGTCGCTCACATTCTCTTGTAAGATGTGATCGGAAATAACAGCCACTTGGGGCACCTTCCTGAAGAAATATATTGGTTAAAACCACAAACAAGCTTTAAACAACACAAAGACATGTACAGATCACTTTCTAAAGCAAAGGAAGTAAAGAAATAGATGGTTTGGACTGTGAATCTGAATTTTCTTTGATTCTATCACTAGCCTTTGCTCTCTTCCTGTCTTAACACCCACAACCAGTACATGAATTTGTTTGTTTGTTTGTCTGTTTGTTTTAAGAAAGAAATGAAGAAAAAAAGGAAATAAAATTTAAAAACGAAAAAAGAGAAAGAAATGAAAGCCCCACCCCTTCCATCTTCAGACTCATCTCAAGTTCATCTTTATCATAGCATCTTGCAGTCTGAGGTTTCTTAGGGCTTAATTCCTTCCTTAGCATCTCCCTTCTGGCTGTGGGCTTTAGACACCCACTGGCATATAAAGCCAGTCTCAGTGTGGGGAGGAAGGAGACTCCCATCTGCCTCCAACACTCACCAGGCCGTAGTGCCCTTCTCTGTGACCCCAGAAGCCGTCAGATTATTGAGTTCCTTAGCAGTCCTGCATTAGTACAAGTGGCTTCTTCCTTGAGAGTTTCCTATGCCAGTGAAATCTCAAGGGCAAGTTGCAGGGCTGGGAAAGGGCCCGTTTTGTCATATAGGAACAAGGGACCCTGGAAAAGACCACCTAAGGGTGATTTTATTGAATATTTCCTTTACCCAGTCCTGGAAGCTGTCCAGAGTAGCCCTTTGTTAAAATCTGTAGAATCATTGATAGTTAAAGTGGTTCATGAACATCAGTCAGAGCTCCCCCTCCAGAAATTCCCATTATGAAAGTTCTAAAAGTGGGACTTTCCAAAGCAACCTCCGAGAATGGCCATGCTGGGTCAGCATTGTTGGCTTGAGTCATTTCTGTGACTCCTTTTGGAGTTTTCTTGACAAAGATATTAAAATGTTTGCCATTTCCTTCTCCCAGCTCATTTTATAGATAAGGAACTGAGATAAACAGGGTTAGATTGTCTACAAATTTTAACTAAGGGCTTCTCTGGATAGATCCCAGGTCTAGGTAAGGAGATATTCAATAAAAATCACCCTTAGGTGGTCTTTTCCAGGGACCCTTTTTCTTGTATGACAAACCAGGTAAATAGTTTTCAGGATCACCCCTTTTCCACCCCTTCAACTTGTCTTTGAGATTTCATTAGCCTAAGAAACTCTGAAGGAAAAATTAAATTTCAACTAAAGTGTCTAAGGCTAGTTTTAAACTCATGAAGAGTCTTCCTGACTCTAAGCCCAGTGCTCTATCCACTGCATCATCTAGTTACCCTTAAATAATCTTTGTAAAGCACTGGTTTTTCAGTCATATGAGACTCTTCTTGACCCTACTTTGGGTTTTCCGGGCAAAGAAGTGGACTGCTTTGCCATTTTTTTCTCCAGCTCATTTTGCAGATGAAGAAACTTGGGCAGACAGTTAAGGGACTTGCCCAAGTCTCACATAACTAGTAAATGTCTTGAGGCTGGATTTGAATTCAAGAGTTTTAAAAGGGTCAACATTGAGTAAAAAAAAAAACATGACCTTCCCCATTTCCCCATTACTGGTATAGATAACAGAACAACAGTTTGTGAAGTCGCTGTATTTGGTACGATGACCAAGTCTGAAGGCTAAAAAACAAGAATAAGGACAAGAATTTCCCACAAGTGGCCCTCAGGACTCATTAAGATAGGTGTCCCTAAGGCTGCCTAAAAGTCTGGGTCCTCAGCCAGAACACAGGCTGAAGAGGAGGGATAGAATACCCCAGGTCATCCCTTCAGTTGTACCAAGTGTTGGCTAATCCCCTCTGCTTGGATTGGAAACAAGTGACCCCTTCTCCGAGGAAAGAACTAGTTGGACCCATTGGGGAAAGTTAGAAGGGGATGTTTCAGCTCCCTTTCAGGCCATTTCTTGAAGTAGCAAATACCCCATCATGGGAGATTTTCAAACAGTGGAAAGATAAGTCTTGGCTGGGCTTGTGTTCCCAGAAGGGGTTGATTGAACAAAAAGATCTTCTGGGGTCCCTTCCTATTGTGAGATTCTGTGATTCTATGGGGAATTTACAATTTGTCTTGTAGGCTACAAGCATTTGATTTGCTCCAAGTTTATCCTTTTCAAAGCCAGGATTGAGGATTCCCTTAGCTTGCAACAAATCCTAAGAGTATTCCTGTCAGGGTGCCCCTAGAATCTGGGTATGCAAAGAATACAGGATGTCCCTGAATAGGGATAAGGGGACAGGAAGCTGCCCCCAACTTTTAATACTCATAGGTGTAGTATTCTCTAAAATACATTGTTCTCTGAGAGCAGGTTTCTTGGGGGGCTTCTGGAGGCAGCCTTCCTTTCAGTCCTGTGTAATAATTACCTCAAATGCAGTCAGGAGTTAAAGTCCAGATCCTTTATTGTCTCCTTCCAAATAGCCTGGTTAGCTTTCTTAGAAACCTATCTATCTCCTTGGTTCTTGCTGCTTGTCCTTTGCCTCTGCCAGCTTCATCCTCTTCTCCAAATGTCTCCAGCCAACACAGGGGTGGAAGTTGGAATGAATCTGACTCTGCCTCCGAGAGTGGGCTTGTGGGCTTCTGTGTTTGGCCCTGAAAGCTTCTTGCTTATATGCTGTGCACTGAGTATAGTCCAATCATTATATCACTAGGAAATCATTGTTTGTTGTAGGATTAAATCAATGCTAAATTAGATTTAACCATTGTCTCCTCAACTTAGTACCTTGTTTCATAACATCTCCATAATTATTGTCTCTATCAATTCCACTGTCTTAGTACTTTGTAGAAATCATAACACATAGGTATCACTCAAAGGCAAGATTTCTTCACATTTTTTGAATCATGGCTAGGCTCCTAGGGTAGGTATCCTAGCAAAGTTTATGAACCCCTTCTCAAAATTGTATTTGAGGATAATTTTCAACATTCACCCTTACAAAACCTTGTATTCTAATTTTTTTCCTCCTTTGGTAGCAAATAATCCAATCAATATATTGTTAAACATGTGCAATTCTTCTATACATATTTCCAACAAATATAATGCTATACAAGAAAAATCAGATCAAAAAGGAAAAAAATAAGAAAGAAAAAATGTAAGCAAACAACAAAAAGAGTGAAATTATCATGTTGTGACCAACACTCAGTCCCCATAGTTCCCTCTCTCTCTGAATACAGATGGCTCTCTTCATCACAAGGCCATTGGAATTGGCTTGAATCACCTCATTGTTGAAAAGAGCCCTGTCAGAATTGATCATTGTATGATCTTGCTGTTGCCACGTACAATGATCTGGTTCTGCTCATTTCACTTCACATCAGTTCATGTAAGTCTTTCCAGGCCTCTCTAAAATCATCCTGCTGGTCATTTCTCACCAAACAATAATATTCCATAACATTCATAGACCATAACTTATTCAGCCATTCTCCAATTGATGGGCATCCACTCAGTTTCCAGTTTCTGGCCACTACAAAGAGGGCGTATTTTTGCATTTTTGCACATATGAGTCCCTTTCCCTCGTTTAAGATCTCTTTGGGAGATAAGCCCAGTAGAAACACTGCTGGATCAAAGGGTATGCACAAATTGCTCTCCAGAATAGTTGGATCTATTCACAACTCCACCAACAATGCATCAATGTCCCAGTTTTCCCACATTCCCTCCAACATTTGTCATTATCTTTTCCTGTCATCTTAGCCAATCTGAGAGGTGTGTAGCAGTATCTCAGAGTCGTTTTAATTTGCATTTCTCTGATCAATAATGATTTAGAGCATTTTTATATGACTATAAATAGTTTTAATTTCTTCATCTGAAAATTGTTTGTTCATATCCTTTGACCATGTATTAATTGGAGAATGGCTTGAATTCTTATAAATTTGAATCAATTCTCTCTCTATTTTAGAAATGAGATCTTTATCAGAATTTGTTTATAACATCACTCTTTATGTCTAAATCATGAACCCATTTCGACCTTATCTTGGTAGACAGTATTAGGTGTGGGTCAATGACTAGTTTCTGACATACTAATTTCCAATTTTCTCGACAATTTTTGTCAAATAGTGAGTTCTTGTCCCAAAAGCTGGGGTCTTTAGCTTTATCAAACACTAGATTACTATAGTCATTGACTGTTTTGTCCTGTGAACCTAACTTGTTCCACTGATTGACTACTCTATTTGTTGGCTAGTACCAAATGGTTTTGATGAGCATTGCTTTATAATATAGTTTTTTAGGTCTGACACAGCTAGGCCACTTTCATTGGCATTTTTTTTTCATTAATTCCCTTGACATTCTTGACTTTTTGTTCTTCCAGATGAATGTTGTTATTTTTTCTACCTCTGTGAAGTAATTTCTTGGGAGTTTGATTGGTATGGCACTAAATAAATAGATTAATTTAGGTAGCATTGTCATTTTTATTATATTAGCTCAGCCTACCCATGAGCACTTGATATTTTTCCAAGAGATTAGATCTCACTTTATTTGTGTGGAAAGTGTTCTGTAATTGTGTTCATATGGTTCCTGACTCAAAATTGCATTTTAAATGTATAAAGATCATGGATAATTGAAATAAAGTTATTAAAATATTTTTTTAAAAGAACCAAGTTCAACTAGGTCCAAAGGACTGTAAAACTGTATACTCTTTGATCCAGCAGTATTACTACTGGGTCTGTATTCCAAAGAATTCATAAAGGAGGAAAAAGGAGCTACATGTGCAAAAAATGTTTGTAGCAGCCCTTTTTGTGGTAGCAAAGAATTAGAAAAGGAGTGAATGCTCATCATTTGGGGAGTGATTGAACAAGTTGTGATATATGAAAGTAATGGAATATTATTGTTCTATAAAAAATGAACAAATGATTTTAGAAAGGCCTGGAAAGACTTACACAAACTGATGCTGAGCGAAACAAGCAGAACCAAGAATACATTGTACATAATAACAGCAAGAATGTGCAGTGATCAACTATGAAAGATTTGGTTCTTAGTGGTTCAGTGATCCAAGGTAATTCCATAGACTTTTAATAGAAAACACCATCTGCAGCCAGAGAGAGAGCTATGGAGACTGGATATGTTCATGTTGTGTTCACTTTTTTTCCTTCTGTTTTTTTTTTCTCTCATGATTTTTTTCCCTTTTGTTCTGATTTTTCTCTCCCAACATGATTCATAAATCATATTTAATATATTCATAATTAATATATTCCCAATCCAAATCCATATATTCAGAAATTCATAAAAATAATTAATGTACCTGTATAACCAGGAAAAAAAGAAAACTTTTTTAAAAGGGGGAAAAATAAAAGAGCCAAGTCCATGGATCTTAGGTTAAGAAGCTTTTCTTCTTGGGGCTGTGTCACTCTCCATTCTTCTCCGTGGGAAGGAGAATCTCTATCTGTTTCTCCTTTATCTATGAACTTTTCTAATCTCTGCCCCAATGGAATTAGAGACAGCTGAGCCTGAAAGGGGAAAGATTACATTTTATATGTTTTATAAAATGGTTGGAGCATCTCACTCCCCTAAACTTGTTTTTAATTTAAAAAATTGGGCTTACCAGATTGCTTGATAATGATACGATAAATAGGATGTCATACCTGTAATCAGGAAGACTTCTGAGTTCAAACCTGACCAGTTGTTTGACCCTGGGCAAGTCACTAAACCTGTTTACCTCAGTTCCTTGTCTATAAAGTGTGCTGGAGAAGGAAACTGCACATTGCATAACAGGGCGGATGGTATAATTAAAATTTTTCTATGATTTAAATGTCAGATTCAGGTGTTTGTTGTTGTTGTTGTTGTTTTTTTTTTTTTTTTGTTCCACCTGGATAATTGTTTTATTTTATTATTATTATTATTATAGCTTTTTTATTTACAAGATATATGCATGGGTAATTTTTCAACATTGACAGTTGCAAAACCTTTTGTTCTAATTTTTCTCCTCCTTCCCCCCCATCCCCTCCCACAGATGGCAGGTAGTCCAATACATGTTAAATATGTTAAAGCATAAGTTAAATTCAATATATGTATACATGTCCAAACAGTTATTTTGCTGTACAAAAAGAATCAGAGTTTGAAATAGTGTACAATTAACCTGTAAAGGAAATCTAAAATGCAGGCGGACAAAAATAGAGGGATTGGGAATTCTATGTAGTGGTTCATAGTCATCTCCCAGAGTTCCTTCCCTGCGTGTAGCTGGTTCAATTCATTATTGCTCTATTGGAACTGATTTGATTCATCTCATTGTTGAAGAGGGCCATGTCCATCAGAATTGATCATTGTATAGTATTGTTATTGAAGTATACGATGCTCTCCTGTTCCTGCTCATTTCACTCAGCATCAGTTCCTTCAAGTCTCTCTAGGCCTTTCTGAAATCCCCCTGTTGGTCATTTTTTACAGAACAATAATATTCCATAACATTCATATACCACAATTTATTCAGCCATTCTCCAATTGATGGGCTGGATAATTTTTTTTTATTAATATCGTACTCAATGTTTTAAGCATAAGTCTGCCAGAAACAAATTTACTCAACATATAGTTGGCAGGAAGATTCTGGGAAGATGATGGAGTAGATCAGCAAATTTTAAGCCCTCCAGATCCCCCCCCCCCCCAAACAGAACAAATTTGCATCTCAGGGCAAACAGACTAGTGAAAAATCAGGAAGATTTGGGGCAGAACAGGGTCCTCCTGGGACAAGCCATGAAACTTTGAAGAAAGTCCCAGGCCAGGGATTAGCCAGCATGCAGTACAAACATTTTCAGGGTAGCTCTGCAGAAACACCAGTTCTTGGGGTGAGCTTGGGGTGAGCCTCAGCTGGAACCACAGAAACTATTACCTCCAAGACTGCTTGAGGAGTCAAGGGTCTGAATCAGGGAAGACTGAGGAGAACCTCTGATCTGGAACACCAGGGCCAGCTGTGCTACTGAGACCAGCCCCAGGCAAGAAGGAACCAACACACTGGGAGTGCAGAAGCAGTGGGGCAGGGATAATGTGGACTGTGGATACTTACAGGAAGGGGGTCCTTGGTTTGGGGTTCCAGGTCAGAGGGGAGAACTGCACTGAAGCTAGAGATACTATCTGCCCCACCCCAAGATTATAAGTGTTTCTGTAACAATTCTCTCTTTTTTTTAATGAACTGGCAAAGAAGAAAGAACCCAACCATACAAACTTAGTATGGAAATAGGGAAGACTGGGGTTTATCTTCAGAGGAGGATGCTGAAATAAAAAACACTTCTTCCCCAAAGAGTAATGTGAAATGGCTCCCAGCCCAGAGAGAATTTATAGAAGAACTCAATCAAATAAGAGACATTGAGGAAAAATTTAAAAAAACTAAATAAAAACCATCCAAGAAAAACAAGATTATGAAAAAATTTCCTAGAAAAGAAGACATAGCGTCTTAAAGATGAACATAACTTTGAAAATTAGAATTGGGTAAGGGGATGCCAGTGAAGCTATGAAAACCAAAAAATAACAAAACAGATTATAAAGAATGAGAAAATAGAACAGAATCTGAAACATCTTTTAAGAAAACAACAGATCTAGAGAATAGATTGAGAAGAGAAAATACAAGAATAATTGGACTACATGAAAACTGTGACAAAAAAAAAAAAAAAAAAAAACACCAATCACCACTTCAAAGAGATCCTTTGTGGAAAACGCATAGGGATATTGCCAAATTTTGAAATCCCAAGATCAAAGAGAAAATTCTGCAAGAAACAAGGAAACAAATTCAAATACACTGGAGATACAATTATATTATAGGACGTGTCAGCAGCTACAATAAAAGTACTGGAATAAAAAATACTGGCAATCAAAACAGCTAGGCTGTGGCTCAAAAATGTCATATTCAGCAAAATTATCCATAATATTGAATGAAAAAAAAGAACACTCAACAAACTTGTAGATTTTCAGAACTTTCAACCAAACCTGAATTCAGTAGAAAATTTAACATATAACAGCCAATCTCAAAGATCAGTTTGAAGGAATTTAACACGGACAAGATGTTTATATCTTTTACGTGGAAATTTATATGGTCTTTTAAGATTGACATCAACAATTGGGTAACTCAAAAGAAAGATTGGGGCACAGTTGAGTGCGATCTGATTTTTGAAAAGCAAAAACACCTAGAAAAAGGTAAAAATAGTAATTTTGTTATACAAATGAGGTTCAGAGGAAAAACAGACAGAGGCATTAGAGGAGAGAGGAGGACACATAGTTCTGAAAACCTATTTACATACACACTATGAAGGATATAGCACCCTCCAAAATCTATAAAGAAATAAGGGAGGAAGAATGGGCAAAAGAGGAAGCAAAAGGTGGGAAAGATAAAGGAGGGATTCCTGGGTGGTGAGAGGTTAAGTAATAGCAAGCAAGGCAAGTTAGAAAGCAGAATTAAAGCAAAAGAATAAGCAGGGATAGGAAAGAAGAGATAAGTTAAACTTAAAGATTTAATCAAAAGAGAAATTTACATTATGTCAGCCACACTAATATTATTTTAGATGCATGTTTACATAAGTGTAAATGTATAAGTATATGTGTGTCTGAATATATGTAGATATGTATGCATGTTGCTCCATATATGTGTGTATATATGTATATGTGATTAGGTCTGTGGGTAGGTGTGAATGTATATGTATATGTGTGTGTGTATCTATATATGTATTATATAACATATATTTATGCTTAATTTTAGCCTGCTTGGGCTGGAGGGATGGAGAATAAAGTAAAAAAATATGCAGCAGAGACCAAAAAAATAACCTAAAGGGTAGCAAAGAAAAGATGGATACTCATGAATATAATTTCTTCTATTTTTATATGTCATTTCTTTCTTTTGTACTGAGTCAATTAGGGTTAAATGACTTGCCCAGGATCTCACAGCCAGGAAGTGTTAAGTGTCTGAGGTCAGATTTGAACTCAGGTCCTCCTGACTTCAGGGCAGGTGCTCTATCCACTGTGCCATCTAGCTGTCACTACATAGCCTTTCTTGGACTGTTAATTTATTGTTATATATTTTGAATTCTCTCTGATGTTCTGCTGAGCATTTCACAATGCTTCTGTTTTGTTTTGTTTTCCTTTTTTTTCTGTTCTCTTTTATTTAATAAAATCAATAAAAACACATTAATAGCTAGGCCATTTCTGATTTAGAGATGTTTAAACCAGCCTAGTTTCCCCATTCCCTCTGATATGTCTCTCCCCAAGGTAACATATATAGGAATCTTATTAAAGCTTTTCATTTACAAAACATATACATGGATAATTTTTCCAACATTGACCTTTGCATAACCTTTTGTTCCAAATTTTCCCCTCTTCCCCCCATCCCCTCCCCTAGCTGGCAGATAGTCCAATACATGTTAAATATGTTGAAATACATGTTAGATCTAATCATATTTAGGAATCTTAGAGAAAAAAATCACATGCCAAAAAGATGCAGTTTGAGGTTAACATTAATGGCCGAGTAACACAGTCACCATCTGTTGTTTGACCTTTGTTCTGGAAAAGGACCATGACATCAAGGAGCTGATGCCATGACACGCAAGTGAATTGGATTTGAGTGAGGAAGGACTGTGCAAAGTCACCGGCCTCACTTCTTCCTCCAGAGCCATCTGGGTCTATCAGGGGCAACATATAGATCAGGAGGACTGGAGATGACCCTCCAATCAACATCCCTTTGCTTCTTGGACAACTCTTCCCAGAGATCAATGTCTTCTGACTCCGATATCCAGAATCTCTTCTGAAAAAAGAAGTTCTTCCCTTGAGTGAGTCTTGGGTCAGTCCTTGCTGAGGATAAGGAAGGCAAAAACTCAAAAAACAAGACGTCTTTATGGACACTCCAGGGTCCACCCTCCATTCATTTCCTTCTGAGAGACCTCTTTGTCATCAACCTATCACTCACCTTCCCAAGAGAGCTCTTAGAGGCATCTGGAAAAGGCTTCCAAAAACCAGAGGAAATACGATTTCTCAACTTTTTGGGTTTTCCAACAAGGGGGTGGTTAAGAAGCTTCCTGACTACAAATGCTCCTATTCAATCATTCTGGTACTTGTTGGCTGTCCAGTCACAGGCAGATGCCAAATCAAACCCAAATGAAAACAGTTTCCAGCTACTTCTGAGATGACTCCTGTGTTTGTGTTCAACAACTTGGGTTGATTTGAACAAGTTAGCAAACAGGAAGGAGAGGAATGAGGGCAGAGCCAGGTGGTGGTGGGAATAAGGGGGAATTCTAGCTGAGCAGAAGGCTGCTGCTGGTTCTTGGAGCATTCCCAGCTGCCACCTAGGTTCCTGGGGGCCCATGGGCAGGGTCACTATTGCAAAATCAGGAATTGTGTGGGTCAAATATAGACTTCTCAGTCTCCATCCAAAAAGTGATGCTATTTTCTCCTGCCCTGTATAATCCAAAGCCACCAGACAGAGGGATAGCTACTACACCATCCATCATCCTGGCCCAGGAAGCCAATCAATCCTTCACTGCTCCTCATAGGGGCTGTTGTTACTGTCATTCAGCCATATTAACTTTTCATGACCCTAAAAAGCATAGGGCACCAGGCCATTCTATTCTCCAGCATCTCTCGAAATCTGTCCAAGTTCATGCTTGTTGCTTTCACGACATTATCTATCCATCTCATCATCTTTTCCTTTTATCTTCATTCTTTCCCAGCATCAGGGTCTTTTCCAGTGAGTCCCATCTTCTCATCATGTGGCCATTTCAGCTTCACTTTTGCCTTTCCAGTGAAAAGTTTGAATTTAATTGTTGATTGGTTTACTTCCTTGCTGTACAAGGGACTCTCAAAAGTCTTCTCCAGCTCCACCATCTGAAAGCATCCATTCTATATTGCTCAGCTTTCTTTATGTTGCAGTCCAAGCTCCTACAGAAGAGTTTATCCCTCAGCTCCCACTTTCCCTCTGTAGCACAATCTCTTCTCTATCCCAAGTGTTGCTGTCCATGTTTGGTTCATACATCCCAACTCCCTTAGGTGGGATGAGCTCAGATCCCCTGAGTTCCTTTCCAAGTCAGTTGTTAAAAGTCAAGATCTCTCTCCAGCTCAAAGAGGTTTTCATTATGTGTTTAGAGAGTACCCTAAAGCAATGACTTGCTAGTCTTTTGTGTGGGACTGGACAAACAAGTATAAGATGGAAGAGCCCTGTCTACATGAGTAAACAACTCATAAGAAAATAAGAAATATACAGAAATATAAGGAAACAGTGGAAGTTTTAGGTTATTGAATATTTATGGAATCTCCAAGTTGGAGCTCAGTGGGCAACTGAGATGGTTCAGTGCATGGCTGAATAATAATCCTTTACAACCTCTGTTTAGAAAATGGGAGGGAGGGAGGATGAGGTAGAGATCATGGTCTTCTGGGATATCATATTACTCTTTGTGACAGCTGATTCCAGATGTTAGAAAGTTGTAGACAGAGGACCTGGAGTTCAGGTCTGAGTTCAAATGCAGCCTCAAATATTTACTAGTTGTATGATCCTGGCCTCAGATTACTCATCTGTCAAATGAGTTGTAGACAAACCATGTCAGTATCTTGGCCAAGAAAATCCCAACCAAATGGGGTCATGAAAAGTCAGACACGATTCAACAACAAGATTAGACTACATTTAAAATGATATCTACTCAGTCACCACAGGCAAAGCTGATCACCTTGATAGAGTTATCAGCTTGGAGGTTTCAGCTTCCTGAATGTACATGTGCAAATCTTTGCTAGAAGTGTCTTTTTCTTAAAAAATAAAATAAAGTGAGATTTGCAAAGTGATGTTGTAAAAATTAATGAAATATTTTATTCCATGCTTTCAATATATAAAGGAAAATGTTTTGCCCTAAAAATGAAGGTGGGGAGCAGTGGACAAAGAGAAGGTAGACAGCTGTGATGAGCTTATCACTTCAATGATACCAAGGAAGTTTCTTTCAAAAAAAAGAAATAACAATTTTGTATTTTTACACTAGATCTTTCCTTATGTCATTCCACAACTCCTTTTCCAAGTTTTGTTCCAAAGACAGGAACAGCACTTAAAAGTCCATTATAAGAGAAATCCAATTCCTGTTGATTTTTTCACAAAAGCGGGAATTAGGGAAACAAGTATTTCTTACCAAACACTGTATTAAGCACTTTACAAATACTATCTCATGTGATTCTGTGAGTTATCTGCTATCATTATCCTCATTTTTTTGCAGGGAAAGAAATGGAGGCTCACAGGGATTAAGTCACTTGTTCAGGTACACATATCTAGTAGGTGATGGAAGCTGAATCTGAACTCAGATCTTCCTAACTACAAAACAAATAATTTATCCAGTGTGTCACTTAGCTGCCTAAGGCTCAACCTGGGAGATTTTTAGGCAGTTTCACTGTCAGGAACACTCAACAGGACATAGAGGAAGCCAATGAATAGAAGAAGAAACCTCTTCAACTTTAGAATATTTGGTGCATTGGATCATTCCAAGATTATGAAGCCCATTGTAAATAGGAAGCTGAATGCCAGTCCTTCCATAACATAATTGTCGATTCCTTCTCAATGTCAAGAAATCCACTTGTCTCTGATGTTCATGTTTGTTATAGATTCAGCTCTGGAAGGGTCCACAGAGACATAATAAATTATTCCTCTGGTGATAAAATAAATAAACCTATATTATACATTATATAACATCCAGACATATGGACAGGTAGGTAGCCCAGTAGATAGAGTAGAAGACTCATCTTCATGAGTTCAAATCTGGCCTCAAACACTTACTAGCCATATGACCCTGGATAAGTCACTTAACCTTATTTGCCTCAGTTTTCTCATCTGCAATATGATCTAGAGAAGAAAATGGCAAATTGTTCCAGTATCTTTGCCAAGAAAACTCCAAAGGAAGGTCCTGGAGAATCAGAAATGACATCACCCACGACAACAACAGCAACAAATATCTTACCTCCTATAATACAGTAATTTCTAAAAAGGATACTGGCTTGAATAGAAATGTCATGCCATAAAATAAATAGAAAGACAACTATGACTAAAGGGGAAATTCTTAACCAAAGGAGTAATGGAAGTCAATCAACAATTGATTAGAAAGTACCTAAAAGGACCTACTATGTGCCAAGGATGCTGGTAGTCATTAGAGATATAGAGAAAGGCTTTATTAAGTGTTCTTTAATAACACTTAGTATCTTTACTTAGTAAAGTAAACTTTACTAAAAAAAAATGTAACACTTAGTAATTTTAGATCTTTAGTAAGATGCTCTGTTCTAAATGTGGAGGATTAAAAAACTAAGAAACACGAGTATTGATGCTTTTAAAGTTTACATTCTGATCTGGGAAGATTAAGCATATGGAAGGTCCAGAAAGCAGGCAGCCTGCAAAGGACTTGGGAGGTGGAGTGAATATTGTTCGATTGTTTAAATTCTGTCTGATTATTCATGACCCATTTGGGGTTTTCTTGGCAAGAGATAAAGGAGCGGCTTGCCATTTCTTTCTCCAGCCCATTTTACAGATGTGTAAACTGAGGCAAAGGGGGTTCAGTGATTTTATACCCAAAGTCACGGAGCTAGGAAGCGTCCGAGCCAGATTTAAACTCAGGTTTTCCTGCTCTAGTCCTGGCGCTCTAGCCATTGTACCACCCAACTACTGTGTATTATTAGTATGTTTCCCATCACTACTAAAGTTAATACAAAGAGCTAAAACAGTTGTGGGTTAGATGGACTAAAAAAAACCCCACATATCAGGCGCAGTTCAGTGGAGACTCAGCAGGTGGCATCAGCTCAGTGGAAGAGGCCCAGAAGACGGCAGTGCCATGGAGCAATTATCCAGCTGATGCAGATATTGGATCAGCCGGGAGGGAGGGGCAGAGAGGAGCTAGTGAGCCTGTGTGTTTGATGCTTGAGGGTTGCCATAGCAACAGCAGCTCGCCCTTGGCTTCCTGCCCTCTTGTCCCAAACTACACAGAGAAAGGTTGGTGCAATACGTGGGTTGCCCACCAGGTGGCACTGCACGCTCATTATCGCCACCGTGTCTTCCTGCTCCCACGTGTTGTTTGCAGTGTTTCCCCCATAGAGGATGAACTTGAGAGCAGGGGCTGGTTTTTTTAAACCCTTCTTTGTGTCCCCAACACTTAGCACAGCGTCTGGAGCAGAGCAGATTCAAGGGGCTGCAGAATCCCCGTTGCCCACCAGAGGGCGCTGGCCTACAGCGCCTTCCCAGGCGGAAGACAACGGGATGAGGCCTGGAAATACTGAAACGATGCCGGTCCCAGTTTGGCGCTCAGCCCTCCTCTCGGCGGACCCGCCCATTAGCGCTGACGTAATGGCCTCTTACTTAATGACAGCGCTAACGTAATGGCCGCATACTTAATGACAGCGCTGACGTAATGGCCGCATACTTAATGACAGCGCTGACGTAATGGCCGCTTGCTTAATGACAGCGCTGACGTAATGGCCGCTTACTTAATGACAGCGCTGACGTAATGGTCGCTTGCTTAATGACAGCGCTGACGTAATGGCCGCTTGCTTAATGACAGCGCTGACGTAATGGCCGCTTGCTTAATGACAGCGCTGACGTAATGGCCGCTTACTTAATGATAGCGCTGACGTAATGGCCGCTTGCTTAATGACAGCGCTGACGTAATGGCCGCTTACTTAATGACAGCGCTGACGTAATGGCCGCTTACTTAATGATAGACAGCGCTGAGACCAGGCGACAAGCGGCAGGGAAGCGCCCCTGGGATGGTCCCGGTTCCAGTCTCGGGATCCCGACGCGCCCACGCTGGGAGCGCAGCAGAAGTGAGTTAGCTCGGAGGAAACGCGAGATGCACAAAGTTAGTGACGTCACCCCAGAGGTTCCCGGGAACTATTTGTGCCCGCCGTCCCAGAACATTCCGGGCTCCTATCGGTCTCCTGGGCCACGGTGGGAAACGTGAAAGCGCCTTTTCGGTTCTCTTCCAAAGGGACAGGAACCAGCCTCCTGGTCAAAGGGGACGATGGCCGGCCGGGACCCAGAGCAGTCAGCCTCTTTCCCAGTCCCGGGCAGAGTTCGGCAGTGCCCCGTCTTCCCTCCGAATCAGGTCCCAGAACTCCCCCCGATTTCTCTGCACTCAGCGCACACGGGCGCGTTCGCCTCTCCCCGACCATTGGGCGCTTAACCAAAAGCTCGCCCGTGGGCGCCCCCCGCCCTGTGTCCCCTTGGGGCGCAGGTTGGGTGGGACCGTCTGGGTCAAAGGGCAGGAACAAGAAGAGACTTTCCGGTGTCACTGAGTGTTTTCTAGCGGCGGACGCTGCAGATGAGCAGCGCCTCCAGCCCCTCCAAGGGCGACCATTCCCATCTTTTGTCGCTCTGACAGATGCGGAAGATGCCGCGGGGGCGGGGACAATGTCGGGGTTTTATTTGCGCTTGTGGGGGACGCCTCGTTACCTGGCGCCCACACGGGGCACTGGCCAGTGGGAGCTTCCAAAAGCTGTCCCTGACCTTTGACCTCTTGTCTCGGGGGACTCCCGGGGCCCCTGCGCAGGCGCTCCGCCTCTCAGGCGAGCCTCTGCGTGGGAAGCTACACACACGCGTGCTCAGGGCTTTGGGACACAGGCTGGGGAAGAGAGGGGGAGTCTGGGGAGAATCATAAGGCGGTAGGGAGCCGCCGCGGAGGCCTCTGGGAGACGAAGTCTTTGAGCGGCGACTAACCCTTCCCTTCTTCCCTCCTGGAGGATTCTGGGAAGTGTAGTTCCGCGGCCTGTTTTGTGCAGACGCACTTGCTTACGGGCCTGAAGGTGAGCTCCTTGTGGAAGCGCGCGGGACTGTGGCGCCGGGCGTGCGCGTGCTCGTGCGCGGGGGGATTGGGCGGGGGCCTGTGGGGGTGTGTGGCCAGGTGTGTGCGCGCTTTCTGAGCGTGTCAGCGCGGGGCGGGGGGGGGGCCACGGGCGCGTGAGGGTGTGCACCGGCGGCCAGAGGGGCGTGGGCGTCTGTGAGTGCTCCCGGTGCGCGCCTCGGGTCAGAGGGGCCCCGCCTCCAAGGGTCCCCTTCCCCTCCTCTGTTCTCTCTTTCTCTCCATCCTTCTCTGTCAGTTTGTCTTTCTCTTTCTCCCTCAGTCTCTTGTGTGTGTCTGCTTCTGTCTCTCCTTCCTTCTCTGTCTCTGTCTCTGTGTCTCTGTCTGTGTCTCCTGTCTCTATCTCTGTCTTTCTCTGTCTCCCTCCTTCTCTGTCTCTGTGTCTCTGTCTGTGTCTCCTGTCTCTGTCTCTCTCTGTCTTTCTCTGTCTCCCTCCTTCTCTGTCTCTGTGTCTCCTGTCTCTGTCTATCTCTGTCTATCTCTGTCTCCCTCCTTCTCTGTCTCTGTCTTTCTCTGTCTCCCTCCTTCTCTGTCTCTGTGTCTCTCTGTCTCTGTCTATCTCTGTCTATCTCTGTCTCCCTCCTTCTCTGTGTCTCTGTCTGTGTCTCCTGTCTCTGTCTATCTCTGTCTTTCTCTGTCTCCCTCCTTCTCTGTCTCTGTGTCTCTCTGTCTCTGTCTATCTCTGTCTTTCTCTGTCTCCCTCCTTCTCTGTCTCTGTGTCTCTGTCTCTGTGTCTCCTGTCTCTGTCTATCTCTGTCTCCCTCCTTCTCTGTGTCTCTGTCTCTGTGTCTCTCTGTCTCTGTCTATCTCTGTCTATCTCTGTCTCCCTCCTTCTCTGTCTCTATGTCTCTCTGTCTCTCTCCCTCTCTTTTTCTCCCTCTGTCTTCTTCAATGCCCCCCTTCTCTAGCTCTTTTTCTCTCCCTCCTCCCTCCTTTTCTCCCCTCCCCCTTCCCCTTGTTGCCCGCAGGCTGTCAGAGAAGCTGCTTGACCTTGACCCCAGGGTCAGAGCAGACTCGAGCATCTTGGAGCTAGTCCTGTGGTTTCTCTGGAACACTCCCCTCCCCCCCAATGGCTGCACCTGGAGCTCTGTGCTGACCTGACTTGGCCCCTCCCCCGCCATCTCCAGCCTCCCTCAGCCTTCTCTGTGGCCTTTTGGGTGTTAGACAGAACAGCTTTCCAGGCTGCATCTCCCAAGAGACTCCCTCTGTGTCGGAGTTACTTTAAGCCCCGCTCCCGTCCTTCCTGGGCCCCCCGGTCCTCTGCGCTGTCCCCCGCAGAGGGGGTCCTCTTCATTTCACTCCGACCCATCCAAGGGGGAGACGCCTCCCATGGGGCCCTGGGCAGAGCAGTTTGGGTCCATTTGGGGGGAAGGTGGGGGACCCTGGTGAAGCCAGAGCATCCAGAGCCCAAGCAAGTAGGCCGTGACCCTGTAATATCGGCACCATCTGTTTGAAAAGAGAAGCGAGACCACGGAAAAACGAGCGAGGTTTAGGAGGAAAGGGCAGAGGGTCCTTGTGTAGAGTAAGGGAGTGGAAGGTCTCCCCGACCTACGGCTTCCGGGGGTCCTCAGCCTCTTATTACTGGGTGCAGTAATAGGTTCACTGACTCCTCCCTGGGGCTGCTCTCTCATCACCCCTTTGGAAGCCCACCCTTCCACCAGACCTTGTCATGCTAGCCTTCACCCCGTAATCTGTGACCTTAGCTTTTCCTGCATCCTCTTTAGGATTTTATTTTGTCTTTATTGGGAGCTTAGAAGGAAGGTGCTTCTGCAAAACACCAACAAACCCAAGGGTTCTATTTTTCAGGAATGAGAGCCGGGGCTCCAGCTCACGTGCACAGAGCTGCCAACTCGGCCTCTGTGTCCTGAATCCCAGGCCCCGCCTCTGTCCCTCTGAGCCTGCTTTGATCACAGGATCATGATGGAGGCCTCCACCTGGGATTGGATGGGAAAGAGTCGCCCCCAAACGGAGGGTGTTTCTGTGTGTGTTTGCACTCACCTGGAACTCTGTACTGACCAGAAATCATTTCTTCCCCTCACCCCCAATCTCTATGGTTATTATGCAAAACCACTTATGTAACAGCTTCTCTCTCTCTCTCTCTCTCTCTCTCTCTCTCTCTCTCTCTCTCTCTGTCTCTCTCTGTCTCTCTCTCTCTCTCTCTCTCTCTCTCTGTCTCTCTCTGTCACTCTCTCTCCCCCTATATCTCTGTCTCTCTGTCCCTCCCCCATCTCTCTCTCTTTGTGTCTCTCTGTCTCACTCCGTGTCTCTTGCCTCCTTTTTATTGTGTGCTCAGGACTTTCTTCCAAAGAAGAGACAAGTAAGAGGAGGAAGGAATGGCAACTGGGCTCTTGACTTCTGCATCCCAGGTGAGTTGGAGAGGGGAGGGGAGTCTTTTTTTTTTTAAATCAAAAATGCCATTTCTATGTCAACCACATTTTCCCCCTTTACCCTATAGTGTCTCTGCCCTCACAAAGTCAATCCAGAAAACTGCCTTAGTTCCCCTTCTCCAGGAAACTGGATCCCCCTTGAACACGAAATCATGCTAATAACTGATGTTTCCATAACATTTTAAGGTTTACAAAGTACTTTATGTGTGACCATTGGGAAACCAATCCAGTCAGCAGCTACTGTGTGCAAAGTGCTGGACACTTAATAGAATGGGTGAAACAGTCCATATGCCCAAGGTCTCAGGATCCAAAGGTGGAGACATATTTACGCCAAAAAGAAATAATGAATCGTTGGTGGTGGGAGACTCTGGCAGCTGAGGGGATCGGGAAAGGTGTCCTAGAGAAAGTGGTACTTGGACTGAGCTTCAGAGACAGCCAAGAATCCTAGAGACAGAGGAGAGAAGGGGGGCATTCTGGGAATGGGGAACAGAGAGTCGTACAGAAGCCCAGCAGAGTGTTTCTTGCTTTGGAACAGGCCTGTGACCATCTTTAGTTCAATCCAACAAACATTTGGCATTTTTAAAAAAATCCTTTATTATAAACTTGACAAACATCAGCAAAAACAACTAGACAAACACAGTTTTTTTTTGGGGGGGGCGAGCAATTGGGGTTAAATGACTTGCCCCACATCACATAGTTGGGAAGTATTAAGTGGATTTGAACTCAGGTCCTCCTGACCCCAGGATGGGTGTTCTATCCACCAAACTATCAAATATACTTTTTAAAAGGGGTAAAATGTTGCTCAAATCCTTAGATTTTAGTACAGCAGAACCAAATGAATTCTGGGATCTATAAAGTTCGTTTTCTCTCACTGTACAACATACACCACGATCCTGGTGAAATCCTCCCTGGTCACTGCTTGTGAATCACAGCGTGGACTGCCCGCTCTTGACACCGGTGGAGTTTCCCTTAATGGACGGACGGGCCAAGATGGCGCAGCCCAAGTCAGCAGACCCAGGCTCCGGGGCCCATTTTTCCCGTTGGGTAAAGGAGCCTTCATTACCATAGTCGTGCTGATAACAGCTGTTGCTTCTTGGCTCCGTTTGCATGACTGAGCATCATTTCACGCGTGTCTTCCCATATTTCTTTGCGTTCTTCATGTGCAGCATCCCCACAGTGCAGTAATATGATTACGTTCATATGCTCAGTTTGGTTATTATTGGTTTTTTAAAATAAGAAGCAACATTATCTGCTGAGAGTGGGAAGTGTGATATCATTGTGAAAAGATGTTTCCCTGAGAATTTCTCAGTGACAACAGATTCAGACGCCCCTGATGGGCACCCACGGTGACGGGCAGAGAGACGTGGCCACAGAGCCCCTGAGCCCTGCCCCTTGTTCATCTGCCTGCCCTGGCCGCTCTGCCAAGGCTTCTGGGAAAGGCTGTCAGGACCACTGGGATGGGGCCTGCTCCCCCGATCAGGGCCCCTTCCCTGGCTTACAGCCACCTCTCCGACCCTACATGGATCTCAGCACTGGATCCCTACGCCTTGGGTGGGGGGTCCCAGGTTAAACTGAGGAATGAGACAAATGTCCTCCGCCTCTTAGCGAGGAAGGGGACAGAGATGACCTGTGATTGCTCTGTGATTCCCAGATGAGAAGAGCCTTCCCTTGCAGGTTGGCACTGCTCCCCCCTCACCCCTGCTCCGCAATTTAAGGGTATTAGAGTTGTCTAGAAAACCACAAAATCGAGGGCCTGGTCCAGTCATGCAGCCAGAGCTTTCTGGCTCCATCCGGCCCTCCCCCAGGCAGCTGCAGCAACGCCAGATGCTTCATGATTGGGACAGAGTCACCAGAGTGCTCGCAACCCTCCTCCTCCTTCTGGAACGGGACTCCATTAGCAGGCCTGCCTGGACAGAGCTGCTTTGCTGTGGTGTAGACAGACAGGGGTACACAGCTCCGCTCACAAACCTTGCTGATCCTCTGACTCCCAGCAAAGCCCCCCCCCCCCCCCCCACAGCAGAAGTCCTTCCTGCTGCCTGGGCTTGGAGGGACCTTAGCACTTTATCGTGTGCCCTCGTGGGCTCACATGTCTCAAGCATGAGATGCAGGGAAGGAGGGAGGAGGAAGTCAGGGGTTACCTGTTTACATCGGCCTTGGGCGGGGCAGAAGCTGGGCTTTAGATTTCTGCCATTGCCCCCTGGGCAGCGACAGTGTCACCTACCCTGTGGGTAGCACCAGGTCAGAAATAAGACGCAAGCCCTGGATGCCGTCCCCTCCCAGACTCGCTGACGCTCAGTTCCCTGGGCCTGAGGTCAGGCTGCCCCATGCAATCAAACCCAGCCCAGCTTTAAGTCCCCTCCAGAAGCTGGCAGCTTCTGGCCACAAGGAGGGGAGACCCCTGCCCGCTCAGACCCCAGGGGCTGCCTGTTAAACACCTGGGAAGTTTCTCCTGCAGAGAGGAGAGTTTAAGAAATAATTATGTAATTCCCAGGAATCTCCAAGGCATCCTGTGCAGAGGAAGTATTTAGTCTTGTTCTTCCCAGCCCCAAAGGGCAAAACCCGGAGTGAATGGGTAGGAGCTGCAGAGGGGCAAGTGGAGCCTCAACATCAAGGGAATCTGCCCTCACTGGGGCTGTCCCGGCGTGGGTCAGACCCTTCTGGTGCTGCAGCGGGGCTTTCCCTGGCTGATGGATATTGTAGAGGGAGTCATCGGGGGGAGGCCGGACTGGGCAGCCCCCTAGACCCTCTCAGCCAGGCCAGCTCTCTGCCTTTTCTCTCCCCGGGAGCTCCCTATTACAGACCCTGCAAGTGGTCTGGGGGTTCCCTTAGGGCACAAGGTTCAAATCTTGCCACTTAGGCTTCCTGAGCAGCTGTTTCTTGTTCTGTTCTCAGTTTCCTCATCTGTAATCTGAGGGCAGTAGGACTCCCTGTGACTGTCACAGTGCCCAGAACCCTGAGGGTGCTGGCTGATGCCCCAGAAGGACTCTGGGGTCCTGGAGTTGGGGCGGCCCCTGGACAAGCCGAACATGTGTGATGTTTCAGGAGCCCGTGACGTTCCGGGACGTGGCCGTGGACTTCAGCCAGGAGGAGTGGGGGCTGCTGGGCCCTGCCCAGAGGGACCTGTACCGGGATGTGATGCTGGAGAACTACGGGAGCCTGGCCTCCCTGGGTAAGGAGGAGGCGGCGAATGGCCCTTTGGGGCAGGTTGGCCCTGGGGGGCTGTCACTTCTGGGGGGCAGGGATGCAGTCAGGGACGGGTCAGCCTCTACAGGCCTTAGTTTCCCCATCTGTGAAATGCCACCATACCTCGGGTTCTGCCAGCTCTGACCAGGCCCAGCTGGGCCCCAGGCCCTCGGCAGCTCAGCAGCAGGTGCTTCTACTCCCGGAGCCTTGTCATCATCGTCAGAACCGGGTGGCTTCATTGTCTGGCCCCCTGAAAGCCGTCCTCCATCCTCCTGTTCCTCAGAGTCCTCCCCAGTGCAGACGCCTCTGGGGGCAGCTCCCCTGCTGTCAATGGAAACTGACATTGTCCCTCTGAGAAATGCCCGCCCAGGCCGTGACCAGGCCCTGCCCCAGGAATCCTGTCGGGCCCCCCTGGAGCCTGAGCCCGTCTCATTTGTCTCCCCCTGCCAGGGCTCGTCCTTGCCAAGCCCGGGCTGGTCTGTCTCCTGGAACGAGGCGGGGAGCCGTGGAAGCCGGACCCAGGACTCCCGGGAGGCCCATGTTCAGGTGCGTGCCCAGCTTTGGAGAGGCCGGGGCCTTCATAGAGGCTAGGACAGGGATGGGAGGCCAGGGCCTTTGTAGAGGCCGGGAGCATGTGGCCAGGCTGGAGAAGGGAGGCCAGGCTGAGCAGGATCCCTGCAAGCGCAGGCCACAGCCAGGAAAGCTTGAGGGCTCTAATCCAGGGCCTCAGATGGGGAGGGAGAGCACCGTGAGAAGAAGTGGGCAAGACTGGATTATGAAGGGATTGGAACTAAGGAGTGTGATGTTGAAAAAGGTCCAAGAGACAAAATTTCTGGGTAATTTAATCATTTCAGGAAGAAGGCCAGGGAAAAAGGGCCTTTGTTCTAAGGAAGTCAGAGGCAGAGAGAATTATCGGAGCTGGTGCAGCAGCTGAGATCCCAGCAAGGTGACCAAAGGCATTAGCAAGAGCACTCTAGCTGAGTTCTGGATTAATTAACTAATTCCCATCCAGCTGTAGACTCTCGTCCGGAGGGTTCTTCACCCGTTTGGCTTTTCCCCTTTTTCATGGTCGCAGAGCTCATGAGGCTTACTGCGGCCAGTCCGTGGCCTCCCACACCTGAGCTCCTGGACCTTTGGCCCTTCCATGTTTCGTGATACTATCAGGGCCTGTCTTGTCCCGTGTTTGATCATTACAGGACCTTGTCTCTGGTAATATCTGCCATGGGGTCTGATCCTTCCCCTTTGGATTATTCTTGGATGACTCCTTGTTAGCGATCGAAGGTTGCAGGTTATGTTCCTGAGTCAAACGCTGTGGTTGTTCATGATGATGATCATCATCATCAACGCCATCCTCATCATCAACCAGTACACACCAGGGACCCTTGGGCTCGGTGCACCCTCCGGTCATGTGGGCAGCAGCCCCGCCGCAGTCTGCCTATGTCTTATGCCTTTGTTGAGATCACGCTCAGTGTGTTTAGACTTTGGAGATGAAAAGATGGGCATGTGAATCAGCAAAGTTTGTGGGGGGTTAATTCAAATTTTATTACCCAACCGTCGAGCAAAGAGGCTCACAAAGCAGGGCCAGATCTTGGCCCAGATCCATGGCCTTTATCAAGGTGGGATCAAAAGGAACAGACAGTCAGCAAACAAAGAAAATGCTTTTGTTCCTCAACCAGTTCCAGGCCTGCCCCAAATTCTACCAGCCTTGGCCCTGTTTCCTTCCTTCTTTCTTTATTAAAGAATATAGTTGTAGCCGGTGTGCAGAAGGGCCTGCTCTGCAGAGTTTGCCCGGGGTCACCTTGACTACGGCCTCCCGGGTCTCAATATGTTCGGCTCTTTCTTCTTTAAAAAGGTGCATCTCTGTTTAGGATTGCTGTGTAACATCTCCCTTAATCTCTTGTAATATTATCCATAAATGCTCCCGGGATGATGGGACTTAGCTGGCTTTCACACCGAGCTTAACAGATTTATTTTTAACTTTCTGATGCACTTTGCTATCTTATGAAACAACTCCTCGTAGCCTTTTTCTATCCTCACTAAAGTTTTTCTAAATAAATTTATATTCTGAACTGCTAAATCTGTACACACATAGATGCATACCTATATATTTGTGCATATGTGTACATATATGTGTGTGTGTGTATGTGTGTATATCTTGCTCACAAGATAGTCAGAACAAGGACAACCATAAGGTCTCCCTTAAGAACTTTGGAATTGGGTGACATGGGAGATGCCGCCCAGCCTGGCGTGCCCTTATCAAAGTGCTGTGCTCCAAGCAGAGCAGAATTAGCCCAAAGGAAACACAAAATACTCAGTCAGAGAATCCGCCCAGAACGTTCCTGAGGACTGTTTGTGTCCAGCCTGCGGCAGAGCGCTGCCAGCTCCTACTTGTCTGATCAGCCACAGTCGAACTGTAACATAGTAACTCGACTGTAACAGTGACGTCATCTTGGTCCTCTTCGAGAACAAAGGATACGACCAACACATTAAGGGCAGCGGGGTGACGTGGGAGACAGAGCGTGGGGGCTGGAGTCGGGAGACTCAAATCCGAGCTTAAATCTGGCCTCAGACGTTTCCCAGCGGTGGGACCCTGAACAAGTCAGCTGTACCCTGTCTGCCTCAGTTTCCCCATCTGTAAAATGAGCTGGAGAAGGAAATGATACACCACTGCAGTATCTGCCAAGAAAATCCCAAATGGGGTCACAGAGCGTCAGACATGACCAAATGAGAAGATATACATGCATATGTAAATTTAAAAATGCCCACACATATATAATATATACATAAAATATAGAGATTACATATTAGCCTATAAATAGAATAGTCTTGTATTAGCTTATTTGTGTATGTGTATATATATATATATATATATATATTCCAGACTTGTAGTACTACCACCTTAGAGTGGTAGTACTCTTCCATTTTAGAGAGAATTTGGGAACAAAATATGTACATAGAGATTTCCAGGATGTATGCCTTTGATCTGGGTGGGAGACCTCACCCAACTTTACGTTGACTTAGTTTTTCTTTCTAGAATTCCTCTACCAGCTCTTCCTCCAACAGATGTTGGTTGACAACCTCCCATTCCTTCAGATAGGCCTGTTCACTCTTGCTCACCTTGAGCGCAGAGATGACATAACCTCTCATCCAGTGAGATTCTCTTTCTTGTTTCTCTTATTTCATATTAAAAGCAGCTCCTTTCATAGCCTTTCTTTGAGCCAGGCCTGAGCAATGTCTGGTAGAATTGAGCTAGATCTGATAGGATTGAGCCAGGCCTGGTGGGACTGAGCTGGGCCTGGGCTTGGGCCACACGCCCACTTCCACATGCTGAGGCTTCTGAGGGAGGTGGGGACGAGAAGGTCAGAAAATCACTCTCTCCCTGAATTGGAGCCTTCTCCACTTTCTGCCTGCAGCCCCCCCCCCCCCCCCCATTCAAACAGTGATGACTGTAGCCAGGATTTATATTGTTTTTTATATTTGCAAAGCCCTTGACAAATAATATCTCATTTCATTTGGTATAGAGTACACGACTCTTCTTAAATAATGGAAAGATTTAGGAGTATAAAGATATAAACTAGGATAGTAAAGGAAGGTCCTCTACCTCTTTGGGCAAAGGGAACTCTTCAATAATGGGTCCTCACTCTGTTTCCAGCCCAGGGGCCCCTTCTCTAATTTTTTTTTAATGATCAAAATTATCTCGTTTAGTATCTTATTTTTCCCCAGTTACATGTAAGAACCATTTTTAACATTTGTTTTTGAAACTTTGATTCCCAGGGCAACTGGGTGGTGCAGTGGATAGAGCACCAGCCCTGAAGTCAGGAGGACCTGAGTTCAAATGTGATCTCAGACACTTAACAGTTCTTGGCCCTGGGCAAGTCACTTAATTGCCTCAGGCAAAAAATAAATAAATAAATAATAAAATAATAAATAAAATAAATAAAAATAAATAAATAAAATAAAAATAAAAATAATATATATATATAATATATAAATATATTTTAAATATATATCATATATTTATATATATTATAAATATATATAAATATATAAAATATAAAATATAAAAATAAAAATAAAATAAAATAAATAAATAAATAAACCTAGGGAAAAAAGAAAAAAAAAACAACCTTTGAGTCTGAGAATCAAATAAGGCTTCCTTATTATGTCCCTCCCTCCCCCTCATTGAGAAGACAAGCAATTCAATGCTGGTTATGCATGTGTAGTCATGCAGAACATTTCCATAATAGTCATATTGTCCAAGGAAACAGACAAAAAAAAAAAAAACTCATGAAAAATAAGTTTCAGAAGCGTGCTTCAGTCCGTTTTCAGACACCACCTGTTCTTTCTCTGGGGATGGATGGCAGTTTTCATGGACAGCCCTTCAGAGTTGTCTGGTATCATGGTAATGCTGAGAAGAGCAAAGTCATTCACGGCTGATCGTCTTACAACATTGTGTCCCCTTGTGCACAGTATGATGTCTGACCTTTGAAAACTCTCATCTTGCTGGTTCCCCCTATTTTCACTCCAGTCTCAGATTCATTGATCTCCTTCAGCCTCCTTTGTCTCTTGAGAAGCAATCCCAGGTCTCCTATGTTGGGGCCTTTTTTTTTTCCTCTCTCCAGCAGATAGTTTGCGATAGCATCTCCACTGCCATCCGCTCATCCTGGATTTTCTCAGCTTTCCAGATACATTAGTCAGACTTAAAAAACTCCCTTCTGTTTTTAAAATTCTACTTTCTCACTTTACTAGCCTGCCTTGCCCAGCCTGAAGACCCCAGCACTTTACTGAGGCTACCCTCTCCCCTTTCGGGGAAATTTAATTCAAATATACATTCATATTGTAAGAAATATTGTGACCATTTTTCTCTGAAATCTCCTATATTGTCAGTGCTTAAGTCATAAAATCATAAAATTTTATATTTACTTTATATCACATTCACTGCCCCCCCCAAATTCAAAAGGACTTTTTTGAGCAGTTGGGGGGAAAGAGTGCTATTATAATAATAGCAATAGGCAGTTATACCACGATACCAGTTCTCTTCTTACTCTAAAGTTAGAAACTAGGGGGTAAGGGGGGAATTGGCCTGGAATCTTCTGTCTTCTTTGCATCTTATATGCAGTCAGTGACCAAGTAAGTGACCAAGCTAGTGTTCATTTTTTTACACTGACCTACAATTTATTGCTTTTTCCCTTGTTACTACTGCCTATTGACTTCTGTGATAATCCAGATCTTCCCTAAAACTGCTCTGGAATACACCTGACTCCTTGGATTTCAAGGCCCTCCATAATTTGATCTTTTCCCAAGCTTGTTTGCAGCTGGTGGAGCCATAGTGGATAGAGCCAGTGGATAGGTCTGGAATCAGGAAAACTCATTTTCCTGAGTTCAAACCTAGCCCTAGACACTTCCTAGCTGTTAGAGATTGGGTAAATCACTGAAAACTTGTTCTTCCTCTGTAAAATAAGCTGGGCAGCCAAGTGGACCACATTATCCTAAATGAGGTCCCAGAGATTCAGACAAATAACTAAAAATACCAAACAACTGAACACTGAACAATAAAAATAGCTGAGCAACCTGGTACCACCACCACCACCATCTTATTTCCCTCTTCTGCTCTTTCTCACATTTATCTGCAGCCTCTTTCCCTGAGTTGCTGTGAAGAAATCAATTTATAGCCACCAAATAGTGGGTCAACATGAGGTATTCTCCTTCCACTCCAAGATTATCTGTGACACACTTCATTGAAAACCCAAATCATTCTTCTTCTGTGAAGCTTTCCTTCACTGCATGAAGTGTTTAATAAATGTCTTCTGAATGGAACCATTTCATATTGACCATCATACTCAGAAAGTATGGCCTCCATACTCCATCAAGTTTTATAATCTTTGTCATGATCTCATAAGTAGCTGTATCTTGCCCTACCTTGTTGTCTTGTTTCACGTGTGCTAATTCGTTTTCTCCAGGTAGATGAGAATCTCCTGGAGGGAAAGGACATACCTTATACTTAATTAATAATTATATATAATAATAATAATGATAACTGACAATATACACTTTGAGATTGGCAGGCTACTTTATATATCACCAAAGTCTTCTAATTGTCACAGCAAACCAATAATACTATAGACATAACCCCCATCTTGCAGATGAGAAAATTGAAGGTTCTAGAGAATAAATGACATGGTCACACAATTAGTGTCAGTGTCTAGATTTGACCCAGTTGTGTCTTGACATCAGCCCAATGTACTTTCTCCACTATACTATGACTTCCCCTACCTCCGCCCTGGACCTAAGTTCACTCATCTATAAAATGTTGGGATTAGACTATGTGGCCTTCCAAGGCTTCTCCCATTCTAGATTTTTGAACTTCTGAGCCCAGCTGTAGTGTTTGCAACTATTTAGTATTCAAACAATTGATCTGTTGATTAGGTATTTACTCTGGCATCAGGCTCAGGAGGAACCTTTACCCTTTTATCTTTTAAAATAAAATTTATCTTAAAAAAAAAATAACAACTGTTGTTTCTCTGCCTTTTGTCCCAGGATATCCACTCATTCATTTCATATTTACCGAGTACCTGCTAGGTGCAAAAACCAAAGTACAAAAGAAATATGATTTATTCCCTACCCTGAATAAAAAAGAGTTAGAAGACGAGTTAATTAAGCTCTCACAATGATTCGGATAACACATGTTATAAAACATCTGAAAAGGAAGGAGAGGAAATCTTTAGGCTCCAGTGGTTATGTCAGGCTTTGTAGAAGAAGGAAGACCTTTAGCTAAGCTCTGAAAAGTGAGTAAGATTTAGGTAGATGGAAAGGAAGGGGAGAGGCACAGAACCCAAAATGTGAATGATCAATCCCAGCAAAGGTGAACTGCGGCATGTGTTGGAGTGTAATGATGGGTGGGATAGGGTAAGTGCCATTGGACTGGATTGTGGCAAAGCTTTTGAATTCCAGGATGATTTTTATCTTTACCTGATAGCTGGGAAGCCATCAAAGAAATTTTAGGTAAGGATAGATAACAGTAAATTTTCAGCAAATTAAATTGGTAGCAGTGTTTAGGATACACTGGAGGTAGAAGGGAGAATGTTTAGAGAGACAATATTATTGACTGCATTGTATTTCCTTTTATTCATAATTTCCCAGTTTAACCTGTCCATCCATCATCTTTTCCACCTCCCAGTTCAACCTTCTGCATGGATTTTATTCTCTAAATACTAGATCTCTTCCCTCAACCCACTACTCCTTTTCCATTTATGATCTTCCTACATTGCATGAACTTTTTGGATAATTCTCAAAGCCTTATTATCCTGGCAGATATTTTCAGTTCTATTTTCCCCACAGCAGTTTCCTTTTTCTCAACATACAGTACAAAGGATTTTTTTTATTTCTTTCAGCCTGGGAGACCAATTCCAAGACCAAGGTACTCTCTCCAGAATGGAACAGATCTGAAGGAAGACCATCTGAGAAAGTTATTACAAAGAATGGTCCCTCACAATTCAAGTTGAAAGAAGCCTGGAACTATGTGGGCAAATTAAAGAGAGAGCACAGAACTAAGGAGGGACATTTGAGGCAAGTGACAATCACACACCAGAAAATTGCCACTGAGGAGAGTGTCTCTGAATGTGGTGGATTTGAGGGGAACTTTGTGACACAACAGAGAATTCCTGAAAATGAGAGACTCGATAACTGTGATAAACACGGAAATGTCCTCAAACAGAGTTCCGACCAAATTAAACACCAGAGAATCCATGCTGGAGAGAAGTCCTATGAATGTAATCAGTGTGGGAAGGTCTTCAGCCAGAACACATGCCTTACCCAGCATCAGAGAATTCATACTGGTGAGAAACCCTATGAATGTAATGAATGTGGAAAGGCCTTCAGCCAGATCTCCTCCCTTTATTCCCATAAGAGAACTCATACTGGAGAGAAGCCTTACACCTGCAGTGAATGTGGGAAAGCCTTCAGTTACCATGCATCCCTCACTCAACATATGCAAACTCACACTGGCGAGAAGCCCTATGAATGCAGTGAATGTGGGAAAGCTTTTAGTCGGAGTACGTATATTATTGAACATCAGAGAATTCACACTGGAGAGAAACCCTATGAATGTACTGACTGTGGAAAAACCTTCAGGTACTGCTCATCTCTTACTCAACATCAGAGAATTCATACTGGAGCAAAACCTTATGAATGCAGCGAATGTGGGAAAGCCTTCAGATACTACTCGGTCCTTACGCAGCATCGGAAAACTCACACTGGAGAGAAACCCTATGAGTGTGGTGAATGTGGGAAAACTTTCAGACAGAGCTCAGCCCTTTATTCCCATCAGAGAATCCATACGAGAGAAAAACCCTATTTATGTAGTGAATGTGGAAAAGTCTTTAGCCAGAATTCAACCCTCACTCGCCATCAGCAGACTCACACTGGAGAAAAACCCTATGAGTGCAATGAATGTGGAAAAGCCTTCCGACTGAACTCGGCTCTTTTTTCACATCAGAAAACACACCCTGGAGGGAAACCCTACAAATGTAATGAATGTGGGAAAACCTTCAGCCAGAGCTCATCCCTTTCTTACCATCAAAGAACTCATACTGGGGAGAAACCATATGAATGTAGCGAATGTGGGAAATCCTTCAGTCGGAAGACATTCCTCACTCAACATCAGAGAATTCATACCGGGGAGAAACCTTATGCGTGTAATGACTGTGGGAGTGCCTTCAGTAGGCGGGCAGCCCTGACCAAGCATCAGAAACTGCACACTGCAGAATTAACCCTGGGGGTACAATGAAAGGGAAAAAAGTTGAACTTAGACTTTTCACTTTGTTAAATACCCAAGAGTCCAGATAACATTTCTGTCAGCCATTATGACAGTGGGATGTTGGTAGGGGAAAATGTTTGGGAAGGGGGGGAGTCTTACTTTAGCAATCTCCTTGGGTGGTAAGAGTCATACAGATTCAAGTAGTCTGTCTGAAAATAGAATTAATACCCCCCAACTTATGAATCCATTTTAAAAAATAAAACCTTTTTTCAGTCAAAATATTTTTTGAAATTTAATTTTTCCCATTAATAAAAATGTATCTTCTTTCTTTCCTATCTTCTCATTGAAAAAGAACAAACTTTTTTAAACCAAATATGTGCAGATGTGTACGGACAAACAAAACTTCCTTCATTGTTTGTATCCCCCCCCAAAAAGTCTCCTGCACTCTGAATCCATTACTTCTTTGTCAGGAAGTAGGTAGCATGCTTCATCAGGGAGCCTCTGGAATTGTGGTTGGTCACAAAATAATTTAGACTTGAATATTAATACAATAAAATTTAAGGGTAACCTTTTAGAACAAAGAAATGAAATAAAAATATAAATTATTCTTTTTTACTTTCATTAAATTTCCATCTCTTCCTAACATGTCTAACCTTAATTCTTTTCATGTCTTAAGACTTTTTTTCTTAGTCTCATATTTCTATCCATTATCTTTAGTTTGTTATTTATTCTTTCCCTTCCCCACCCCCCAGAAACACTGGTTGTTTCTGAGTTCGCCCTATATTATGGCTTGGGCACACAATCTCCTTCCTTCCCGCTAATTTTTTTCACTTTTAGATGTTTTGATGCTTTTCTCTCTCCTTCTGTCCTGCAATAGTATATGATCCAAGGTTCAAACAAAATGATTCCTAGTCAAAGGAGGAATGGTATCTCCCAATGCTCCTAATCCCAGATGAAATTGCGCAGTACTTTCAGACTTCTTGTTGCCCACAAACACATCTCTATCTCCTGTATTCTCCCTGTGACTTAAGGGGCTGTGACTACTGAATAACCACAGTCTTGTTACCCAAAATTACCCACAGTACAATGGAAAGAAGCCTTTGAATATAATGTGGGTGGTAACATAAACCAAAAATGGTTTATGTATAATGAGTGATATAAAAGACGTCATTAAGAACATATGTGACTGAGACAGAAGGTGAGCTGATAATGGAGTGAGAATAAGAAGCAGTAGCTGGACAGCTTGTGTGCTGTGGGGAAGACACTTAAAGGGACACTAAAAGGACTAGAGGAAGTCCTCTGGTGTACCGGCTGACCCGACAATGGAGGATTTATGGGTGGATAGTTCAGGGTCACGCAAAATGAGCAAGTCTAGAGGAGAGGCTGCAGGATGCTTTGGGGAAAGACTCACCCATGAAGTAATGAACCTATTGAAGTATTTAGATAGACGCTAGTGTCCATTTCATACTCCCTCCCATAGCTCTGGACATACAGAAAATAAAGGGGTATTTGAAAATTAGCAAAGAGAAATATGAGCCTATCTCCAGTCTGAAAAAGGCTGGAACAAACCCTAGGAGGGCAGAGAGGTGAATGGCCGGACTTCAGGGATGAGGCGTGATTGGGAAAAGCCTCCCTGTAGCACAGGAAAACGAAGTTACCGCAGTAGAAGTTAGAGATCGCCCACATTGCAAGGAACTCCAGACTCTGGGGCCATGGGACCACTGGGAGCCACGACATGACTTTCAGGTGTCCACCTAGGTGATGTTGGACATGGAGGGCCACAGAGACCACTCTGTTGACAAAGATGATTCTTTGAAAATGTTTTCCTTGTTTATGGGTTAATTAGGACCAGTTAGAGCAAGGCTGAAGGAATTAGACACCCCTAATCACGAATTAAATACCCCTCAGACCAGCTACAGCTGTGATTAGTCAGCGCTTACTAAACCTTGGCTCTCTTTGCTTTTCCACTTTTGTGGGATTTAAGTACCCCGTTGCTTCCTGGGCACCCTCTCGGATGTTTCCACTATTGGAAATACAGTGTCAGTGAGCAGCCCCATTGAAGTTCATTTATGAAAACCTGGAAGATGAGGATGCTTCCCCACATCCAGCCATGAAAGTGTACAGTGCCTTCCAGGTCCGCAAGCTGTTTCTGACCCTGTTAAACTCGGGCCTTCTCTGTTCAGTTCACCAGAGTTCGGTTTTCCAAACACATTTTTATACAAACTGACTTTCCCCCATACTTAATCTAATGTTAAAGCTTGTCTGGAAGACTCAGAAAGGATTCACACCAACATGTAAAACCTGCCATGGATGAGAGGTCAAAACTACTTGTAAATAAGAAGGGACAGGTAGCTCTGGAGCCCGGCCGAGGCAAGCTGACCAGAGAGGGGCCAGCTCAGGGCAACTACAGATGGGCCCAAATTGGCCTCTCTGGCCATTCTTCATTGCGTAGATTGATGGCCTGAGTTGGTAGCAGCTCCTGGTCTCCGCAAGTACTCACACATTATCGCTCTCTCTCCTGCACCGGGCACAGACAGATCTAGACTTGGGTCCACACTCCCCAGAGCCTTATCCAACCAGGTGGCTGTGGGTAGACGGGAAGACATCTTTGTAAACCTTGACTCATGAAGAAGTTAGGGATTTCTCCAGTAGTTAGAGGGATGTAAAAGATGTAAAGAAGCCGGGAATCTGTATTTTCACACTTCCTGAATTACAGGAAATTTTTGGAAACAGACATTTTTGAGATCATGGGACTCTTGGGACATGGGACAGACCATCAAAGACTTGGAATGGTTTCTACGGCTACCTAGAAATGGGTTATTTTCTCTCTGACTAATAAGAAGAGAGAGAGAGAGAGAGAGAGAGAGAGAGAGAGAGAGAGAGAGAGAGAGGTGTTGTAATAGTAGTAATAGTAATTATAATAGCAACAGCAGTAATAGCAGTAGTAGTGGTGGTAGTAATAGTAATAGTAGTAGTAAGGAAAGAGCAGTCCAAGCCTTCTATCTGCTGATCAGAGATCTTTCTATAGCAATCTTTCCCTATTGATTAGGTTTGAACTACTTCAAGCTAGACTATGGAGGAGCCACAGCAAATCAGGAGGAAAAGCATGGGATATAATTCTGCCAGCTGTGCCCACCCCCTAGTTTCCTAGTTCCCCCTGCTTTGTTTGCCCTTATCACAAGATGACATTAACTTTTTTTCCTCAGCCTGTTAGACTAAAGGCTTCTGGAGGGCAGGCAGTTTCTTTTTTCTTTTTTATAGTAGTTTATTTTTCCAAAAACACACAAAGACAGTTTTCAACATTCTCCTTTGCAAAACCTTGTGTTGCAAAATTTTCTCCCTTCCTCTCCCTCCCTCCTTCCCAAGACAGTGAGCTATCCAATCTAAGTTAAACATGTGACATTCTATTGATCAGTTTTTTATCTCTATCTCCACTTGCACATAGTGGGGCTCTTAATATCTGGGGACAAGCATATGACATTCCCAAAATAAGAGTAACCCTGGATCTTAGGAATGAGCCACACGGCCCCTCTGATTCTCCGGTGGCTTGGAGATGACCCCGGACACTAATTTCTGCTGGTGGAACACAAAGTCCTACAAGTCCTGCCCAGCTGGCAAGACTTTATGTCCAGGCTTGGCAACAGCCGAGTCTGTTCTCCAAGGACCAGCCTAAAGTCTAATCCTCAGAGAGAGCAGTGGATCCATCCTATATCATTCTGAAAGGAAAAGCTGATAATTATCAATAAGTTCTCTCTTGGTAATGATGAGATAGCTATTATGATTCCAGAGCACTTCCCTAGAGGAAGTGGGATAAATTACTAAATAAGAGACAGTTGTTTTTCAGTCATGACCTCATTTGGGGTTTTCCTGGCAGAGACACTGGAGAAGGCTTTACTGTATCCTTCTCCAGCTCATTTTACAAGTGAGGAAACTGAGGCAGACAGGGTGAAATGACTTGCCCAGGATCACACAGCTAACTTGTGTCTGAGGCTGCATTTGAACTCAGCTTAAGCCCAGTGCTTTGCTGTCCTTCATTCTGGGAGAGGACCAGTGACATCATGGGTGGTGTGTTGGCTTGCCTATAAATTGGGTTTAAGTAAGATAGAACCTTGAAGTCATAAAAGTCCAGTGGCAGGACAAAGGCCAAGATGCAGTGGATGACCTAGGCCTTGGCCTTTCTAAATTAAACTAGATGGTGCAGAGGAGAGAGCACCAAATTGAACCGCCATTTGGAGTTCAAATCTGGCCTGGGACACACTTTCTAGCTGTGTGACCCTGGACCAGTCTCTTAACCCCACTTGCCTCACTCCCCCAAAATTAGTCTTTCTCCAGCCCCAATTTGTCTGTGACAATATAAAATGGCACAGGGTAAGGTGAGAATTGAGAGAGAAGATGGCCTGCCGAGCACCTCCCCAGTCTGAAGCAACCATCATGTTTGATTCCTTGGTTCTGTGAGTCCGAGCATATCATGATGTGACTTTGCAGAGATTATTGAGCCCTCCCAAGACCCCTGGAGGGCCAAACTCTAGTTCTTCCCCAGTGGAAGAGACTGCGCAGAGAGACTTTATTAAATCGTCAATAAACAGAAATGGATTTTCTCCTCTTCCTGTTTCCCAGTGGGCAGGAAAGACAAAGAACAAGTTGGAAATAAACTGTGTAATCGAACCAAAGTCCGGTGTTGCTGGGCCGGTCCACAAGTACATCGACTTTTCACTCTGCGTGGTGAGTTGGTCCCTCCCGGGAGGGGCACACAATGCTCCCACCTCTCATCCTCCTCTGGAACCCCCCTTGGCTGCCGGGTTGACGAGGGCCACTGAGGCTTTTGGAGCTCGCTCCTCCATAGTTGCCCACCTCTGCTCCCTCACTCTGGATCTGCCCATTCCCAGGTTTCACACAACCGGCCCCTTCCTTTTGTCTACCAAAGACGGACATCCCGCTCACTTCCCTACTGTTTGGTCCCATGTTTCTGCAGCCGTGACCAGGATTTTACTGCTGCCCTTGGATGGCAGTGCCAGGGCTGCGGGGGGTGAGAGGGCTCACAGAGCCAGCCCTCAGTGGGCCCGGCCAGGGTACCCCACGCCCTGTGCTGCAGCTGGCACCTCCTCCTCCATCCCCTTTAGTCCCCATCTCCCCCCTCCTCCTCCTCAGCCTGCCCAGTACCTTTGGGAGCAGGTGGTGACTAAATTTAGTCTGGGCTGGTCCCTTAAAGGATGGAGAAGCCGTCTGGCCTCCTAATCTCCTAGGCCTGCCTGGGGGAATTGAGGTCAGAAATCTCCCCGGAGCTGCATCTCCTTCCTGGCGTGGCTGGTTGCCATGGCGGCCATGGGGGCAAAGCAGTAATATTTTATTGGAGCTAATATCCTGTAACTTTGGAAATTGCCTTCATTGAATCTATTCGTGATGTCGTTTAATTGAATATTATGGTCCACCAGTGCCTCGTTGCACTTTAGCCCCCAGAGCTTGAGTTACTGGACAGCTGCACCTCAGGATAATGGCTTTCCTGAGCATTCATTTCATTTTCTGCTTCCTGAGGACTCCCCAGACGACAGCAGACCGAGCACTAAAGAGGTTTGAGGCCCAAAGGCGGAGTCCTGCTCTTCTGAGGGCCTCTCACAGGTTCCTATGACCCAGACTCCAACCATAGGATCCAGACCCACGGCAATGGTGGAAACTATCTAGTCTAATGGTAGTGATGGGAAATCGCCTGTAGGTGATACAGGGGACAGAGCACCCGACCTGTTGTCCTGAAGACCCTAAACTCAAATCTGACGCCACTCTTACTGAGTGATCCTGAGCAAGTCACCTGATTCCTTAGCTATAAGATTGGGATCATAGCAGACCTGCTTCTCTCCTCCACCAGGATTGTTATAAGAATCACACAAATTAAGTGCTTGTACAGTGCTTAGCACACAGTAGGTGCTATATAAATATGACCTATTACTACTTCGAGTTTGCATTTTTGCAAATTAAAATTTGCAAATTAATTTTCCAATTCAAATCTGACTCATTTACTTCCTAGTTATGTGACTCTAGGCAAATCACTTAAAAGTGCTTAGTACAGTGCTTGGCACACAGTAGGTGCTATATAAATATGATCCATTACTACTCACAGAGTTTGCATTTTTGCAAGTTAATTTTCCAATTCAAATCTCAGATACTTCCTAGCTATGTGACCTCAGGCAAATCACTTAACCCTGCCTGCCTCAGTTTTCTCATCTGTAAAATTAGCAGGAAAAAATGGCCCACCATTCCAATATTTTTTCCAAGAAAATCCCAATGTTGGTCAAGAGGAGCCAGACATGACTGAAATGGCAATTTTCCAAAAGGTGTCTAGGTGCCCAGACAAGTCATGTTAAGCCATTGCACTAAAATATAGTTTTAGGAGCCCTCTAAATTTCCCATTGTTTCTACAGGATAATGTGTCCTGAGCCCCAAAGGGGAAGTCAAGAAACTAAACACTTGGAAGTTCTAACATCTGGAAGACAATGAGACTGCTGGACATTCCTCCCCTAGCTCTCCCACCCTGGAAATGGGCTTCCTCCTTACCTTATCCTAATGAGGAAAAGGGAATTTCTGAACAACCCCTTTCATTGGTGAGAGTCCTGGATGGCTTTTGATGGTCACCCAGTTCTGGATGGTAGTAGCTCGGGACATCGAGTCTACCCCTTACCAGACCAACTATTATTTCAGGCCAGGAAAAGGTCAAATGACTGATATAAGCACATATTCTTCCTGTGCTTCCATTAGTGTTTATTATTTGGCAACTTTTGAGTGCTGGGTTAGGCTAAGTGTTTATGTCCCTTGTCTCTTAGAAATAATTCCACTGATAGCCCTTTATGTTCCCACTCGGTCCTTCGTCGTCCTTCCCTTCCCTTCCCTTCCCTTCCCCCTCCTCTTTTCTTTCCTCCTCTTTCCCTTCCTTTCCTTCTTCCTCTCCCCCACCTCTTCCTCCTTTCCTTCTTTCTCCTCCTTCTCTTTCTCTTCTCACAGCTACTGAAGATCCAGAAAGCGAAGTTCTTGCCACCAAATGTCCTCAGCACTGCCGTGGCTCAATATATTGATATAGTTTTCTCTCTTTTTTGTGTTTTCAGATGCTTTTATTAGTGAAAATGACATTTAAAAGGAGACATCACCTTTGCTTTGCCCCTGCATCCTAAGGACCATGGGACCTTCCCGTCCGACTTGCAGCAGGAACCTTCCATGCTTGTTGTGTCCCCCATTAGAATTTGTGAGCTTGGTACATCATAAGCAATAAAGCTTCAGTCATTCACGCTGGCCAAGCTAATGTCCCCACACACACACACACACACACACACACACACGCATGCATGCACACACATAGTATTCCATCTCCCATCTCCACACCTCTGCCTAAGTTGCCCCCATCCTGGGAGTGCCGTCCCCCTTTACCTCCTCCCCAGAGAACCACCAACTTCCTCCAAAACAAAGTTCCAGTGCCTTGCCCCCCCACCAAGCCCTCTTTGGATTTTCCTCAATTTCTGGTACCCCTCCCTCCAGCATTTTGCACTTATGTACTTTTGTCTGTCTCCTCCAGTAGGACATAAGTTCTTTGAGTTCAGGGGGACTGTTTCATTTCTGTTTTTGTAATCCCAGTGCAACACATAGTATCCACCTAATAAATACTATTTGAATAAACAGTGAATGATAAAGAATGAATCAAAATTAAACCGGAACGGAACAGCTAGGTGGTGCAGTGATAGAGCACCAGCCCTGAAGTCAGGAGGACCTGAGTTCAAATTTGGTCTCAGGCACTTAATATTTCCTAGCTGTGTGACCCTGGGCAAGTCACTTAACCCCAATTGCCTCAGGAAAAAAAAAATAAACCAGAAGAAAATAGGGGTGGATTGTCCAAGGTCTGCTCCTAATGTCTGCATGTCCAGCAGGGAGACCATCCCCAAGACCACTTCACCTGCTCCAGGACCAGGATGAGTGCTTTGATTGAATCCTGTTGCTCCCCAACTTTCCCTATGGATCGGGACCCCCAGAAAAGAGGAATTCCTGGGTCTGAAGAGGAAGCATGATGGTGAGTCCAAGGATCTGGGGAGAACTTCAGAATGGAGGCAGATGAGGAGCATTTATTGGAATCATGAGACAGATGCTCCTTATGAGGGGGTGACCCTCCCAGGGAAGGCTCTCCTTCCATGAAAATTCCCCCAATTTTCCCGAGTTCTTTTAGACCTGGGAAGTGGGGCTGCCATAGTGTAGGGGGTTTGGAGAGGATGCTGAGGGAGGGAGGATCCCAGGTGCCCATATAGACAGACCAAAAGACAAACCTGACTCGGAGTTAACTGTCCCCCTGGGGGGAAGTTTTACTGACTCCCAGCCCCAGCCCTCACCCCGGTCCAGGCTCTGGCCCCAACTTTCCCAGGCCCATCTTCCGGAGCTCTCTTACGTTTTATTCTTTTGGGGAAAGGAGGCCCAGCCCAAGAAAAAGAGACTATAGCCAGTTCCTGGGAGAAAGAGGAAAGAGGAAAGTAAGCTGTATCCCACCGGTGCCTGGCCCCCTCCCCAGCAGCCCTCAGCACCCGCCGAGCCCATTCCTGCCCCGGAGGTCAGCGGATACCTCAGCTGAACAAGCCCCACGTGCCCAGATGTGACTGAGTGACCCTCCGGACCCTGGACAGAAAGCCGCTCGCCCCTTCTCTGGTAACTCACCTCCCACAGATAACATCATTGTCAGGTTAAATAGTATTTTATCTAAGGATCCACCCTTCAGGAAGACTGGGAGATCATTGTTTTCCTAGGAGGGAGAGCAAGGGGACAGGTGAGGGCAGAGTCTGCCCTCACTCCCAAGGGTTAAAGGAAGCTTCTATAGCCTAGACTCCTAGAGGGGTTTTCCCGCCCTGCCCCTTGCTGGAAGCCTCAGTTTCTCCCAGAAATTGGTGTCCCTCAGAGCCCAGGGCAAGATGTCGGTGTCCCTGGGGAGAAGCAGGACAAGGAGGAGTTGGGGGGGATCCCAAAAGAAGGGGGTCATCGGGGTCCCTGGCAAAGGGGGGGGCAAGTCCTGGGCTCCCCCTCACCTGAAAGATTTTCTGTTTCTCGGCCACTTTGTTCTCAAAGAGATTTCTGGCGCTGGAGCTGAAGGATCGCAGAAGAGCTCTGGAGTGAGACACCTAAGGTGGGGTTGGGTGGGAAGCAGGGCCTAGTTTTAGAAGGAACTACAATACTGGGGGGAACTGAGGGGAGGGCCTGGGGGGGAGGGGCACGAATCTCTGGCTTCCAGCCCGGATCAGGATGGAAGAATCTCAGCTTTGGATGGACCCTCGTTCATCCTCTGGCCAAGGGTCCTCGGAATCGGCCATCAGATGGGGGGGATGAGGGGTAGGGATGGGAGGCTCTGATCTGGGGGAGAACGGAGCTGACCCATTTCGGGCTCCCTTTGCTGCTGTTCTACCTTCTTTTCTGGGTAACTCTAGTCTCCTGCCCTCCCTTCAATCTCTTCTCAGCCACAAGAGAAAATTTTTCAGACTTGGAAAAGTTCCTCAGAACTCAGTCCCTCCTCTCTGTCTGTCTAAGAGGAGCTGACAAGTGCTAATTAATTAATAAGTAGTGTTTCTTAGGTCCGTGGTGGCTCCATCCGAGACCTTGGTGAGCATCCTCCAGTCTTGGAGACCTTACCCAACCTGCTTTCCCAGCAGCCTCTGCGCTCACCTTTCCCCACCTCTGGCTCCTGGAGCTTGGGAGAGGGGGGTGACAGACACACGTCCATCCCCTCCTGGGGGGGATGGGGGAGGGTGACACACTCGAGTGGATAAAGTGTCCCCCGGGCTGGCCTGGTCCAGGCTCGTAAGGAACCTGAGAGCCTGGGAACAGGATGGAGGAAATGATCCGACTCCTGCCGGGGATCAGGAGGGGACAAGAGGGGACCGGCCAGGGGGCACCGGGGCGCTCACCACCAAACTCCTCATGATGCGTCCTCTCCCGGACGTGAACTTATCCCAACAGACCCAGGGCACGAGTCGGCGTCTCCTTTAACCCTCCGCCGGTCAAAGAAGTTCTGGGGGCCTCGCGAGCCTCGCCCGCACACACGGTTCACACCTGAGCAACTCTCAGCCCTGGTCCTGAGTTCAAGCCGCAGGAGCCTTAGAGAACAGGCTCTGATTGGCGGAGGGCGTGCGGGCGCAGGCGCGAGCCGGGTTCCTATTGGCCGAAAGGGAAAGGATGGAACAAAGGAAAAGCTCACCTGCCCCCGAAACCGCAGGAGGGGGGAGGAGAGGGGGAGGGAAAAGGGGGGGGAGGAGAGGGGGAGGGAAAAGGGGGAGGGCAGTGGGGGGGAGAGAACAGATTCGGTTGGGTTTGGAGCGGGAGGGCAGAGATGCTCGTTAGCCTACACATCCGGGAGAGTTGTTCCTTGACGCCCTGTAGAACCACTAAAGGCCACGAGGCAGGCCCCCGATTTGTCCCACTAGGCTCTAACTCTATGTGGGCTGCTGGTGAAACTAAAGAAGCCCGAAAGACTCATCTTGCTCCCCCTCCTCTTCCTCCTCCTCCTCTTCCTCTCCTCCTCTTTCCTTGAATTTGATAAGACTCCTTTTCCAATTTTTCCCACAGTTTATGTAACATTGGAATTAATTGCTCTTTAAATGTTTGATAGGATTCGAGGTTACAACCATTTGGTCATTCAATTTTTTTCCTTTGGGAGTTTATAACTTATTAAGTTTCTAAGACTGGATTGTTTAAATCCTCTATTTCTTGCTAATTACTTTCTGTTAATCTTGGCGCTTTATCTTTTTGTAAATATTCATTCATTAAATCCTGATTTTATTGTCATTTAATGGGGCAGATTGTTTCTAATGATTTATTTCTTCATTTGTTGGGAATTCAACTTTTTCATTTTTGATACACAATTTGATTTTCTTTTAAGAAAAATAAGCTAACTAGTTACAAGATTTCTTGTGTTTTTAAAAACTGCTTCTAGAATTGCACATATTTAATATAAATTGGGCTATTTGCCTCTAGCGGAAGGGGTGGTCGGGTAGGAGGCAGAAAAACAATTAGAACACAAAGTTTTGCGAGGGTGCAAGTTGAAAACTATCTCTATGGGCAGCTAGGTGGTACAGTGGATAGATCATCCGCCCTGAAATCAAGAGGAGCTGAGTTCAAATATGGTCTCAGACTCTTAACACTTCCTAGCTATGTGACCTTGGGCAAGTCACTTAACCCCAATTGCCTCAGCAAAAAAAAATAATAGAAAACTATCTATGCACATGTTTGGAAAATATAAAGCTTTAAAAATAAAAAACTATGAAACCATTAAAATAAAAAAAACTGCTGCTAGTTATATTTATTAATTTAGTAGGGAAGCATTTCAATTTTCAGGACTTCACTTTTGGTACTGGGGTTTTAATCTTTGCTTCAAAGTTTTTTTTTCTGAATATAATTTTTATTGCTCCATGGTCTGTCAAAACTGTAGTTAATATTTCTGCCTTTTCTGCATTTATTTGTGAGGTTTTTATGTTCTACTGCATTTTGTGACAGTATCATGCATAGCTATGATTATGTACAATATGTGTGTGTAAGTATAAAATGTATAGTCCTTTCTGTTCCCATTCAATAATCTCCAGATATTTATCATGGCCGAGTTTTCTAAAATTCTGTTCAGTTCCTTCATTTCTTTTTTGGCCAGATTTACTTAATTATAAAAGGGGTGAACTGAAGTCCCTATTACAGTGTTACCATTTCTCCCTGTAACTTATTTAACTTTTTCTTTAGGAACTTATATACTTTAAAAAAAAAAAAAAAGGAACTTATGTACTATTCCATTTGGTACATATATACAGTATTACACACCTGTCAGATTGGCTAAGATGACAGGAAAAAATGATGATTGTTGGAGGGGATGCGGGAAAACTGGGACATTGATGCATTGTTGGTGGAGTTGTGAACAAATCCAACCATTCTGGAGAGTAGTTTGGAACTATGCTCAAAAAGTTATCAAACTGTGCATACCCTTTGATCCAGCAGTGTTACTACTGGGCTTATATCCCAAAGAGATTATAAAGAAGGGAAAGGGACCTGTATGTGCATGAATGTTTATGGCAGCCCTTTTTGTAGTGGCTAGAAACTGGAAACTGAATGGATGCCCATCAATTGGAGAATGGCTGAATAAATTGTGGTATATGAATATTATGGAATATTATTGTTCTGTAAGAAATGACCAACAGGATGATTTCAGAAAGGCCTGGAGAGACTTACACGAACTGATGCTGAGTGAAATGAGCAGGACCAGGAGATCATTATATACTTCAACAACAATACTAGATGATGACCAGTTCTGATGGATCAGGCCATCCTCAGCAACGAGATCAACCAAATCATTTCTAATGGAGCAGTAATGAACTGAACTAGCTATGCCCAGAAAAAGAACTCTGGGAGATGACTAAAAACCATTACATTGAATTCCCAATCCCTGTATTTATGCCCACCTGCATTTTTGATTTCCTTCACAAGCTAATTGTACAATATTTCCTAGTCCGATTCTTTTTGTACAGCAAAATAATGTTTTGGTCATGTATACTTATTGTGTATCTAATTTTATATTTTAATATATTTAACATCTACTGGTCATCTTGCCATCTGGGGGAGGGGGTGGGGGGTAAGAGGTGAAAAATTGGAACAAGAGGTTTGGCAATTGTTAATGCTGAAAAGTTACCCATGCATATAACCTGTAAATAAAAGGCTATTAAATTAAAAAAAAAACATATATACAGTATTCATATATACACTTATTGTGTTTGAGACCTTTTAACAAAATATAATTCAAAATGTTTATCTTTTTTCCATAGATCCATTTTTGCCCTTTGCTTTGTCTGAGATTATGATTACTATTTCTACCTCTTTGCACTTCAACTGAAGCATAATATATTTTGTTCTGTGGACAGCTTTGTTTTGAATGTATTTCTTATAAACAAGATACTAGTATGTGTGTGTGAGTCTGTGTATTATGTATACATAATACATAAAATGTATACAAAATAATACATAATGTATAGATATATATCTATACATGTATACATAAATATATCTTTTCCTAATTGTAGGTTGTTTGGGAATGGGGATGGGGGATGAAAGGGGAAAAAAGAATAAAGTAAAGAAGGTGCGCAGCAGAGAATCAAAGAACAATTTACAAGGAAGTAAAGAAAGAGTGAACATTCATGAATATAATGTCTTTTACTAATATATACATGTTATATATATATATATATATATATATACTTTCTTGATCTGGCAATATATTTTGAATCCTCCCTAATGTTCTGCTGGACACATGACAATGTTCTCTTTTGTTTTGCTTTATTTTGTTTTGTATTTCTTTTTTTAATTGTTTTTTCGATAAAATAAATTAACAAAAACAAGGTATAACAGTTGTGTTCTGTTTCTGCTTCTAATCCCTATTGCTATCTTTTTTTTTTTTTTTTTTTTGGTGTTAAATGAGTTCATCCACTTCACATTCACAATTATGATTGTTGTTTGTATATTTAAAATTAATCTTTCCTTTAATCTACCCTTCCTCTTATTCTCTTCTTTCTACTTTATCCTTTCTCTACTGTTCTCTGTTGAGTGAAATGCATTTCTTTATCCTATTGTATATGTATTCTTCCCTCCTTTGATCAGTTCAGATTAAAGTGAGGGTCAAATGTGCCTTTGTTCATTTTTCTTTTTGTTTGTATAAACTTCTGGTACAATTCACTGACCTGGAAGAATTTTTCCCATCTTTCTTATCCTGTTCTCTTCCTAGTGTACTGTATTTGCCTTCCCCTTTGCCCCATTCTTTTTTAAATATTGTATTAATTAGTGATGAGTTTATTTCTGGTCCAATGAAATCAATGAGCAAGCATTTTAGAATGCTGTTTTGTTTCACCTAACATTTTAATTTCCAGAAATTTCTTCCTTGGTAAGAATTACTAATGTCCTTTTCTCTCACTTATACCTGTTAAAACTGTTTCCTTTTGTGAGGTCCAACCTTATCCAGACTACAATAAAAAAGGCTTAGGCAGAGATCCAAGCCAATAGCATTTTATAAAAGGGTCCATGGCTACTTCTAATAAGGTAGATCTTTCTCATGGTCTGAGATGTTTTCTTCCTCTAGGACCTTAGTTTTGTAGTGCTCGATACTCAGACAATGCAGATGAAGTAAACTAAAAATGAAGAGTCTCTTTGGTTGTTAGATCTTGACCTTGCCTCTCTAGGAAGGTCTACATAAAATAACAAATCCCAATGGCTGACAAAAAAACCTATGAGTAGACCTTGGCAGATCTAGTTTTAAATAATTTTTTTTATTTTTCCAAATACATGCAGTTATTTTTCAACATTCACTTTTACAAAACCTTGTGTTCCAAATTTTTCTCTTTCCCTTCTCCCCACTCCCCTCCTCTAGACAGCAATCAATCCAATATAGGTTAAATAATGTGTAATTCTTCTAAACATATTTTCATACTCATCATGCTGTCCAAGAAAAGTCAGGTCAAAGGGAGAAAAAGAAAACACAAGAAAGAAAAGAAAAAACAAGCAAACAAACAACAAAAGATGAAAATACTATGCTTTGATCCACATTCAGTCTCCATAGTTATCTCTCCAAATGTGGATGGCTCTTTCCAAAACAGTCTATTGGAATTGCCTTCAATCACCTCATTCTTGAAAAGAGCCAATTCAATCACAGTTAATCGTCACATAATCTTCTGTGTACAATGTTTCTTTTGGTTGTACTCCATTTATTAAGCATCAGTTCGTGTAATTCTTTCCAGGCTTTTCTGATATCAGCTTGCTGGTTATTTCTTTTCTTTTCTTTTCTTTTTTTATTAAAGCTTTTTATTTACAAAACCTATGCTTGGATAATTTTTTAACATTTACTCCTGCAAAACCTTGTGTTCCAAATTTTCCCCTCCTTCCCCCCACCGGCTCCCTTAGATGGCAGGTTATCTAATGCATGTTAAATATTTAAAATATAGGTTAAATCCCATTAGTTTTGTTGGTATAAAAACTTTTCAACTTAATATAATCAAAAAATTATCTATTTGATGTTCAGTGATGAGTTTCAGTTCTTCTTTGGTCACAAATTCCTTCCTTCTCCACAGATAAACTATCCTACATTCTTCTAATTTGCTTATAATATCTTTATGTCTAAATCATGAACCCATTTCGACCTTATCTTGGTATAGGTTGTTATTTATGGGTCAATGCCTATTTTCTGCCATACTAGTTTCCAATTTTCCCAGCACTTTTTATCAAATAGTGAGTTCTTATTCCCAAAGCTGGGGTCTTTGGGTTTGTCACACTAGATTACTATAGACATTAACTATTGTATCTTGTTAATGTAACTTATTCCACTGATGGACTACACTATTTCTTAGCCAGTACCTGATAGTTTTGATGATCACTGCTTTATAATATAGTTTTAGATTTGGCACAGCTAGGCAACCTTTATTGGCATTTTTTTTTCATGAATTCCCTTGAAATTCTTGACCTTTTGTTCTTCCATATAAATTTTGTTAATATTTTTTCTAGTTCTATAATATAATTTCTTGGGAGCTTGAGTGGTATGGCACTGAAGTAGATTAATTTAGGTACTATTGTCATTTTTATTATATTTGCTCAGCCTACCTACCCATGCTGCTCGTTACTTCTTACAGAACACTAACATTCCATTCCATTCATATTCCATGACTTGTTCAGCTCCAACTGATGGGCATCCACTCAGTTTCCATTTTCTTGCCATTACAAAAAAAGCTGTTACAAACATTTTTGCACACATGGGTCCTCTCCTTTTTTATATATATAATCACTTTGGGAAACAGACCCAGCAAAGGCACTGCTGGATCAAAGTTTTATAGTCTTTTGAGCATAGTTCTGAATTGCTTTCTCAGTTCACAATTTCACCAATAATGCATTAGTGTCCCAGTTTTTCCACATTCCCCCCAACATTTATCATTATCTTCCTGTCATCTTAGCCAATCTTAGAGATATGAAGACTTAATTTGCATTTCTCTAATCAACAGTGATTTAGAGCATTTTTTCACATGACTGGAAATGGCTTTAATTTCTTGGTCTAAAAATTGTCTGTTCATGTCCTTTGACCATTTATCAACTGGGGAATGCCTTGTATTCTTATAAGTTTGAGTCAATTCTCTATATATTTTAGAAATTAAGCCTTTTTGATAGACCTGTTTTGACCTTTCAGGAGGTCCCATCTCAATGAGCAGACCCAATAAATGGGTCAATGGGGTTGGCCAATAAATGAATGTCAAAACATTTACATGTGACTTGGGGATGGTAGAAAGGCAAGCCACAAGCCAGCAGAGTCACTTATTGGCCAAATACTCATAGCCATCTTTCCATGTTGGGTTATAGCAGGATGCAGAGGGATGGAGGAGCAACAAAAATAACTGCGAACTTTCCATATCATTGAGTCACCTCTACCATGCTGGATTTGTTCACCATAACAGGGGGAAAGAATGAAGAGTTTCTAGATAGCTTTGTATGATTAATCAAATGAACTTAAAATTTGTAGTCCATAGCTCTAGGATATAATATACAGAATTTATAATCACTACCTCTTTGGAATCATATCAAACTGATTAATGCTGATTGGAACAAAATAAGGGGCTAATTATTCATCTGTCACACCTTTGGGGACATATCAAATGAGTGACTCCTGTGTTAATATTTCAAAGTTTGTTCTCAGCTCTGTCATTTCATTGGGAATGACTGAAAATCCTTTATTTCATTAAAGACTCATTTCTTCCTCCCTTCTCTCCCCCTCCCCAGAACTATACTTAGTTTTGCTGGGCAAGTTATTCTTAGTTGTAAGCCTAGATCTTTTGCCTTCTGGATATGATATTCTTAGCTCTCAGCTTCTTTGTTGTGGTGGCTGCTAAATTTTGTGCAGTCCTGACTGTAGCTCCTTGTGATATTTTTTCTTTGACTTAGAAGCTCTGGATTTTGACTTTAATACTTCTAGCAGGTTTCATTTTGGAGTTTGTTTTTTCCAGATGACTGCTTCATATTCCCACTTTGCCTTGTGGTTCCAAGAGGTCTTTTATGATTTCTTTAAATATAATGTCTAGGGTCTTTTTTAGCCATTGATTTCAGGTAGTCTGAAAATTTGTAAAATATCTCATCTCAATTTGTTTTCCAGTTCATTAATTTTTTTGCTGATTTACCTTACATTTCCTTCTGTGTATTTTCTTTGACACCGTTTTCTCATTTCTTGGTGTTCATATCCCATGGTCTACTCTTCCATCTCATTATAGCTAAACACAGTGAAGATCATACCTATGATCTTACCATCACCCACAAATGTTCCACTTCCATGTTCTTAAACTCTGAAATTTCTTTATCTCATTATAATCTGTTATCATTCCACCTCTTTCTCTGCTTGCAACCCTTAACTCTGTTCTTTATCTTCACCCCAACTTCCAGTCCCTTGACCTCCCAAATTATTCTCAGTCACCCATCACCCCTGTCCTAATTACCCCTCTTCCCTTCCTCATGTTGATCCCTTGAGGAGCCACTTCCACTCTATCCTGTCCTCTCTCAAACCTCTTGACTCCTTATCAAACCTAAACCTTGGGTTACTCCGTCATTTGTTGCTTTTACTCCAATTTATCGACTACTCAGAACTGATCCGGAAAAAAATCACAAAACCCAATGACAGGATCCACTAAAAATATGTTATATAATTTCAAGTGGGCCCTCACTGTAGCAAGATAATACATTTAGACTTCCCTAACCAATTCTCTCTCCCTCACCGGGTCATTTCTGAATCTTTTCCTCCCTAGGAAGCAACTAAAGCACCAAGCCTGGAGTCAAGAAGACCTGAGTTAAAAAACAACCCCAGACACTTACTGGATAACCATGACAAATAATTTAAACTCTCTTTGCCTTATTCCATTAGATGCCAGGATCAAATAAGATAATTCTTTTAGAGCGTTTAGCAAGTGCCCACAGCTGGCGCTATAGAAATTTTCGCTATTATTACTATATGATCCTTCAGACCTCCCCTGCCTCCACAATCTCAGCTGAGGATCTTCTTTAATTCTATTCCTATTGACATCACAGAATTATACCTGGTAACTACAAGTCTTCACAAGTGATAAACGTAAGCACATGGGACCAATATATGGGTAAGGAAATAATTAGACAGTGATAGTAATGTGACTTAAATACGTCAGTGTGCGGAGACTGGTAAAAAAAAAAAAACCAGAGCCGGCCAAGAAGTCTGAATTGTTGTAGGGTGCGATGTTTGAGTTAATCATCAGGAGAAACAAGGCTAGATCTCCAGCAGCTTACTAAACTCTGGGTATGGGTTAGCCATACTGCAGTATCCCCACTGGCCACCAGAGGGTACTAAAGCCTACAGTTGGCCGAGCAATTCTAACCAAGCCGAACTCCATCCTCAGCTCCAGATTAGCCTTTTCAACACCTTCTTCTTTCAATTTAGTCCCACAAGATGAAATATTCATCAGATAATAGAAAGTGACATTTATGATATTTACACGGCTTCGTGTCCCCCTGAGATAGTTCCCTCTCCAGTTCTTTTCAGACATCCAATATCTAGACAGATAGTTTTAATGACAGAATTAAAATGCACAAGGAAATAGAAATCCTCCATTTCCCAGCCTCCCTCATTCCTCAGCCATGTTTGTCCCTGATGGTCCCAGACCAGAAACCCCCCAAAAGTTGTCACACCTGGGGCTCTTGGTCTCAGGCTCAGGAGAGACAAGAAGATGATGCTTTTTGTCCAGCTCATCAGTCTGCTGGAGAACAGAATCCCTGGCAGTGGCGGGTCCCCCAGAGACTTGGGGGGACACTTGATAGATTCTGTGCAATGCTAGAAAAGCAATCAGAAGCTAATGGGGCATTGCACTGCTGTTTTGTTAGCTGTGATTGGAGCCTGGTTTTCTCTCCAACTGCCCGGAGATGGAATCTCCAAATTCTTCTTGACTTCTGGCACTGGCTACCTCAAAACCAAGAAATTGTATGGGAAAAAGATCATAAAATATAGTGAGTGCAGCTCCCCCCTCATTAGAAATAGTAGCATCTTCATAGTCCTGCTTTGTTCTGAAGTCTGGGGCTCTTCTGAGAAAAAGGCGTCTCCTTCTTTTTCTTATTTTTAGTTCTGAAGCAATATCCCTAGTTCCTTGTCTCTTATCAACCCAGGAAAGACTCCTTCTTTGAATAATTAGGGCAATGACTAGACAGGACAAAGGCAAGAATGAGATATCTTGGTACACCTAAAAGTAGCAGCCTCACCCCCACTACCACCACCCCATGAGACAATGACTAAGATAACCCATTAAAGAGAAATGTCACCTCCATTACTTTTTATCATCTGGGGAGGGGAAGCTAGGGAAAGACCGTCTTTGAGGGGACTGGAGTAGCCCTTTGAATGACATTTAGGAAAATGATTTTTCAAGATTAAATGATAATTGTTCTTGGTTAATGAAGAAAAAAATTAATTTTTACTTTATCCCAAGCAGCATAATTATATCATATAAAGTTTTCTTGTTCAGGAAACCTATGAATGTTCCTTTAAAATGTCTTGGTTTAGAGAGCTGTCTGAGAGCATCGACATCTCTATCAATCTGGACATTTTTCTCTCCTGGCTGAAGTTCGCTTGGATTTGGAATAACAATAAATTTGGGGGAATTGTTTCTGGCACGCTCGTGCCAATCACACGGGCTACAATATGGATTTTTTTTTCATCCTGTTTTGTAGATCTGTACTCCCGTCCCAAATGAATTATTGAAACCAGAGGGAAAGCCAGGGCAATCCATCCCTTTCTTGCGCCGACATTTCAGAATCTACTCCAAATCATTCCTTTGGACTCAAACGATCTCCACAGAAACATAAAAAAGAAGGTTGAATGACTGAGCAACACATAGAATTTCAGACTGGGAAAGGGCCATTTTGTTCAGTTACTCCCCTAACGGATGCCCACAATAGAGAGACTTCTCAAACTTTTTCCATTCTCAACTGAGAAAATTAAACTCAACCCTATGGTATATAAGTATATAAAATAGGTACCACAAATGAAAGATTTATGATTAACAAATCATAAAGAAATCTATTCTAAAACAATTCTTTGGTATGCATGTAATTTTATCATTTATTAAAGACCAAAGCAAATTTGCATACTAATGAGATGGATGTGCTTGTTTATTTCTACATAAAGAATTAAATCTTGGCAGAATATTTGATACCTTTGATTGTTGCCAAATTTTTTGAAACAGTTATGTGATCCCATATAGGATCATGACTCAGAGTTTAAGAATCTTTGTACTGGAGCCAGCTAGGTGGTGCAGTGGATAGAGCATCAGCCCTGAAGTCAGGATCTCACCTCAGATACTTAACACTTCCTAGCTGTGTGACCCTGGGCAAATCACTTATCCTCAATTGTCTCAGGAGGAAAAAAATATTTTTGCACTAAAGCATAACTCACAAATGATCATCCAAGGAATCCAATCAATTAATCAATAAACATTAAGCATCTGCTATGTACCAGGCAGGCAGCTAGATGGTGCAATGGATAGAGTACCAGATATAGAGATAGAGTTTAAATCAGCTTCAGACATTTATAGCTGCGTGAGCCTGAACAAGTCACTGAACCCAGTTTGCCTCAGTTTCCTCATCTGTAAACTGAGCTGGAGAAGGAAATAGCAACCACTCGGGTATCTGCCAAGAAAACCTCAAATGGGGTCATGAAGAATTGAATCGGACAGAAGTTGCGAGGACTGAACAAAAAAAATGTGTGGGGCAAGTGTGGGAACATAAAAAAAAGGCAAATCCCTGATCTCAAGGAGTTTACAATCTCATTTAAACAACAAGTGAACAAGACGGGAAATGACAGTAGGACAGCGCTAGAATTAAGAGTCATTAGGGAAGGTTTCCAGTAAAAGATGGGATTTTAGCTGGGATTTAAAGCAAGTGAGAGATCAGTAATTGGAGTGGAAGAGGCAGTGCTTATCAAGAACAGTCAGAGAGATCGCCCAGAACTGAGAGACGCAATGTCTTGTCTGAGGAACAGGCAGGAAGCCCTGACCACTGGACTGGAGAGGATGCGTAGGGGGGAAAGAACAGGGTATGAAGGGCTTTGAACATTTCGTATTTGATCCTGGAGGCAATAGGGAGTCACTGGGATGGCTTGTTCATTGAATATAGGGTGACACAGTCAGATCTCTGCTTTAGGAAAATCACTTTGGTGGATGAATAGAATGGGATAAGCTTGAGGAAGGCAGACCTTTCCCCCAGCAGCTATTGCACTATCAGGTATAAGAGGGAGAGGGCTTGGACTGGGGTGGGAACAGTGTCAGAGGAGAGAAGGGGTAAATTAGACATTGTGGAGATAAAATCGACAGACCTTGGATGTGTGGGGTGGGAGAAAGGGGGGATGATCCTAGCTTGTGAGCCTGAGGGACTGGGAGAAGGGTACTGCCCTCTATATAGTAAGAGAGAAAAGGGGGGTGGGATGGAGGAGGGTTTAGGGCTGAAAACCTAGAGAGCTGAGAATGAACAACAGTGTCAAAGACTGCAGAGAGCAAGAAGAATGAGGACCGAGTAAAAGCCATTGGATTTGGTAACTAAGAGATCATTGGTCATTTTGAAGAGGACAGTTATGGTGGAATGAATTGTGAGGGGAAAATGAAAGCATCTACTGCAGTTACAAGGGGCAGAAGAGATATGGGATGATAATTAGCACAAATGGATCAAGTGAGGGACATTAGCGAGCATGTTTGTAGACAGTAAGAAATGAGCCAGGAAAGAGAGACACAGAGAGAGACAGAGAGAGAGAGAGAGAGAGAGAGAGAGAGAGAGAGAGAGAGAGAGAAAGAGAGAGAGAGAGAGACGGAGAGAGAAAGAGACACGGAGAGAGAGAAAAACACGGAGAGAGAGAGACACAGAGAGAGAGACAGAGAGACAGAGACAGACAGACAGACAGAGATGAGAGACAGAGAGACAGAGACAGACAGACAGAGACAGACACAGACAGGCAGAAATGAGAGAGAGAGAGACAGAGAGAGACAGATACAGACAGACAGACAGGCAGAGATGAGAGAGACAGACAGACAGACAGACAGAGACAGACAGAGAGAGACAGGAGATAAATAAGAATGGAGAAGGCAGAGAGGGCAATCTGCTGGAAGAGAAAGGATGGAAAGGGATCACTCGAACAGGTAGAGGGAGTGAGCCTTAGTAAGGAGCAAGACCAGCTCATCCTGTGAAACAGAGATAATGGAGGAACAAATAGCCGGAGGTACCTGAGTAATAGGAGATAAAGAAAATGGCAAAAGACAGAGCTCACTGCAAATCACCTTAATTTTTATTCGATAAAATAAAGGATGAGGAGGGGTGGACAGAAGGAACCACAGGAGGATTGAGGAGCAATGAAAGGTTTGGAAAAGTGGGAGAGTACAGTGATAATGGAGGCACAACAGGATTACCTAGAATCAGTGAGGCTCCAGTTGAGACTGTTTGAAATAAATCCCATTCTTTAGCTATTGAACAGTTCATGACAGGCTAAGGATCTATATTTTACCCCTGGAGTAGTGGGTAGCTGTAGAAGATTTTAAGCAGAGATATAACATAGTCATATATAACTAAACTTTTTTTTAACAATATCTTTTTTATTTTTCAAAATTCATACAAAGATAGTTTTCAGCATTCACCCTTTGCAAAATCTTGTGTTCCATATTTTTCTCCTTCCCTCCTTCTTTCCCCCTCCCCTAGACAGCAAGTAACCCAATATGGGTTAAACATATACAATTCTTCTAAACTTATTTCCATATTTATCATGCTGCACAAGAAAAATTAGATCAAAAAAAGGCAAAAAAATGAGAGGAAAATACAAACAAGCAAACAGCAGCAAGAAAAAAAGGTGAAAATACTATGTTGTGATCTATATTCAGTCCCCATAATCCTCTCTCTGGGTGCAGATGGCTCTTTCCATCACAAGACAACTGGAATTGGCCTGAATCACCTCATTGTTGAAAAGAGCCACATCCATCATAGTATAACTAAGCTTTGAAGGCTATTTTAAGAAAGAAATGGAGAATGGGTTGGAAAAGGGGGAGCTCAGAGGTAAAAAGAGCAAGGAAGAAGCTCTTTAACACAAAAAAATTCAGACAAGATCAGAAAAAAAGATAAGAGATTATGGAACCCAACAGGACATTTTGTAGCTATTTTATCACAGTAGCGCTCTCAGGGGAAGAAGCAATATAAGGATACTGTGAAGGTCTCTTTGAAGAACTTTGGAAATTGTGTGACATAGGAGGCACTGGCACAGGACTGCCCAACATCAAAGAAGGTGCTGGACTCTGTGATTAAAGCAGAATTGCAGAAAAGCCGCATAAAAGAAATGTGAGATATAAAAAAATAATAAAAAAGAAAAAAAATTTAAAAAGAAATGTGAGATATACAAATTTAGAGAAATCTCCCCTCCACATTTTCACATGGATTAGCCGTCTGAGCTTGGATTGGTGTCATCAGCCACAACTGGACACGCTGTACCTTGACCCCGACATAATAATGTTGTTATTGTCCCCTTCAAGAAAGAAGGGAAACAACCACATATCATTTGAATAAGTTGCCAAGTTTTAAGCTTTCTGTAGGAGTGTTTTAAAACCTTGTTTTCAGATGTAAGACTTGTTTTTGTTGGTAGTTACTAATATTTGGAATGAACCATTTACAACAACACAAATTTTTCCAGGAGCAGTCGGACATATCCAGGATGGCAACCACAGAAATGACTTAAGGAAGTTGCCATCATAGCAGCTAAGCAGACTAGACTCTGCCCTTGTCTCCTTGTCCATCAGAAGAGGTCTTCCAAAGCCTGGTCATGGGACCTCTCCTTTATCTAGAATCACCAAGGGATACAGAGATCTGTCATCAGCTATCAGCTATCAATCAGTCAACAATCATGGTGAAAAATCAGGTCCCAAAGTAGTTTCAGAGAACAGTGATCCAATTATAAGAGGGATGCTCTCTCAGGTCACAACAATGACCCCTCCACTTTCCTTCAAATGCTTTTATCCTCCAAATGCTGGGCTGTTCTGGCTTTGTGTCTCTGCCCTTCCTTATTTCGTAATCTAATTTTTCCAGACCTTTCCCCTCTTCAGCCTTGTTTTCCTAGTCCAACCTAGTTAGATTCTTACTATACCTACTGCCTTTGGGTGCCTCCTCATTCTACATTCTACACAGTAGTCAGGGCTCCTTATTAGGTCAATGCCCTCTTTGAGGGTGCATCCAGCAAAGCAAAGGCAGAAAGGTCCATACAATTCACCCATTCATCCACTCAGCAACCCTTTTCTGATCCCCTTCACTGGTGACTCCTCCCCCTCCCCATTAGAGGCCCTGGCACCAATCTGGGAAAAACAGAGAAGCATAAAAAAAATAATAATAATAAGGTTGAAAGGGGTCAGAGAAAATAAGCAGGACAATTTTATTACTAAATCACAAAATAAAATGCTCATCTTTGTTGTTAAATAAACTACATGTGAAAAGTAAATTTTATGGCTTTAAGCATGAATTTTTTTTAAACTTTGAATTCTGTTTTATGTCTCTGAATATGTTTGTTGTTTACTAGGCTCATAATACACACACACACAACTTTGAGAATCCAATTGTCCTTGTAAACAAAACTGTAACCTCCTTGTGAACAAAACTGTAACTGTTTTGGGGAACTTTGTTCCTTTAATTTTGGCCTCCTGCCATAACCCTGAATTCCCAAGAGCCTGACTCTTTCCCTGATTCTATGGGCCTAATACCCTAAACTTCTTTCCCTTTATTCAACCAAGACAAGACTAAGGGTTTCCACACCAAAAAGTGCTTCCTTGGATACAGTGCAGTTTAATCAAAGGATTATTGCATCTGCAGTTGGAAATTGTTCAGTCCTTTCAATCCTATCCATCTCTCCGTGACCCCATTTGGGGTTTTTGGCAAAGATACTGCACTGGTTTGCCATTTCCTTCTCCAGTTCATTTTACAGATGAGAAAACTGAGGCAGGCAGAGTAAAGGAACTTGCCCAGGCTCACACAGCTACTTAGTGTTTAAGGTTGAATTTGAATCCATGAAGATAAATTTCTCATTTGTAAAATGAAGGAATTGTACTCCATGACTTGTGAGTTTCCCTTTTTTCTAGAACTTCAACCCTTATCTTTTCTATAATTACCATAAGATTGTCAATATTCTTCTACTTCTGGGGGATGGGGGAAGAATTCCAGGGGTGAGTCTTCCCTCCCTCTGGGGCAGAAGGCAAAGACCTTGATGAAACCACTATTGGAAGTGTTGGACCAGGTGGTCTCCTCCCTTCCATCAGACCTTGCTTTAAACAAGGAGGATAGTATCTGGTTGTTGCTGCCAGGGAGAAGAAAAGAAAGCAAGAGATAATACCTCTTTGGTATTGAAAATGAAAACAGCTGTGGAGGTGGGAGGGTGGAGATGACTGCCGATGGCTGCCAGTGATCAACATAGTGCTGGAGGCAAGCAGAGGGCATTGCTGTGGGCAATGCCAGACCCAAGTACTGATCGGAACTGATCAGTGTTGGCCAGGAAACTGATCAATGTCAGCAGAGATTGAAACTGATCAATGTTGGCCACAACTGAAATTGATTAATGTTGGCCAGGATTGAAACTGATCAAAGTTGGCCAGGACTGAAATTGATTAATGTTGGCCAGGATTGAAACTGATCAAAGTTGGCCAGGATTGAAACTGATCAACTTTGGTCAGGATTGAAATTGATCAGCTTTGGCCAGGATTGAAACTGATCATCTTTGGCCAGGATAGAAATTGACCGATGTTGGCCAGTCATGGTATGTAAGGAATCCTAGTGAGTCAGGAATCTTAAGTGAGTCTCAGCCATGTCTTTTGTGTAACATTTTTTTCTGCTGAGAACATGAGAACGTGTCTGCAGTTTTCTGATGTTAGGAAAGCACAAAAGAGTTTGCAGGCCGCTCTTCTGATGCATTAGTGAGTATCCTTTATTGCATGTCTGCATTTACCCCAGAAACCTGGCCAGTTCCTCGAGTAAACATCCTTCTAAAGGAATGAACAAATATTTTCCTTGGTGGGCCTCTTGTGATGGAGCATCCTATTACCTGGGAGGCTGCTCTGTCTCAAGAGTCACATAACAAATGAGAATACTTAGCACAGTGACTTCTTTGTTCTCAGCCTATTAAAACCCTTTAGTGGAAAGGGACCTTGAAAATTCAGCTAGGAAGTACTGTACAGCTACTCTAGCAATTCCTCCCACTCGAAACTCTATGACCAAGGATTTTCCCAGCCAAGAAATTCAGATATTGGTGCTTCTGTGAAGTGGTGATGACGTATGTTGTATGTTGTTTGTTTGTTACAGTGTCTTTATTGTTATGGTGGCCACTGTGTTTGTTAATTGCGTATTATTTTTATGCTATGAGTTTCCTCTTCCCTTATGTCTTATTTAAATCAAGGTTCTGAGCAGTAATAACAAGGGAGCATCCACTCCCTTTAAGACTATGCCTTAAATGCGAATCTGAACCTAGATTAATTTTACATGATGGCTCTCTGGCTGGTGAGACGATAAGAAAAGCAGGTAGATCACAAACACAGACACAGAATTTCCCCTTCCCTCTCTATACACACACTTCCTTGTTCCTTTTCTGTTACTGGGGAGTGTAGGAGGAAGTTGATGCCCTCTATTACAGGGAGTGGCTGGCAGATTTTTTGCAGTTTTATTATGTTTAATTAACCATGTGGTCCCAGAAATGTTGACTACCTATGAATCATCAATTTGAAGGTTGTTGACAAAGAATAGGAAATTTCCCAAGGCAAGTAGAGAAGGAGTAAGCCATAGAGGTTTTCAGAGTTTTAAATCCTGAGGTATGTTTCTTACCACACCCTGGATTCATTCAGAGCCCAGTCAGTGAAGACTTTGTATTTCTTAGCACCCAGCACACAAAAGGTTTGGTATTATTAATAAAAGGCAAACCCTTAGTATAATTTTCCTTGATTGATTGAAGTTGCATGATATGGTAGGGTTGGGATGCTTGAGAACAAAGAAAGAGGAGCCTTCACTCAAACATTAAAGAGTGCTTAGAGCTTGGTCAGAAAATGAACACACTATGGTCATCCACTGTATACTGGTCCATTGCCAGTCATCCTGACTTTTGTCTTATCATGGGACCTCAATGTAGAAGAAAAAATGAGGCTAATGACTTCATGAAACTCTACTTCATTTAAATCCACTTTGGTCCTCTTTCAAAATGAAGGACAAACAATAATATCTATGTGTCTATATATTTGTACATGTGTATGAATTTATATACATACACACATATATGTATACATACATACATATATGTAAAATGGGGGTGGTTGTTGTGAGGATCAAATTGGATAAATTTAAAGTGCTTTGCAAACCTCAAAATGCTATAAATGCTAGCTATTGCTATTACTATGGTTGGAAAGATAGGAAGCAACCTGTTACTAATGTGGGAGCCATCCCCAAATCAACATTTTGTATAAAGTCAGAATACAAACATTTTAGAGGAACATATCAAATTAATACACAGCTCAGTGAAAGAATAAAAAAGAGAGGGAAAAATACAAATGTGGCATGCAATTAAAACAACTCCAATTTGACCTCCTTAAGCAAATTAATGCTAAAAATAGGATATGAACCAAATAAATTGCATCGATACCAATATAATAAATAATTTCCCATGGAAATTTAGCCACAAATTTAGCCACTTGCCACAAAGAGGAAACCAAGAGAATTAAAGAGGGTCAGAATTGGCAGACGGTTGGCTTCCTTATCAAGGCAAGAAATATGGCCTCCAAGGACTACATTAGAAAAGGATGTTGGCAGACTATAAGCGGTATATCATAAAGCAAAAAACTTGTTGAAAGAAAGGTTGGCAAGAGACAATTAAAGAAAGCTATCCTAGGGACATTTAAGGATAAACATGTAAGGAAAAGGCAGGATAACACAGTAATAACCCTCAGAACCTCAAAGACTTCAGAAAAGGGGATGTACACCAAATCTAGAATAATTCAATTTGAATCACAAGATAAGAAACAGAAGTACTATGACAACATGAAGCAGCATGAGATAACCAAGACGAATGCAAATGCTGAAAGCCCCCACTCATGATGTCAGGTACAGGGCATACATTCAAGCCAACCTAAAGACAAATGATTCTCTCGTCCATTATTGACATAGCAAGCTTCAGCCTGAAGCCCTCTGCTACTACATGAAGTGATAGACTGATTATTTCTGGAATAATCCCCCTGAAAAGAGGGAAGATGATTGCATGAGAAAAAGGGGAAGATATAGGCAATACAGAACATAGCATGGAGCCTGATAAAATGGAAAAGGACATGGGGTAGGGAGGGAAGGTCTAAGGGAAGGAGATTGGACATTCAGTAGGGGCTAGTCTGCTCCCTGGATTTTACTATGGGCAGAGATCTGGGGCCAGTAATTCCCACTCTTCCATGAAAAGAGGCTGAAATAAGAGGGGGAACAAGCATTGATGGAGCACCTATTATGTCCTAGGCATCGTGCACAGTGTTTTACAGAAATCTCATTTGATTCTCACAGCAACCCTGGGATTTTTATCCCCATTTGCAGTTGAAGAAACTAAAGCAGAAAAAAGTGAAGTGGCTTGCCCAGCCAAGAAATATGTGAGCCTGAACTTGAACATGGGTCTTTTTGATTCTGGCCCAGCTTTATCTACTGCGCAAACTAGCTGCCTCTAGTACCAATATGCTCATAGAAAATATTTTTAAAATAATATTATGAGTGTGTCCTCATCTTAAATCCTTGGTCTCACTTAGGATGAAGAATTACATCTTCTATCAGAATACATCTTCATACAGTATCGTTGTTGAAGTATGTAATGATCGCCTGGTTCTGCTCATTTCACTTAGCATCAGTTCATGTAAGTTTCTCCAATCCTCTCTGTATTCATCCTGCTGGTCATTTCTTACAGAACAATAATATTCCATAACATTCATATACCACAATTTACCCAACCATTGTCCAATTGATGGGCATCCATTCATTTTCCAGTTTCTAGACACCACAAATAGGTCTACCACAAACATTTTGGCACATACAAGTCCCTTTCCCTTCTTTAGTATCTCCTTGGGGTATAAGCCCAGTAGTAGCACTGCTGGATCAAAGGGTATGCACAGTTTGATAACTTTTTGGGCATAGTTCCAAACTGCTCTCCAGAATGGTTGGATTCGTTCACAACTCCACCAACAATGCATCAATGTCCCAGTTTTCCCGCATCCCCTCCAACATTCGTCATTATTTTTTCCTTTCATCTTAGCCAATCTGACAGGTGTGTAGTGGTATCGCAGAGTTGTCTTAATTTGCATTTCTTTGATCAGTAGTGATTTGGAACACTCTTTCATATGAGTGGTAATAGTTTCAATTTCATCATCTGAAAATTGTCTGTTCATGTCCTTTGACCATTTATCAACTGGAGAATGGCTTGCTTTGTTATAAATTAGAATCAATTCTCTATATATTTTGGAAATGAGGCCTTTATCAGGACCTTTAACTGTGAAGATGTTTTCCCGGTTTGTTGCTTCCCTTCTAACCTTGTTTGCATTAGTTTTGTTTACAAAAGCTTTTTAATTTGATGGAATCAAAATTTTCTATTATGTGATCAATGTGATCTCTAGTTCATCTTTGGTCACAAATTTCTTCCTCCTCCACAGGTCTGAGAGATAAACTATCCTATGTTCCTCTAATTTATTTATAATCTCCTTCTTTATGCCTAGATCATGGACCCATTTTGATCTTATCTTGGTATATGGTGTTAAGTGTGGGTCCATGCCTAATTTCTGCGATACTAATCAACAACGATACTGTATGAAGATGTAATCTGATGGAAGTGGATTTCTTTGACAAAGAGACCTAATTCAATTTCAATTGATCAATGCTGGACAGAAGCAGCTACACCCAAAGAAAGAACACTGGGAAATGAATGTAAACTGTTGGCATTTTTGTTTTTCTTCCCAGGTTATTTTTACCTTCTGAATCCAATTCTCCCTGTGCAACAAGAGAACTGTTTGGTTCTGCACACATACATTGTATCTAGGATATACTGTGACATATTTAACATGTACAGGACTGCTTGTCATGTAGGGGAGGGGGTGGAGGGAGGGAGGGGAAAAATCGGAACAGAAGTGAGTGCAAGGGATAATGTTGTAAAAAATTACCCTGGCATGGGTTCTGGCAATAAAAAGTTATTATAATAAAAAAAATTCAAAAAAAAAAAAGAATTACATCTTCCTTGTGTAATAGAAGAAGTATTTAATTGGAACCCAGCTCTTACAACAAGCTCAGAGTTACCCTCCCTAGTGGGCTAAACAGAATATATAACTGATATAACTGGTTCCAATCTAAGACGGAGAAGCTTGGGGATCCTTCTTGTGGCCTCCTATCACTGAAGGGCTTGGTTCCATGAGCTGTTAAAGAGTCTTCTGGTTGACTGAGGATCTGAAAGGATTAATGACTCATGCCTCTCTGCCCTCTATTTGTCCTTTTGTTCAAAATTTGTCCTTCCTGCAACCAGGGTGTCCAATTTTGTTGAATTTGTGGGATGGGGTGGGGGGGAGAGGAGTGGCTGTCCTATTTCCCACCTAGTTACCCTGTCTCCATATGCACATGTCAACTCATTTCTTGGCTGTTTATTCTTTCCTGATGTTAAGTTAATGAGTATTCTAAGAAGAGAGTATCCAGGTGACCAGGAGGTCCATCAGCACTGTCAGAGATGTCACCGGTAATCACAGTTATTAGTAAACTCCCCTGGAGGCTGTGGTAGTGGCTGATGTCAGACAATGGAGGTGGAAAGACAATCACTTCAGGAATTGTGACAGAGATTGTGGCAGAGAGATGTTCTGGTAATGGACTCTTGAAAGGCATTGACCTTCAGAGCTCAGCAGAGAGCTCCAACTAATAGAAATTTTATGAGGACTGTAAAAGGAGAACAGGACCCTTAGGGCCAGCAGGCAGCTTCATGTGTTCTCTACAAGTATTTCTCACTCCCACTGGCCTTTAAGTTTGAGCTCATTCTTCCCAGGAACTTTGTGCGGAGAGCATGTACCCCGGTTGGGGAATAACAGGTGTAGCAACTGTTTTTGCTGTACTTTGTAAGTACCCTTTTCTAAAAACTAAGAGTATTACTGCTGACTGATAATAGGAAGCACACAGGATGGGGTCTTAGGAGTACTAGTGTTAGTAACTCCAATATGCTCAAGGTTACCTCTAGAATCCAATGGAAAACAATTATCAGTCTATTTCCAGTGATATAACTTGCCAGATCCAAGGAGGAGTTTAGAGAATTGATTCCAGGACACTGATTCTAATAGATTGAGCCTTATTTATGGTAGAAAGAAAAGAGTAGAGATGCCTCTGGGTAATTCAATTAACTCTTTACTTACCCTTGATTGCATTTGAAAAGGGAGGAAAGTTTCAAAAAGATATTTTCTGTAAGACTACCTGGCATTATTTTGACTATTGTTCTATTTGGTCAATAAAAAAATCCAATCTTAGATTAAATATCTCTATTTTAAGTTGCTGTGGAATTTCATCTTATATTTTAGGATTCTTAGAAAATATAAGTGGAGGGGGCAGGTAGGTGGTGCAATGGATAGAGTACCAGCCCTGAAGTTAGGAGGACCTGAGTTCAAATCTGGTCTTAGACACTTAACATGTCCTAGCTGTGTGATCCTGGGCAAGTCACTTAACCCCAAATGCCAGAAAGAAAGAAAGAAAGAAAGAAAGAAAGAAAGAAAGAAGAAAGAAAGAAAGAAAGAAAGAAAGAAAGAAAGAAAGAAAGAAAGAAAGAAAGAAAGAAAGAAAGAAAGAAAGAAAGAAAAGTGAAAATTTCTTGAGTCAGAAAGAATTTCAATTAGCAGGTACACCTCTGCCCCTTTTGAGGAAGAGGAGTGGGGTACTGGTCTTTGTTGTTACTCTGTCACCATTGATGGTAATAATAGCATCAATAGCAGCCCTTTTAGTAGTGGCAAGGAACTGGAAGCTGAGTGGATTATCACAAGTGGGGATCCCCCATCAGTTGGGGGATGGCTGAATAAGTTATGGTATATGGATGTTCTGGAAGATTATTGCTCTATAAGAAATGATCAGCAGGATGACTTCAGAAAATCCTGAAAGGACTTGCATGAACTGATGCTGAATGAAGTAAGCAGAACCAGAACATTATACACAGTAACAATGAAATTATGGGATGATCAGCTGTCCAAGGACTTGGCTCTTCTCAGCAATGTAGTGTTGATTCCAATGGACTTGGAGTGGAAAATGCCTTCTGCCTCCAGCAACAAGTATGGAGACTGTGGATCAAAGCACAGTATTTTCACCTTTTTGTTTGCTTGCTTTTTTCTTTCTCGTGATTTTTCCCCTTTCCATCTGATTTTTTTGCATAGCATGACAAACATGGAAATATGTTTAAAAGAACTGCACATGTTTAATTATATCAGATTGCTTGCTGCCTTGGAGAGGGGGGAGAAAAGGAGAAAAATTTGGAACACAAAGTCTTACAGAAATAATGCTGAAAATTATCTTTTCATGTGTTTGGAAAAATGGAATACTACTTTAAAAAAGATAATAATAGCATCTACCTCACAGGGTTATTTTGAGATATAGATGTTATAGAGACATATCTACAAGTTGCTTTGCAAACCTGAAAACAATCTAAATGTTAACTAGGATTATTATATAAATGGATTGTTTCTTTTTGTTGTTATATTTTCAGTCATTTCAGTCCCATTCTATTCTTTTTGACCCCATTTGGGATTTTCTTGGCAAAAATACTGGAGTAGTTTGCCATTTTCTTCTCTAATGAATGGATTACACAATCCAATAAATTGAAAGAAAAATGAAAGAATAGATAAGAAAATAAAACCATTAATCTGTATACAGGAAACATTTAGAATAAATACAAATATGGAAAGAAAATTGAAGGCTGGAGCCAAACAAGCAGGAATCATGATCGTTCTATGAGATTAAGCAAAACTAAAGATTCATGGTGATCAATGTGAAACTATTGTTTAGTTATGTCCAACTTTTCTTGTCCCCTTTGGAAGTTTTCTTGGCAGAGATATTGGAGTGGTTTGCCATTTCCTTCTCCAGCTCATTTTACAGATGAGGAAACTGAGGCAAACAGAGTTAAATGACTTGCTCAGGATCACACCACAAGTAAGCCTTAAATGATCAGGCAGGTGAAACTAGGTAAAGAAATTAGTTCCCCTACTTGGCCTTGTCCTATGAGTCCAAGTATTACAGAGATCAGATTTTCTTCCTTTCTTATTCCTTTTTCCATGGCTGATGGGGAGGGATAACTTGGAAAAGCTCTCTAACCCAAAGCTAGTTATGTCTAATAAACCACGTAGCCACAGAAATGTCGATTCCCTATGAATCATCAATACCCATGATTGTTGACTGACTGAGAGCAGGAAACTTCCCAACACAAGCTTAATGGGATGAGCTGTGGAGATTTCCATATTTTGGCTAATCCTGGACCTGTTCCACTCCTAAGTATGTGGCTTTGGGGTTTGGCCATGGTCTTCTTGGTCTCTGGAGGAGAGAACCAATATTTGCTTTTGGAAAAAATCAGAGCTGACACCTCAGGACCAGAAGAAGTCTTCATTGTGGGACCTTCCATTCTTGGGCAAAATTCCAGTTCTTGGTCCCAAACTTTTGACCTCTTCTCTTGCCATCTTGACTCTTCTTCCTGAAAATTGGCGTGTGCTTCTCAGTAAGATGCCATTGCTAGTATCTGGAAGAAAAGAGGAAAAAACTCCTTTTTTCTTCCCTTGATGCTCTCAACAAACCTCACAAAGGTGAAGGTAACTGGGGAGCCGAGGGGTTGGGAGGAGTCCTCTGAGGATGGCTCTTTTCTTTGCAGACCCAGACCTTTTCTAAAGTCTTTTGTGAAAAACTATGCTCTCTGCTCAATTAGAGCATGTTGGGTAGGTCCGAAGCCTGGACAAAGGCTCCATTAATCCATGTGTGTATGTAAGATCCAGAATGTCTCTAGGTATTCTGAGGATAAAAATTGACTTTGCCCAAAAAGCTTAGCTTTTATAAAGAATGAAATTATTAATAAATTAGAGGAACACAGGATAGTTTACCTCTCAGACCTGTGGAAGGGGAAGGTCTTTATGACCAAAGCAGAACTAGAGATCATTACTGATCACAAAATAGAAAATTTCGATTATACCAAACTGAAAAGTTTTTGTACAAACAAAACTAATGCAGACAGGATTAGAAGGGAAGCAATAAACTGGGAAAATATTTTTACAGTCAAAGGTTCTGATAAAGGCCTCATTTCCAAAATATATAGAGAATTAACTCTAATTTATAAAAAATCAAGCCATTCTCCAATTGAAAAATGGTCAAAGGATATGAACAGACAATTCTCAGATGAAGAAATTGAAACTATTTCTAGTCATATGAAAAGATGCTCCAAGTCATTATTAATCAGAGAAATGCAAATTAAGACAACTCTAAGATACCACTATACACCTGTCAGATTGGCTAAGATGACAGGAAAAAATAATGATGATTGTTGGAGGGGATGCGGGAAAACTGGGACATTGATGCATTGTGGGTGGAGTTGTGAACGAATCCAACCATTTTGGAGAGTAGTTTGGAACTATGCTCAAAAAGTTATCAAACTGTGCATACCCTTTGATCCAGCAGTGTTACTACTGGGATTATATCCCAAAGAGATTATAAAGAAGGGAAAGGGACCTGTATGTGCACGAATGTTTGTGGCAGCCCTTTTTGTAGTGGCTAGAAACTGGAAACTGAATGGATGTCCATCAGTTGGAGAATGGCTGAATAAATTGTGGTATATGAAAATTATGGAATATTACTGTTCTGTAAGAAATGACCAACAGGATGATTTCAGAAAGGCCTGGAGAGACTTACACGAACTGATGCTGAGTGAAATGAGCAGGACCAGGAGATCATTATATACTTCAACAACAATACTATATGATGACCAGTTCTGATGGATCAGGCCATCCTCAGCAACGAGATCAACCAAATCATTTCTAATGGAGCAGTAATGAACTGAACTAGCTATGCCCAGAAAAAGAACTCTGGGAGATGACTAAAAACCATTACATTGAATTCCCAATCCCTATATTTATGCCCACCTGCATTTTTGATTTCCTTCACAAGCTAATTGTACAATATTTCAGAGTCTGATTCTTTTTGTACAGCAAAATAACGTTTTGGTCATGTATACTTATTGTGTATCTAATTTATATTTTAATATATTTAACATCTACTGGTCATCCTGCCATCTAGGGGAGGGGGGGGGGGGTAAGAGGTGAAAAATTGGAACAAGAGGTTTGGCAGTTGTTAATGCTGTAAAATTACCCATGTATATATCATGTAAATAAAAGGCTATTAAATAAAAAAAATAAAAAATAAATAAATTATACCCTGTATACAATTACAAAAAAAAAAAAAAAAAGCTTAGCTTTTGGGCCAAATTAGGTTCATTTGTATAGCAGGTCCCAAGCAAAGTGGTCCCTAAAAAAGCTACAAGGGGCCAGACCCAGCTCCGTAGGGTTTTTGTGGCAGACAGAACCCCACTAACATCAGCCAGAAAGGAGAAATCAAGTCACAGATTTTCAGCCCCTAAACTAGGGCAGGGGTTCCCTGGTAGAGAGCCTCAGAATGAAGCATGAAGGAGCTTATTATTGGCTGGTGAGGGAAGGCACCCACATTTGGGGAGACACCCTGCTGTGAGAGGAAGTCTTTGAGGCTGTAGTCCAAGAAGGGCCTTGGTTCTCTGCCTCGGTGGTTTTCCCCTGCAGCTGAGCAGAGCAGAGCATCCCTGAGTGCTCCAGACAGAGTGACTGGAGAAACTGGAGTAGTTGATATTCTGCAGTTGGTTCTGGTTAGCTGGCTCCCAGGTGAAAGGGAAGCTCTTTGATTGACTCAGAAGGCTTTAAGGAAGGACCTGAGGCCTTGGGTCACTCTCTTTTGTTCTCATTCAGTCCTGAGTCGGAGGAATCTGGTTCTAAGGTTCCACTAGTTGTCACGACGCATCTGGACATGAATTTGGTGGGGTCAGGGTTATATAGGAACTGAGGTCCATTTGGGGCTTCCTCTCCCAGATGCTTCTTGCTTTGTCTTTGAATCAATATCCTTTTATAAAAGCTTATTATTTTAAATTTTTTTTATCTTCATAGCATATTATTTTTTCCATTACAGGTAAAGATGATTTTCAACATTCATTTTTGTAAGATTTTGAGCTCCAATTTTTTTTTCTCCCTCCCTCTCTTATCTTCCCCCTCCCCAAGCCAGCAAGCAATTTGCTCTAGGTTATAGTTGCACAATCATTTTTAGATGTTGACAGCTTAAATGGAAAGGGAGAACCCCTGGAAAAGGGCCAGTAGGGGCTCAAGGCTTAGTATTAGAGAAGAATCATCCAAACAAACACCTTAGGGCAGCCAAGACCCCCAAAAGGGGATAATGTAGACTCCACAGCCAAATGTCCAGAGGAGCTGTCAAGCAGCAACCTTGGGACCAGCTGAGCCGTAATTATAAGTGACCATGAGAGCTATAGCCATAAACATGCTATAGGTTACATCAAGGGACAAACCTAGAGGGAGCAGCTTAGGAACAGTGATCTTATAAGCCTCAGTCATGAGTTTCCCCTCCACATATATGGTCCCCTGATCATATATTTTCCCATGTGCACACCTTGGCCACATGTTTCCTATATAGAAATGTGTCTTCCATATGTTCCCTCTTCCCACTAATCATGAACGTATTTATGGGCATTTATACTCCAAGTTTAAGGGGAAATTTTAAAATATAATTTTTAATAAAAAACTTTTCTTAGGCTCATTCAGCAATTTCCTACACTTTAAATTGTCTCCTCTAGCTAATCAGGAAAGGTAACATGTGATAAAAATCTAAGTCAAGTCCAAGCCCTCTTCATCCTTCACATCTTAGTTCCAAGTCAGGAGGTCCACATTACATTTTGCCACATAAAGAGCCACGGTTACAGTTTTGCTTAACTGGGTAGGGCCTTGATTAGGCAGGAACAGATGGGACTAAGGAAAGGGAGAAGAAGAGAAATACAAATGAAGAACAGAAGCAAGGATATACCTTGCAGCAGTAACGCCCAAGGGCCATTTCATTGGTACCTGTTCTGGCGCCCCAGAAACATACTGTATTCAGTCCTGGCCAGATATTGAACTCACTTCCAGCTTGATATCCTCCTTCAAGTCCTGGTCTCCTCACTAGGATCAGTCCTCCAGTCTCCAAATCTCTAGGGTCCATTGGGAGAAGCAGTGTCAAGAAAGTCAAGAAAACAACATTGGACTTGGAATCAAAAGTCCTATTTTCAAGTCCCAAATCTAAATCTCATCCCCTGTATCACCTTAAATAAGACATTTGACCTTCTGTATTTTTTTTTAAGAAGAGATCCCTATCTGTAACAGTGTAAACTACATGGTTTGAATGCTAGCTACCTTAAGACTGCAGAAGATGGTATGTTACCATATTAATTATCCAGCGAGGGAGTGCAGTACCCAAGTTGTCTCCCAGGTAGCTAAGGGGCCCTATAGAGCACTGATTCTACTTCCCAGCACTAGGAAGACCAAGTTCAGATTTGAACTCAGTGACTAACTACTCAGTGACTGAGGACAAGTCATTTGACCTTTGTCTGATGGCACCCTTACCTGTATTATGAAGCTATTAATAGTATCTATCTCACAGGATTGTTGTGTGGATCAAATGAGATAATATCTATTAAATGCTTAGCACAGTGCCTGGTATACAGTAGAAACTTAATAAATGCTTGATCCCTCCCTCGGTGGGCAGGGAGTACTCTATTTGAACTTCTAGTTTTGGAGCCCTATCAATTTCTTCTTCATAGATCGGATAGTCTCGGGAAAAAGTTGTACTATTTCCACTGGCCAATGAAAGGTGCTCGACTTTAAGGCACTTGAATTGCTTTCCACACCAAGCAGTTTGGTTCAGCCCTCACTGATTGGTCCAGAGTTAATATAATAAATGAAATGTTATGTTACTCAAAATATTAAACTATAAACTCTGCAGTCTATTCATAGGTTATAAGCCCTGCTCCCATCTAAGTTTCCTATCTCATATTATGATTCTACATGATCACAAATTCAAAGAATCTCCATTCTGTGACCTCCTAATTTATTGCTCATTGAATACAATGAAGGGAAGATCTCCTACCTAAGGCCTCCCAGTACCATCCTTTTAAGCCCTTCCTGATTGCCTTCCAAGGTCATGGAATTCCAGACGACACATACATACTGTTGGTGGAAAGGATCATGGGAATGGGAATCTCTATATTCTTTTTTAGGTTCCAGGCCAGTGCCTAGCGTATTAGTAGGTCCTTAATAAGTGCTTGTTGGCTGATTGCTTGCTCATAGAATATAGAAAAGGGAACTAAGGGACAAGAGGGTGGAAATCTATCCTTCTTACCCACTCAATGAGCTCAGTGGGAACAATAATAGTCGTCAAAGCAATTCAGGATTTTTCATTGTATCATACCCTTCTCTGTTCCAGGATCTGGATCTCTCCCATGATGCTAGTCTTTGGTTATCTTGCTCAAAGGAAGCTTGTGTCTCTGGCTGCAGGAGCAGAGGTCCCCACAGCCACAGGCCTGGCCGTTCTTGTGAACTTCATGGAAGTCTGGCATTCCGTGGAGCCCCACAGAGATGTCATGGACTTGCAAAAGCATAGGATAAAGAGGGTCAGACTAAATGATTTCTAAAGCATGCTTCAGCTCCAACTATCTATGAATCTATTATGCAACAAGCATAAGTCTCCAACAAGGGAGACTTGGTCACAGTGGAATTCGTCAAACTTGGCTCAGTTATTGGGGGCACTGAGAAGAAATAGCACCTGGATTCAAGACAATTCCAATGGACTTGGGATGGAAAGAGAAAGAACTATGGAGAGTGAGTGTGATTTGCAGCATAGTATTTTCACCAGTTTTTTGCTTGTTTGCTTTTTCTTTCTCATGGCTTTTCCCTTTTGGTCTGATTTTTCTTGCACAACATGACAAATATGCAAATATGTTTAAAAGGACTGCACATGTTTATCCTATATCAGATTACTTGCTGTCTTGGGGAGGAGGGAAGGAAGGAGAAAAATTTGGAATGCAAAGTCTTACAAAAATGAATGTTAAAAACTATCTTTTTTTTGTTTTTTGGAAAAATAAAATACTATTTTTGAGAGACATTGAGGAAAAACTTTTTTATTAAAACTTTTTATCTACAAAACATATGCATGAGTAATTTTTCAACATTGACTCTTGCAAAGCCTTCTCTTCCAAATTATCCCCTCCTTCCCCCCACCCCCACCCCTAGACAGCAGGTAGGTCAATACATGTTAAATATGTTAAAATATATGTTAAATCTGATATGTGTATACATACTTATACAATTATTTTGCTGCACAAGAAAAATCAGATCTATAAGAAAAAAAAAAAGTGGGAAAAAAAACAAAATTTTCCCAGCAGTTTTTGTCAAATAGTGAATTCTTATCCCAAAAGTTGGGGTCTTTGGGTTTGTCAAACACTAGATTGCTATAGTCATTGACTAAAAAATAAAATAGTATTGAGAAAAATATATAAATTTAACTCATGATCATTAAAAAATAAATAGATAAGCAGATGAATGAATAAATAAATTCTACTTCACACTCATTGGCTAGGTCAGTAAAAGCTGGAGAGATGATTTAGGATATTTATATTTTTGTAACCAGGTAACCGTGGCAATAGATGGAGCAAAATTTATTATTCATCTTAGTGGAACCATAATAGTAGGCACCCTTATGTAGCATGGAATTCACCATATGTGACATAAGACTCTAGAAGCCTACATAAGCTAGTTTATCATTAAAAACAAAAAACCACAGTAAAACCTTCCTCAAGACTTAATTGGTTCAAGAGATCATAGGATCATAAATTTAGAGAGGTCCTTAGAAACTGAAGCCCTGAGAAATTTAGTGATTTGGCCAGGGTCTAGTAAGTATCTGAGGTCAATTTTGAACTCAGATCTTCCTGATGCTGTTTCTCAAACTGTTGTCATCACTTTCTGGTTACCCAAAGGGATGGAAATCTTGGTTACCGGTTACCCAAGGTACAAAAGTCCAGCACATTACGGCTCCTTAAGCTTGATGGAAATCCAATTACTGTGAATCAATTTCTCCTTTGGATGGAAAGTGCTAAAGTGACATAAGTAGAATCAAGGGAGCTGGGTCCAATTGGACCATTATAGCGTTTTCCATTTTATCATTGTTAATGTTTCCGTTTTATTTGTAAAGGTGTCTCTCATTTCATTCTAATCCTGAACCTGTCCTAGTAGACTGGCCTGAGTGGGACCTGGCCCAGAAGAATCCTTGAGTCTGGAACTGATTCTGCTCCTAAAAACTCATTCCTAATTCAGATGCTTGGGAAAGAGTTGGGGCAAAGGGAGGAAAGACACATTTTCAGACACAGATAATAGGTGAATGTGAATTGCTTTACTGTGCTAATTTGTTGGAATGGGTAATTGGTGCAGTGGGTAGAGCTCTGGGCCAGGATTTAGGAAGATTCCTCTTGCTAAATTCAAATCTTGTCCCAGACACTTACCAGTAAATGATCCTGGACAAGCTACTTTACTCTGCCTCAGTTTCCTCATCTGTTAAATAAGCTGGAGAAGAAAATGGCAGGAGCAGCTAGATGGTATAGTGGTTAGAGCACAGGTCCTGAAATTAGGAGAACCTGAGTTCAAATCTGATCTCAGACACTTAACACTTCCTGGCTGTGTGACTCTGGGCAAGTCACTTAATGCCAATTACGGGAAGGAAGGAAGGAAGGAAGGAAGGAAGGAAGGAAGGAAGAAAGGATGGATTGAAGGAAGGAAGGAAATGGCAAACTACTCCAGTAGCTTTGTGATGGGATCATGAACAACAACAACAACAAAAAAAAACAAAACAAAACTGGGAGAGAGCTGACCAGAAAACTCCCCAGTTTCAGGTCCCTATGTCTTTCTCTTAAAAACATTAAAGATTTTTTTTTTATTTCAGGGGCAACTAGATGGCTTAGTGGATAGAAAACCAGCCCTGAAGCCAGGAGGACCCGAGTTCAAATGTGATCTCAGACACACTTCCTAGTTGTGTGACCCTAGGCAAGTCACTTAACCCCAATTGCCTCAGCAAAAAAAAAAAATCATTAACATAAAAATCCTGTAAAGTAGATGCTATTCACCCACCATGTATTTATGAAGTAACTTTTTAATTCCAAGTATAAGAATTTACATAAATTTCTATTAAATGTAATCTTTCTAAATTTGACTCAATATGGAAAGATTATTTTAGAAATGAGCAGAATCTTCTTTTATGTTATTTGTCTTTCCCAACTTCGAGGAGCTTTTTGAATTTTTCTGCTGCATCTTCAACACATTTTTAAATACAATTTTTTAATTTATAGTTTTCCTTTTAATAGTATTTCATTTTTTTCCAAGTTACAAATCAAGAAATATTTTAGCATTCCATTTTCTGCAAGATTTTGAGTTCCAAAGATTTCCTCCCTTCCTTCCCTCTCTTCTTCTAAAGATGGTTTTGTATAGGCAGTTTTGTATAATTTATATCATGTAAACCATGCTTTCATGTAAAACATTTCCATACTAGTCACAGTTGTAAAAAAAAAGAAACAGATTAAAAAAAAAAAAAAAAACCCAAACCTGAGAAAGAATAAAGTGACAAACAAATTTATTTCATTAAATATTTCCCAAGTAAAAAATGAAATCAATTTAGACAATTTTTGAGTTCCAAATTGTCTCCCTCCTGCTCACTCCTCCCCACCTTTGAGAAGGTAGTTTGATATCAGTTATACATGTGAAATCACGAAAGTATATTTCCTTATTAGCTATTTTTGCAAAAGAAAACACAAACAATATAAAACGATAAAAATAAAGTGAATAAAAATAGATTTTAATCTGCACTCAAAGTTCATCATTTTTTTTTCTGGAGGTAGATAACATTTTTTATCATGGGTCCTTGGGAACTGCCTTGGATCATTGTCCTGCTGAGAAGAGCCGTCACTCAGCTGATCCTTGCACAGTGCTGCTGTTACTGGGTACAACATTCTCCTGGTTTTGCTCACTTCGCTTTGCATCAGTTCACGTAGATCTTTCCAGGTTTTTCTGAAACCTGCTTGTCATTTCTTATAGCACAATCATAGTCCATCACAATCTTAGGCCACAGCCCAATTGATGACTTTTCGATTCTTTGCCACCACAAAAAGAGCTGCTATAAATAATTCTGTACAAATAGGCCCTTTTCCTTCTTCTTTATCTCTTTGGGGCGCAGGCCTAAGTAGCAATCTGTGTCTCTTAGTGAAAAGTACTCCCTTTCTTGGGCACCGTTGCCCAGCGTGCCTGAGGTGGGAGATGGACTTTTCCCTCCCTGAAATGAAATACTATTAAAAGGAAAACTATACATTAAGAAATTGTATTTAAAAATGTGTTGAAGACGCAGCAGAAAAATTCAAAAAGCTCCGCCAAGTTGGGAAAGGCAACTAACAGAAAAGAAGCTTCTGCTCATCATCAGGGGAAGAAGAGCTCAGGAGGTGTCTCAGCCCCAAGTGGGCTCAGCGGCATCTAGACAGACCGAGGACTCGCTCTCCCCTCAGGAAAGAAGCAGCAGCCCCAGAAACAGGAGGAGGGGGAGCAGAAATTTCCCCATCCGGCCTGAAGAAAGCTCCTGGGGTTTGCCCAGGTGCAGCCACTCCCCAATTTGCTGCAAATCCAGCTTTTCTCCCTTATCATCCAAAGGATTGGAAGTTGTGGATGTAACTAATTCCGGCAAAAACGCGACGCCGTAGGACGGGCCGGGGAAAGACTGTTTGGGGGATTTGGGCGGGTTCTGTTTGCGCAGGTTTTCTCTCGGACAAAGCCCCTCTAACAGCCCCCTCGGACCCAGGGGAAACCCGGGCCGGAGCCTGGTCACTGTTCGCAGGTTCCCCGCGTCTCGGAGGCCGAGGGACCGGCCGGGGAGACGGGCGCTGGGAGCCCGGCGGGGCCTAAAGCCGGCCCCGCTCCTGAATCTCGGCCTGAGAGAGCCCGGCCGGGCCCCGGATGCGGCCTGACCGCGGGCCCGCGCACGAACCCCGCCCCCCCCCCGGCCTTTCCCGGACGGATCTGCCCTTTTAGCTAAGGTGACGTCGCCTCGTCTCGCGAAGGTCGCGGCTGCGGCCCCCGGAGACCCCGAGGGGAAACGAGGCGGGGGGGCGGGGGGGGGCGCGGGCCAGCCCGGGGCAAGGGGCGATGGCGCGGGAGGGGGTTAGGGGGACGGGCCCGGCGGCTTCCCTGAGGGGAGGTGCACCACTCTCTCCGGGAGCCGGAGCCGCGCGGCCCGGCGGCAGGCTCCCCGAGCGCGGCCGCAGGCTCCCCGAGCGCGGCCGACGGGCCCCAGGCGCTGCCTGACAGCTTCGCCAAGCCCGGCTCTTGCGGGCCGCGCCCCCTCTGACCAATAGGAACGTAAAGCGCCGCAGATTGATAGGTAAGGCAGCCAATCCTTGCCTTCTTCACGTGGTACCTGGGCCGGGCCTCCGGGCCCTGGACAGGGAGAGTGGCGGAGTTTCTCGCGCGCTCATTGGACTATTCCTGAGCCTTCCTCCAATTCCTCGGGTCTCCGCCCCTCCCGTTGGGCCCCGCCCCCTCAGCTGTTGCTCCTGGAGCCTGGCCAAGGCTTCAGCGGGGGCGGGGGAGCCCCTGGTGTCCTTGGGCTCTCAGCGCCGGACGGGACACGCACAGGACGCACCATGAGGGGCTTGTTGGTGAGCGCCCAGTGCCAGCCCAGGACCCCAGCCCGGGGGCCCCCCAACTCCGGGGCTGAGACCCCCCAGCCTGGGAGGGAGCCCCTCTGCCCTCCTGAGCTGGGACCCGAAGGAGCCCGGCCTGGAGCCCCCTGACCTCAGAAGGGATCCAAAAAACCCCGGGAGGGAGTGCCCTCTGACCTCCTGAGCTGGGACCCACTGGGACCCCCAGGCTGGAGCCCCCCGACCTCCTGAGCTGGGACCCACTGGGACCCCCAGGCTGGAGCCCCCCGACCTCCTGAGCTGGGACCCACTGGGACCCCCAGGCTGGAGCCCCCTGACCTCCTGAGCTGGGACCCCCAGGCTGGAGCCCCCTGACCTCCTGAGCTGGGACCCACTGGGACCCCCAGGCTGGAGCCCCCCAACCTCCTGAACTAGGGTTGCAGGCCCGTTAGGTCCCATCTCCAGAGTCAGCTTTGCCTTGTAAACTGCCCACCCACTGCCCGGCCCACTTGCCCAGCCTCATCTGCCCGTTCTGACCCTGGGCTCTCACCTGGTCCCTGGGGGTTCCTTAGCCAGAGCGTTCGCATTTCCTTCCCCAAATGGGGATGAGTGGGGGGCTGCCCAGATTTACTGGGGACTGGGGGGACAGACTGTGAACTTGGCTCCGGGGGCCTTACCCCTGAGCCAGGCCCCGCTGGGACCTCCTGGGCTCTGGCCTGGGACTTTTTACCCTTTGGAACATTCTCCCTCTGACCTCCTGAGCCGGGCCCCAATCCCAGGGCCTCTCTGTGACCCCCTGAGCCAGGACCAAAAAGAATCTCCTCTGGAGCTGGGATCCTCCAACCCCAGAAACTGTCCGGCTCCTGGGGCTGGAACCATGGGATATCCCTCTCCCAGGAACCCCCTTCTATCACTCAGCCCGGGACGCCCTTCTCTGTACCCTGGGTCTCCAGCCAGAGCTCTCCATTAACCCTCAGGTGGGATGCCCCATCCCCCGCCATCCCTCTCCCCCCAATCTCTGCTGTTGGGAGGATTCTTGGCCCCTGATCTCGGAGGTTCCTTCCAGCTCTTGCCCTTGACCTTGACAGCCGTACCCCAGGACCCTCCCCTTCTCATTTTCCTTCCCTGCCCCAGATATCCTGCTCCCGGACCCTGATCCGTCCCTTCAGCTCCAGTACCAGAAACTTGGCGAATAGAGTGGCAGAAAAACAAAAGCTCTTCCAGGTGAGGGGAACCCAGGCCCCGAGTCCCCTGCCCCAAGGACCTGAGTAGCACCAAGCTTGGTGCTTTTCCCAGGACCCCCCGACGCGGCCTTATCCAGAGTGGCCCCTCGCTTTGGGGTAGCCGCCACATTCTCTTGGGAACCCCCATTTCCTGAGACTCCCACTTCTGGAACCTGCCCCGAGCTCCCAGCAGTGGGGGCTCCCCGCCCCCCACTCTTTGGGGGGCAATGACAGGGCCTGTCCTCCCTCAAGCCTAAAGCTTTGCCCCCGTCCCAGGAGAACAACGACCTCCCGGTTCATCTGAAGGGGGGCAGCCAGGACAACCTTCTCTACAGATTGACCATGGCCATTTGCTTGGGAGGTGAGTGGGGGGCGGATGAAGCCTCAGGCTGAGTAGGGGAGGGGCACCTGGGGAGGGGGAGACCAGGGCGGGCCCCTCACTCCCTCCCTCCCCTCAGGTACCAGTTACAGCCTCTTCTGCCTCGGCTGGGCCTCCTTCCCCCACAAGAAGTGAGACTGGACATCAGAACTTCGGAGGGGGGACGGCCTGGCAGGGCCCTGGGCCGAAATAAAGTCCCTGGCTGGGAGACACTAATCCAGAGGGAGTCTGTCTGTCCGTGATTGTGATCGGCCCAGCCCAGAGGGGATTCCCTGTCTCCCCCTTTCCCAAAGGGAGCTGGGACCCCGGACCGCCCCCCACACCCACACTATAGCAGAAGCCTGGGCTCTGGGAGTCTGGGGGGGAAGCCCGAGGACCCAGAAAAGAGAATCCCACCCAGAGCAGGGCTGCAGCTGCCCTGGCCCGACCTGGGCTGCTCAGGGGGCTCCCACCCCCTCCAGGGTGTGCCCTGCCCCTCCCCCTACTCTTCCAGATGGCCTGGGTCACCCAGGAGTCAGGGGTGGGGGTCACAGGAAACCAGATGGGGGGCAGGCCTTTGTAAAGGGACCCTGTCGGCCTGGCTGGGCTCCTTCTGGGCCTTCAGCCCTCCCCGGGCTCCCGCAGGCAGATGGGGGACTCCCGACAGATGCCAGGGCCTGGCTTCCTGGGGTCGGCCCCTGCTGCTGCTCACCGAACAGGGCCATCTCGGCTTCCATGTCCGGGCCACACGTCCTTCCCATCCCCCGCCCTCTCCAGGCCTGAATGTGGGGAGCTGACGACCCCGGGGACAAACACCCCTGACCCCAGCCCCCTCGCCCGATGTGTGGCCAGTGGTGGCCACGAGGAGCTGGGCACACAGCACAGGAGGCCAGCAGTCTTGTGACCACTGTTTATTTTGGGCCTTGGGGCCGCCCTGAAGCCCTGCCCCGGCTCCCAGGCCCACCCTGGTGGGGGGGAGACCCCAAAGCCCATGGGGGAAGGCACTAGACACCAGCCAGGTGGCGCGGGGTAGGGGGCGTGATGAAGCTCGGAACACACGTGGGCAGGGTCCTGGGGCAGCGGCGGGCACGCTGTGAGAACACGCGGGGTGTTTGCAGGGGGGGGGGAGACCGGGGAGGGGGAGCAGGACGTGTTTACAGGGATGCTGGGGGCCAGCACAGAGACACTGGGAGCAGGGGTAGGTGTGTTAGAGAAGTGTTTACAGGGGTGCTGGGGGGCTCGGGGGGGAGGGGGGCTGGTAGCAGGGGGAGGGGGAGCAGGGGCTCCTGGTGGAGGCCGTGTTTGCTCAGGCGGGGGTACGAGGGCACGCCCAGGGACGGCACAGCACCAGCGGCTGCGGGTGCCTGTGCCAGAGGCTCCCACGTCGGACTGAGATGGACAGCTGCAGTCAGGAGGGAAGCCCGGCCTCAGGAGTACATGGTCAGCTGCAGCCACTGCAGGGGGAGGGGGAGAGTGAGCTGAGGCGCGATGTCCCAGGGCCAGCCCCTCCCTGGGCTGAGAGCAGCTCCCGGACCAGACCCCCCAGACCAGACCAGCGCAGGCCCTCACCTCTTGGATGTTCACCCGGATCTGCCCGCTGCCATCTTTGTCCAGGGACTTGAAGGCACCTGGGTTGGGGGGGGGACAGAATGGTTGGCAGGAGAGTGGTGCATCATGGGAAAGCCTGGGAACCCGAGGCAGGGTCCAAGGGCCCAGAATGGAGGGGGGGGGGGCTGCCCCACGGGCCCAGCTCACTCACGGAACATGGCGTCGAGGCGCACGAGGCAGCTGATGAAGTTGTCGAAGTCCATGCTGCCGTCCTCATCCGAGTAGCGCCGAATGATCATCTGGTACAGCTCCGGGCTGAGCTGGAAGCCTGGCGGGGTCACCAGGGGTCAGGGGATCCCCTCTGCTCCCCCCCACGTGCCCAGGGGCAGGGCCCGGCAAGCCCCCACACACTGGTTCTCCCAGGGTCGGGGTCCGGGGCCGGCTAGCGCAGCCCCTCAGTGTCCTGCCTGCGGAAGGGGGCCCTCAGGTCCTGTGGCTCCAGTGAGACACCGAACATCCCAGGCCCCTCGGGATCCGCCTGGTGGTTACCGTTAACTCTGGGCCTTTCAGCACCGCTGGGAGGTGGCGGCAATTGCCCTCAGTCTTACCGATGGAAAAAGGGGCTCAGACTGTGGGCTCCCAAGCGGGCAGCAGCAAAACTCAGCCCGCAGGAGGTGCTTCAACTAAGACTTTTAGGGGGGCAGCTTCATGGCCCAGGGGATAGAGCCCCAGCCCTGGAGTCAGGACCTGAGTTCAAATCCAGCCTCGGACACTTAACCCTTCCTGGCTGTGGGACCCTGGCGAGTCACTTAACCCCAACTGCCTCAGGGGAAAAAC